>NC_022020.1:39189365-39216325 GCF_000317375.1 Microtus ochrogaster | reverse complement strand
CAGAACACTCAAGTGTTCTCTAACACATCTTATGGAATACTCTTGTTTAGCTTTCCAAAATCCATCATTTTATATTATCCAGTAAGCAAATATTACTGTGATTAAAAGGAAAACTGAAGAGCCTCCTGTTTAGGTTACTAGAAACACTTCCCTGCATTATCGAACATTGCTATCAAGGATGAATAGTGGGAAATTAATTTTTCTGTGAGAATACCACGTTTGTAGTTTCTTAATGACCTCACTCCTCTCAACTGAGCGTCTTAATATGTATCATGAATAAAAGTGGGTGCTTAAAGTCAGGAAGCTACTAGAACATGGGTGATATTTCCCCAACAATCCCTTATGGGCTTCACATTTCTGGTCTCATTTTCCTCTTCTTTCCTCCAAACTTTTGCCATTTGTGAAATGTAATTTCCTAATGAGAGATTATGAAAATGACTGTTTAGAGTGATGTTAATACCAGCTTGCTGGTGCTAGTTAGTGCTTCAGGAAAATTTATGCCATTCATTTAAGTGTTTAGCCCCAATATAGTAAAATACACCGTGAAAACAAGTGCTGTAAAAGATCTGTGAGCACAGCAATGCTCCAAATAGCGTGCATTCAGGCACAGCACACTAACGGGTCAAAATGTCTGTTTTCCATGGTGAAGTTTGTCATCCAATTAGTCAGAACTGGAAAATGTAAGTATGTACATGACAGATGTTACATTTATTTTATAATATTTTGACTTCTAGGATTGTTAGTAAAATCAAGTTTATTTTTTTTAAACAATATACAGAATGAGACCCTCCTACACTGCTGCTCTCCAGACTTTTTCTTAGATTTTATGACTTCTTCTCTCCCTGGAGCACGTTTTAAACTTCTGTGCTTTTCTGGGGTTCTCTCCACAGCTTCACGTTCCTCTTCTCTTATTCCAAGTTCCTTCTCAACATTCTGTTATTATATAATAAAATTTTTCTCGAAAAAAAAAAACATCAAGGTCCTGATATAATGTTAGATATAAAATGGCAGAAGAGATTGTTATTGCAAGTTGGCCTATGTATTAGCTTTTTCTTTATAAAAATATATAAATTTATTTTTAATTTTAAATAAAATATAATCACAAAAAACTTTATCCTTTGAAATTCCATCAAATCCAAGTAATTTTTAAAAAACATTTTGTATAACAGCATTCAGAATAGAATACCATTTTGTTGATGTCAAACAGTTCTTTATATTGAGAACTCATTGTGTTATAACTCCAGTGTACATGAATGTGTGTGTGTGTGTGTGTGTGTGTGTAAGTGTGTTTTATAAGCAGAGTTTGCTTTATCCTTTTTAAATTTCCCAGGCTCACCACAGTGTTTGATATAGAATAAGAACACATAAAAATAAATGTTTTTCAGTTGCCGAAATGAAATGGAACAAATTCACATATATCATTTTGGAATAGTTGAATATACTCACATAAACTGTTTTGGGAAATGTCTTTAACGTAATTTAAATTCTCTGACTTTTCATGGAAAGTCTCTGTAATTTGGTTAGGTCATATTCTAAAGGAACTCAATATTTGCCTTTTCCTCCTCTATACATATATTAACAATAAGCTCTTATTATCTGTATACGCATCCTTGCCCAATGGGAAATTAAAAACTTGAATGGATGTAAATTGTTTTGGTTAACTCCCGCTTTGATTTGTGCATAAGATTCAGTTTTCTGTTCGTTTCTGTAAAGCATTTTATTTTCTATAGTAAAAGCTTTGAGAATTTACTTAGCTTGGAGAAAGTCCTTTACATCCGTAGAGAGGGGTAGATTCAGAAACAATGAGGAAAAGAAAAGAACAGCACCCCTACCCATTTGCAGTTGCATCTTCAACAACAATAGTTTCCTGCTTTTCTCATTTCCTCTAATCAAGACTTTTACCCAATAGATCAGTCACAGAAGTAGTTTAATTAATTATGCTGGGTTTTTTGAAATTACATATCAAAAGGCTTCCAAGATAAATTGAAGATGGAGATAAATCCATTGGTGATTATTGTGGACCCCAAAACACAACCCTCATGTCAAAGGGATGAAAGATAGTTTATTCTGGAGCCAAACATGAGTGGGCATGGCAAAGGAACACAGATGTAGGTTACCTCAGATTCTATGTTCCAACATAGAAGCAGTTCTGTGAAGTGTTCAGAGTAAAAGAACAATGTCAGTCATAAATCAAGGTACTTTTCAAACACATTGGTGGAAGCATTAAGAAGGTGGTTACAGCAGTGTGAAAAAACCCTCAGCTATTGGCTTTGGATCTGATGATTCAGTCTATCCATTGTTGCGGGCAAATGGATGGATCTAGAAAACATTATATATATATATTATATATATTATAGTCAGTGAGGGAACCCAGTCCCAGAAAGACAAATATTGTATGTACTCACTCATAAGTGACTTTTAGACATAAAGCAAAGAAAAGCCAGCCTACAATTCACAATCCGAGAGAACCTAGACAACAAAGAGTATCCTAAGAGAGACATACATGGATCTAATCTACATGGGAAGTAGAAAAAGACAAGATCTCCTGAGTATATTAGGAACATGATGACCATGGGAGAGGGTCGAAGGGGAGGGGAGAGGAAGGAAGGAGAGTGGAGAAAAATATATAGCTCAATAAAAACAATTTAAAAAAATAAAATTATGTGAGCTACTTGAAAAAAGAAACAAACTATGATTTTGTTAATACAGTCTGACAGGTTTTGTCTGTTATTTCAGGATATTAAGTCTGATACAGAGTTGGGCGAATAGTGACTATTTAGATGGCTAAGAATAGTTCAAGACAAATTGTAATTAGGTTCCAGACCTGCAGTATCCAAACCTCTACAACTGTTGAAGCGCTAATTAGTTCTGATCAGTCTTGTAGAAAGTTTCAGTTTGAAGTTGGGCTACTTTCCAGGAACTTTCTGTTCACTATACCATGTGCCTTTGCTGCAACTGGTGTCTTTGAGGGTTTTGAATAGAAAATAACAGAGAGCTTTGTTTGGGTAAAATATATTGTATACATTGTACTAGTCTCTTGGTCTGAGTTTGATTATTAGGCAATCTCTAAGAACGATTGTATGCAGGTGTGGAAGGGTCGTTTGTTTGCTTTCTGCTGGATTCCACTCGAAATGTGAAGGTTTTTTTTTTTCCTTTGTGTGCGTGTTTGTGTATGTGTGTGCATATGTGTTTGATGACTTTAAAAATTGAGCCAGAACCAAGCTCTAAACCACAAGGTATGAACGCTGGAGGGGGACCTTAGTACATTTGATTTTATTCATTCGTATTATTCACCTAGCATTTGGGATACAAAGGGAGTACTCCCTTCATTATCTTTGAATTAATTATTGCAGTCACTAAACTACCAGATTCCTAAAATAGCTCCTTCACTCTACTGGTTATCTCCAAAGCTCTCAGTTACATCCTAAATAGCATTCTAACATGGTATTCTGTGAGATGTTCAAAAAGTCAGTGTCTTTTTGTTTATTGTGACAGGAGCATGGCATCCAGCAAATCATTGAAGTCAAATCATGAATATGAACTACTGCATGACCTCGAGGATTGTGAACTGCCTTGGATTCTCCTTTACAATGGCTATTGGAAATAATATGTGAACCAAGATCAAATCCATGAGCAAGGAACTTTGTTGTGTTTGTTTGCAGTAAAGATACTGCGATGGCTAACTTTGGTCGTCCACTTGACACACCTGAGAAAAGAGAACCTCAGTGAAAAAAAAATACCTACATCATTTCATCCAGTGAACATATCTATAGGTACCACCTTGACCATTGATTGATGTGGGAGAGTCATGCTTACTACTGCGGAAAGTGCTTTCCTTGGGGTTAAGTGTTGGTATACAAGAAAGCCAGCGGAGGAATAACATAGGGAGTGAGGCAGTAAGTAGAATTCCTCCAAGATTCTTGCTTCTTTATATTCTTGTCTTTACGTTCCTGCTTGAGTTTCTGATCTGACTTTCCTCAGTGATAGACTAAGACAGACAAATAGAAACCAAAATAAGTCCTTTCCTCCTCCATGTTGGTTTGGTCAGCATTTTATCATAGCAACATAAATTTAATTAGATTATTATTTACTATGTCTAGAGCAATGGGTGTAATTAGACTATGCCTTAATCAGGGATTTGTAGGAAATCAGTTTCTAAAGGAAATTGTGATTGAGTGAAGGAGTGAGGACGGTTGCCCCCTGCTTCTTTTGAGTCTGTGAAAATGACACAGTTCATTTTCTTTCGGTGCTTCCTTACTTAGCAATGCCATTGGCAAAGTGTTGGTGGCATATGGACTTACTGAAAAGTGGAGTAAAACATTTCAGTATTTTTGTGCAGTGTTTTCACTGTTCTGTTTATGATGAAATATTTGTCATGTGTAAGTTACATAGCAAGAATTATATGCAATTTCAGTCTTTTTGAATTGCGCAATCAAGAGATGAATTGTTGTTTATGATTTAAGAAAATTGTTGTTTATAATTTAAGATTTTAGCTCCCTTATACTAACAGTGACATTAAATAACAAATAAAACCATAATAAGTTAAGCAAGACCCAAGGAATAAAGGCAATTATTTTACCTTTGATGCTTTTGATAGTCATACTTCCTGCCTTCTAAAGCAGCCACAGATTTTCCTTTTTTATTGTTTTTTTTTCCTCAGGGTAACTTGAATTGATTTCACAGAGATGCCTTATAAGGAATCCTGAACTAAAGTAAAAATTCTGAACTTTCATATCCATGCAAATCAGAAAGTGACCTCAGGTACCATAGAGAGACATTGACTGCCCTTCCCTGTGCTTGAGTTCCAGGGTCTCCTCTTAGATGCAGCAGGGAAGAGGGAATAGGTATCCTTACTAGAACAGTGCAAGATTTCCGTGGAGACATTTTGAGAAATACTAACATCTATTTCCTCTTCTCATGAAATACTGTCATTACTGTAGGTATTAATAGAAAAGAGGTAACTCAAAGAAGAATTAGAAGAATTCTAAAAAGGTTTAAAAAGATGATTTACAAAGATGTGTAACTGTTGCCAGAAGAGGTAGTTCAGCACCTTGGAACTGGTTTTAATAGAAAAATCAGTTGAAGTTTCAGGGAAGCAGATAGCACATAGACTCAACCTCAGGAAACATTGAAAACACTCTGATGTTCTTCTGATCTACTGTCCACAGGGCAACCAGTGATTATAGTGATGGAAAAATGTACAATGAGTAAACAGTACAGTGAAAGGGTGAAAGAAAGCTGACTATAGTCATTGAACGTTCACGAGACAAGGACAGAACCACGGTGCTCACAGAAAGGCAGCTCTATTCTTAAGCAACTAAGCAAGAGGATCATAGTCAACACTACAGGATGCTGCGTATTCGTGTTTACTCTTTACGAGCTGCAGAAAATGTATCCAAAACTATCTACAGTTTTGAATCTGAATGGAACTAGAAAAATGTTAAATAACATGGCAGTGCTATCTTGGTTCGTGAGAATTATAGTAGAGAAATCCTGAGCCGCAGAGGACCCTTGTTTCACTAATGGAGAAAGCTGTTGGACAGCGATGGCGGGGCTCTGTGTTTTGTTGATAGTCTAGCTGCCTCCGGATCCTATTATTTTAGTGTACTTACTCAGGAGAGGATGCATTTTTCTGTACATTTGAATACAGAAAACCAATAACAGGTTTATTGCATAGCTTTTCCTGGAGAGATATGAACAAATATTTATTCACCCCAGATAGGGCACCGATAAAAGACAAGAGCTCCATGCAAGCCCAACTTGGTGATCGAATGGACTTACAGAAACATGACTGAGGGATTACTAACAGGAGTGGGGGAAGGTCATAACAGTTGCGTCCTTGGAAGGGCTCACCCATTACTTGAAAAAGTTCGTGACGATTTCATCATGGAGTTCCCGTTTAGTTAACCTCTCACCTCTTGCATAACTTTAGCATCTCTCAAAGTCACAGTAACCTAGGGGGCAGAAGAGAGAAATGGCCGGAATCTCAGGAGAGAGTGAGTTCTGTGACCTTTCCCTCTCCCTCTAGGACTGAGTCGTAATAACCCGTACTGCCATTACCATAGACCTTAGCCATCACTATATTCTTTGTATTCCATTGCCGTCACTATTCACAAAGTTCATCTCTGCTCCATAATGGCAATGTTATGTTATGCCTGGAGGAAAAAGCTTTATTAAAACAAAAAATCTCTTGGTGACACAGACAGGGTATTATTTTTTGTATCAGTGTCAAATGCACACACACCCACACACACTATCTACAGAAAAAAAGTATTCAGTCCATTTTCTTTGTGTGAGCTGAAGTTCAAGAAAAACAAAACAAAACAAAACAAAACAAAACAAAAAAAAAACAATAGCTGTGCCCACGCTAAAGTTTCTGCAAGGCTGATTGATCAATGAGAGCTTTGATGTTGGGGGCTGTGGAAGTTGTATATCTGGAGCCAAGTTATCTGGGGTTACTTTAGGCCCCCTCACAGTCATTTATTGCCCACCGCTGTACATGTGCTGACACATGTATCTGTCCTTGTGGCCATGAGGTACATCTCCTTCTAATGTGCTAACAGACCACTGGTTTCCACCAATCCAGAGACTAAACATGTCACCAGACAGCATTTGAGATCTATTTAGAATCGTCAACCACTCAGTTAACTGGAGTGAATAACACATTTTAATGTCCATCATGTCTTAGACTGTTATATGAATACTGTAGGAATCTACAATGGAAGGAAGAAGTGGAAATACTATTGAGACAGGGGTTGTCTCTCCGAAGCAAGAAGAATGTGGGCCAATGATAGATTATAAACCACATAGAGCCCGAGGCCAGGTAAAAGAAGGGAAGCATTCACACCCTACAAAACAAGTAAAATGAGTTGGGACAGAAAATAGAAAAAGGTGAGCACGATGAGTACCCACTCCTCTGACTGTAAAAGTAATATACTATCACCTGCCTAATTGTAAACAGAAAGTATGCACAGGATGTATAGGAATCAATGGGCCCAATCACAAGGTATTAAAGAAATGATCAATCTCGGTAAAGCTTTCCTCATTGCCTATCCAGGTGCCACCAGCAGAATCATAAAAGGCCACTGGACAGAAAGGTGAGATGGTATTCTCTCTTGGAATCACTCCTGGGCTTGCATATTCTGTCTCACCTTTCCTTAATAAAGCTTAAGATCTCTGCTCACTCTTTGTTCACGTTTCTCTTTTCTTCTTAAGGGATGGAAGCAAACTCAGGAAAACACTGGCTCCAAATGGCACCTAGTTCCATGGATTAAGCTCATCCACATCACTGTTTGCAGCAATCCTATCCAAAAGGTGTTACTGGGATCTCACCTGGCCTTTCCACTGCTCCTTGGTCTTGTGATCACTGTCAAAAGAACAAAGAGTGGATGGTCATAGAACCTAGTGTTGAGATCTGACTATGCCCTGGCATATGGTATTCCACATTGTGCCAGTGATGTAAACCTTCAAACTGTGGCTTGCCCGGCAAGAATTCATTGGTAAGCAGCTTTTGATTGCATTTTAACTATGGAGCATTGACTCTGCACCTGAGTAGACACAGATTGATAAATTACTTATTTCTGAGGTCAGAAAGGGTGACACTTTATAAATTATCAAGGTGAGTTGGGACTGCCCAGACACATAGGGACTTTAAAATTGCATCAGAAAACACCAGACCTGAGAATTTACTAATGACATATAAGACTAAAGAAAGACTATAACTTCCCCATCTGGAACCCATGAAGAACAGAAAAAGTTCCTACCTGATTGGATCCAAGGACTGTCAGGAAAATAATTCTAAACTCTCTAGGGAACTGTGTCTCAGCTCAGTCCTTGCTGCTGATATAGCCTGCTTGGATTGCAGTTTGTTCCTGCTCCTGTTCGCCTATCTGGACCAAGTATCCATCTGCCCATCATTCATTTGTACAGACCAATGTCTTTTCCCTTCTGTAGCTATTCTCAACTCTGATCTTGTAGCCTTAACAGCAGCTGCTTCTCCCAAGGAGGGCTCTGGTTGGCTGGTTATCTTTGAATTTCTATGAGTTTCCCTTCATTTCTGACATTTGTAACCTCTTGAACTTCTGCAACCTCTTAATCCTCTGTAGCCAGTCTATTTAGGCACTCTATATAGATACACATAAAGATGTGAATTTACTGTGTGGTGTGCACTTTGAAAGTAGAGATTGGTAGATAGCCAGAGCTAACAAGGAAAGTGAAGTATCAGTCAAGTTGTTGCCAGTGAAACCACTGGACTGTGTCGGTTTATTGCTAATTACTTTTCTGACATTGTAGAGACACAACTTAGTTCATCTGTTTCTACTCTCACATGATGTAGAAGGCAGGCAGGTAGAGTTTATTACGAGGAAGTGTGGAACATCCTCAAGGTGAGAGTTGGTGCTGGCCAGAGGGACCATTTTAGGGGAGGACACTGATGAGGAGTCAGAGGAGAACACAGCTGGAGAGGCCACTGTGGTCAGGTCCATTTTAAATCAGGTTTTAGCTTTTGCTAAAGTCTCTGGAACAAATAGTTTTCCTGAGAAACGTTTTCCTGCTGAGGCCCATTTGCGTTGGCTTTTTACAGGAGAATGATATTAAAGCATCCTCCTAGATAGTAATCTTGTGACCTCATGGACACTTCAGAAGTTCAGAATGTCATGTTTCTACTCAGGGTCAGAGATACAACTCAGGTCCCATTCTTTTGACCATTAGTCATGTAACAGAGCGCTTTTAAAGAAAGAAAGATGACAGGATAAAAATGAATTCACAAGAATAGCCAGGCTTTACCAGGAAGGAATAGTTTTTCTTTGAAGGAAATCAACAAAAAGCTCAGTACCTCCATCTTCTTCCCTTTTGTCTAGTCTGTAGCCATTCTCACACGTAATATCTCTACTTTAAAGGAGAAGTAATTGTGATGTTTTCTTCCTCTTTTTACATGGCTTTCCAAGTCTAAAGAAAGGTAGTTGTCATGTGTCTCTTCCTCTTTACTAATCTCTATTTCTCACCATCCCTTTTTTTGTTTGTTTGTTTGTTAATAGGAGCAAATGTGTTGGGGCTTCTGCTGATTTGAATAGGAATGGCATCCATAATCTCATATATTTGAATAAGTGATGCTGTTTAGCTCCTTGAGAAGGATTAGGAGGTGTGGCCCTGTTGGAGGAGGACTAACACTAGGGATGGGCTTTGGGATTTCAGAAACCCATGCCAGACCCAGTGTCTGTCTCTTCCTGCTGCCTGGAGATCTGGATGTAGAAGTCTCAACCTCTGCAGCACCATGTCTGTCTGCATGTTACCATGCTCCCTGCCATGACAATAATGGAATAAACCTCTGCAACTGAAAGCAAGCCCTGATAAAATGCTTTCTTTTGTAAGAGTTGCTGTGGTCATGGGGTCTCTTCACAGCAATAGTACAATGACTAAGACAGAGCTGAAACTGACTTTCTTTTTTAAAGCATTATTTTATTTTTATGTATGTGTCTCTATGATGATAGGCATTTGAATGTGGATAGCCACACAGGCCAAAGGCATCAGATTCCTTGGAGCCAGAGTTACAAATGGCTGTAAACTGCCAGATGTGCGTTCTGGGAAACAAGTTCCAAGTCCTCTGGAAGAACAGCAATTATTCTTAACTGCTGAACCACTTCTCCAGTCCTGAAACTAGCTTTCTAGACAAGATAAAACAAGCTTCTCCCTGAAGTCTATCGGTGGAAGAACATGGCCGGGGACAATGAGCTATGTTAAGCATCAGAGTACTCAATCCACAGTCCCATAATATATCTGAGATCTTTCCATTTTGGAAAATGCGCAACTGCCCTCACTTCCTCTCTCCTTCTCTCACTGCCTCTTTTCCTCTTTCTCTGTATCTCCCATTCCTTAGCCCTCCCTTCCTTATTCCTTCCTTCCTTTGAATTAATTAATTTGTTTTTGAGACATCTTTAACCTATTGTTCCAAGCTTGGACTTGAATAAAACTATCTTCTCCAATTTCAGCCTTCAGTTCATTTAGTAGAAATACTGAGAAACAGAACCTCTAGAATCATATAATCATATAATAATTCAAATCATACAGTTTCATTTCCTGGTTTTACAGACTGCTGAGTACGAGGGAGGAACCCATGCTCATTGACCATCTAATCATTTACTATTTAATGAGCTACCTAGCAAAGCCCATTGTATCTGTCTCACCTTGAGGAATTAGTCATGTAGAAAAAAGGCACCAGAGAAAGATTTCAGAAAGATGTACATTGTCCTTACTTCTGTGCTGTATGTAAAAATTAAAAATGAAGCAAAGTGGGACTCTGATAGCTTACAGGAGCATCATACAATCGACATGTAGCCTCTTAAAGGAATAAAGTACTTTTTGTCTCTAGTAGAGACAAGGGTCCTCTAACGGAAAATACAAAAACAATAAATAACATCTCTTACTCTCTAACAACCAGACCCTGACTGCTTGGAACCTGACCCAATAACCCATAATACCTCCTCTAAGCAATGGGGGTCTAATTCCTAATGGCTTCCAAAGGCCAGTCTCAGGATGGAAAAATTGTATTGTGCAATGCATTGTTTGATGGGGTAATAAGATGCCAACCCCCATCTACTCAGATATGGACACAGGAAATGTTAGATATCATTGAGTTTGTCAGGAACCTCACCTTCTACTTCCTGTGATCTAAGCTCTCAGGTTAGAATCCTGCAAATTTCTTCAGCTCTCAAAGCTCTAGTCTTGTGAATCTTAAGTTTCAGGGAGAAGATATTATAACCCCATGGGTGGGAGCTTTAGTTAGAGAAAGAGAGGATAGAGCTGCTGCCATGGAGTGGGGCTGGATCACCAGGAACCAGATATCATAGAGATGCTAGTCTGGGGGCTTTAACAAGAACTTATGTCAAAAAATGTATGCAGCATTAGGGGAGAGATGAGCAGGTTCATCCAGTTGGCCCTATCAGGAGGAGCGCAGGTGCCTTTTCTTAGTTTCAGTCACATCTTCACATATAGATTAAAGGTAATAATATGTATAATAATAATATATAATAATAATAATAATATAGATTAAAGAGGTAATAAAGCAAAGAGAACTCTCCTGTTGTTCCTGGCACCAGCAAGGACATTATCTGAACTACTACTTTGGGTTGCTTTTCCTACCTATTTGGTTTCAATTCCCTGTTCTCATCAATACAACCTTACACAAATGATCCAGGTGACAAGGCCAGGCAATTTCTTTGAACTGATGCAAAAGTACTCAGACCTTTCCACATCAGAAAGGGTCTTCTGTCTCTGAGAATTTTCTCACTGTTTTTCTGTCTCTTTTAAAGAATACATTCTTTAAAAAACATCTTTATTTAATGTGTGTGTGTTTGCCTGTACCTTTGTGTATGTATCTGCACCATAAGTGATCCACCGGGGTCAGCATAAGCATCATACCCACTGACAGTAGAGTTACAGAGGTTGTGAACTGCCATGTGTGAGTGCTGGGAATTGAACCCAGGTCACCTGCAAGAGTAGAAACTGCTGATCCATCTGTCCAGCTCCTCTTTAATGGAGTATATTCTTTATTAGAACTTTCAATTCAATGTTTGTCTGGTAAATATTTTGACTCCTGCATTTTGGGCTAATTAGCAGCACAACACAACAGGTCTTTTTGTGTTAATAAGTGGAAATAGCCATAAATGCCCTCAATGGGGAAAAAAGTAGAATGTGTTCCCATTTCTGGAGAGAACAAAGGGGTCGATATCTAAAAGTGTAAAAGACGTAGGGGAAATAGCTGAATAAGGGTAGCAAAATATTCCAAGAGACTGGCACAGGTCATGGTAGTTTCTGATTCTCACGTCTGAGTGGATTGTGAGAGGAGCATACGTATTTACTTTGTATATTCTAACTTAGAACATAGATTGATAACAATGATCTTACTAACCTCCTTTATCAGTATCTTTTAAGATTATAAAAAGTCACTCTAAGAGAATTTTCTCAGAGGTGGAAGGGAGGTAACCTTCAAGCAGAAGCTAGGTACTTTAGTCCTCTGGAGAGAAAGCAGAAGTGGTGGCACAAGAGGAGAAGTCCTAAAGCTTGAGGGATGAACTGAGATGGCGATATGCACTAGGAAATATTCACAAATAATTAGGGAGAACAGATGAACCAACTCAAAGAGGCGGGCCTACTGCAAATGATGAGAGTTGTAATAATTAGAATCTACGGCTAGTGTGTGCTCACAGGTATTGTAATCATTTTGATGGAAAGCTACATTTAAAAATGTTATTCATATTTCATCACCACACACTAGCAGAAATCTTTTCCATTAACTTTATTATTAACTTGCTCCCCTTAGACATGACTTGTAATACAGTGAAGAAAATATAGATTTTACTTACACCTACTGTTTTTCTGGGGTAAAAATAATACAAATTTTAGTTCAGGAATGTTTATAATAGCTCCTTGCTGCCTTTGAGCATGAATAAATTTTCTGTCGAAAACCATGCAATGAATTTTAATAAATGAGAGTTGTGTGGTTCATTTAATTATAAGCCCAAAGCAAAACTGTGGATGTATCTCGGTGATATAGAAATTGGTGTTATCAAACTTTTCACTCGCCGAATTGATGATATTCGCTCAAGCATACCTATTGGAAAGAGCACTAAAATAAATGAGATATGCAGACATTTTGAGATGTGCAGGGTGGTTTGAAACTGTTCCTGTTTGTTACCCATTAAATATCTTTATAACTACAAAGTTATAACTTCCTCTTTTACCCAGATGATTTTAAGACATCCAACCTTCCCCCTTTTCCTTCTCCACAGTGGAATTTTACTGATTGCCTTTGATAAGCACCAATAAGGCACATGTTACTCACAGTCCGAGGCTTCCATCCATAGGCCCTTTCTTGTGTTTGTAACATAACACAGAAAATAGCCACCAGAATGAGTGTGTTATAGACATGTTCTGTTTCTACTGCTTTCTGGAACAGAAAAAAATATTTACTCAAGATAAAACCAAACACAAGGATTGCTGTAAGTTCATTAGTATATAATTCATAATTAGTCAAGTTCATGGCTCTGACATTTTTCTAGAATATTAACCCTGATTTCTGGATATCGCCTTAAAATGTCCGTGACTTCCACTTTCTAATGTGGCTATTTCAGTAAATGCTGTCTGTCTGGGTCCTTTTGTGCTACTATGAAGATTATCAGAGGATGAATGACAATGAGAAACATGTTCATGTTGTAGTTTGCGGGTTCAGTACCAAGTGACAGCATCTGGCCCCAGCCTTCTTCCTGTGTCAGAAGGACAGAGGTAGACCAAGAGCTCTTTGATGGTGGACCTCAGTTGTCAACTGGATGAGGTCTGGAATCACGTGGGAGATACACTTTAGTAATCGCTGTCAGGGATTATGCAGGACTGCACACAAAGGAGACAGGGGGCTGAATATGAGCTTTTTTTCATCACATACTGCTTCCTGACTATAGAGTCAGGGCGATGAACTAACGTTGAGCTGAATGTGAGCATTTCTTCACCACCCCCTGCTTCCTGACTGTAGACTCAGGGTAATCAGCTGCCTCAAGCAGCTCTCACTTTGATTTCCCTGTCTTCCTGTGAGAAAAATCACCTTTCTTCCTTTGAGACTTTTTAGTCAGAACATTGTATTCAGCAACAAGAAAAGTAGCTAATACAGCCAGCAACGGGAGAATTTGTCTAATCATAGTGATATTAACTCATTCATTAGAATCGGAACTCCCCTTGGGATGGTCTCGCACTGAATATGAAGCCAGGCTGATAGCTGGAAAGCACCAACAATCCAAGTGACTAAAAAGTTCTAAAAAGGCCCGTTGGCTAATGTGACCAAAATGTCAATGACATTTCAGCAATAATTTAGGAGGAAGCAAATGTTAAAATCAATTTTACTACACCCCTAGATTTTGGCTTCTTGTCCCGTTCATTCTGTCTTAATAGATCACAGTCTCTTAATTCATTTTAGCATAAACTTAAAAGCCCAGAATCTCATCTAAAGTATGGGTGAGACTCAACACAGGTTCATCCTGAGACAAACTACCCTCTGGCTATAAGCCTGTAAAATTCAATTAACAACTCATCCTCCACAAAACAGTGTGGTAGTGGTTGTAGTTTTATTTTTTGTTGCTTTGATAAAAAAAAAAAAAGCTCTCAAAAAAGCAGTGTAGGGAAGACAGGGCACAATTCCAGGTTACAGTACATTCTGGAACTTGAAATAGCTATTTCATTCACAAGCATAAGCAGAGAAAGAATAAATGCATGCATGCTGGTCTTGGTTCATAGTTTCTACTTTTATAGTCTAGGACCCAACCCTAAGGAATGATGCTGCCTACAATGGGCTAGCTTTTCCTATGTCAATTAATATAACCAAGACAATTTCTCAGAGACATGCCTACAGGCCTACCCCAACAGTGACAATTCCTTATTGAGAATCTCTTCCCAGGTTTAGAGTATATCAAAATGACAAAATTAACTACCACTAAAAGGATAAGGCAGAGTATATACATGTCTGCATATGGGAACCTTCAGTTAAGCACATGGAAAGAATTGAATTAGGCAGATGTCACATTGACACAGACAATTTGAACTGAATATCAAGTAGAAAAACATGAATGATGAAGCAAAATGGTCACATAAAGTTGTATTTTCTAAGAGTCTTAATACACGGGTGTGAAAGCACGTTGCTCTGGTCACCTGACTTTTACACTTTTGTGCTACCTCTTGCCTGGAGGGTGAGCTGGACTGGACTCACAGACAGAAGTTGGGAAACATTATGGAAAGTTATGAAGAAGAATAGAGTTAAATGATCTCCTGCTTCCATTTTGAGTTTAGCGCCTTTTTGGATCATCTACTGTGAAGAGAAAACCAGTGGCTGTGTTGTGAGGCTGACCCCTGGAGAGGAACAGGTGAGTGAACTTGGGTTCAGGTCGTCAAAGGCTTGCCACCTGCGACATAACCCCCTTGACAGGAGTTCCTCTCTCAACCAGTCTAATGAGAAGACAGCCCAGATGGCGGTTTGGCCATATTTCCAACACTGCCTGAACCAGAACCATCAAGTCAGGCAACATCTTCAGTCTTCAGCCACAGGAGCTTGGATAAAATGTTATTTTTTCTGCCAATTTAATTACATAGTGATAAATTTCTAATATATTTATATCAATATATTTTTGTGATTAAAAATTTCAAATGCTTTCTTACTAAAGACAACATGAACTAGTAGCATTTGAATTTATATTGTATACTGTTATCATCTTGTAAAGAAATGATGTAATACATTTAAAAAGGGTAGAAGAGTCATTTTGTAACAATCAAATTCTAAATTTTAAGAGGTATTTACATTCATAATAAGAAACTGAACAATTTTGATATAAATACTAGAAGATAAAGTAAAGCTGTTAATTTAAAAAGAATGTTCTATATGTTTGATCTCTATTGTCATCTCCCTAATTAAATTAATTTTGTGTAGCTATTTAGAGAATAAAATTAAATGTGCCTTAGTGTATCAATGTGCCTTTGGTATATAAATAGTAAATAAGAATTGTTTGGTCCTTATAACTTGCTTCAGTAGATCCGTAACTATTATTTCTAAAGAAATATATCAGATAAGCATATATTTCTAAGTATATTCTACTTAGGTTTCATTTACAAATAAATGAGCATTTTATACCGGTTCCCTCTGTTCCCAAATAAAGCGGAGGAGATAAAGCACTCCTAATGCTTGTGTTTGTCAGTATGCACAGTTATGACAAGTGATTATGATCTCCATGGGGGATCTTCCAGCACATTTCGCAGGAAAATTCCTATTGTATTCTTATTCATATCAGGGCACTACCTACTCTCTTTATGAAAAAATAGACCCATGTTTAAACTTCTACCAGCAATACAAAGAAGTTTTACTTAAAATGAGACAAATAGTGACATGCATATGTTTTCCACAGTGCACCAGTTTCCAGAAATCGATTAATCTAAGACTTGGATCATAAGGAATGATGATTTTGATGGCTTATCGGGGTAAAGTAGCCCACCCTCATTGTAGCCCTTTTCTTTTCCAGCGCCTGTCAGTTTTGTTTTGTACACCGTTGTGTCTGTTATTAAAGCTAATATCTATTTTCATTCTACAAATGGAGAAATTTAAGTGTCTATAAAGGATGGGGCAATGAAGTAAAGAGTAGAGCAAACCAGTGTGCTTGGTTTTCTGGTTAAAGGCCATCAATTGTAGGTCATGCGAGTTTAGTAGCTAGTACTCGAACAACTGCCTGAGAGTCTCGAGAAACTGTCTGAAGCATTACTGCTGCCTGTGATGCTTGTATAGAGTGGCGTTTGTTACCAATAATACACCAACAGCTGTATCATTGCCTTTTCTTTCTTTTCTTTTTTTTTCACAGCATGTTTCTGTGCATTCAGAATATTTTCTTACCATCAGTTCAGGGCTATTATGATTTTTAGTTTGCAGTAAAGCATTGAAATGTCAGGCTTCACGAGCAAAGGGAAGCATTGGGTAGAGTGAGCCTTTCACTCCTTTGGCTCCCTAACCAGGCTGATCAGGCTTGCAGTGACACCAGAGGCTGCTTCTCTTCCCTTGTTCTTGCGGATAATGAAAGTCTCTGGAACACATTTTTAACCTTCCTCTTTCCTAGCACACTGAATGACCTGGGAAAAGTTGCAGGGAATGACCTTGATAAAAACAACTAAATAAATGACTATATATATCTTTATGTGACATGAAATTATATATAATAGTTACAATGACCCAACTTCATTTTTCAGAGCTATTAGCTGCTTTCTTCCCCAGCCACCCCAGTGGGTGGTATACATTTGTACTGAAACAGAACGGTAAGAACAGTGAGGTGCCAAAGACATGGATTGAGAGACATGGGTAGGTAGAACTTTGGTACTGCTTCAAAATAGTACATAGAATCTGTCATATTTTGTCATTTTACTAAGACGTAATTGGCCTGTGTGTATGCAGTCCTAAAGGTGAAAGATGAGTCACCTGACTTCTAAGAGGGTTTCTAATGCTTTAGTACCTTCAGTTAAAGGTTCATATAAGGTTCGCTGACCTTATGTGGCAGCGTGTTGCTTCTGAACTTCTGTAGTATTATATAGCATTAGGAGGGAAGTACAGAGTTCTTCCAATTAATTCTTCCAAGATAGGGAAGGCTACATCCAAGAGTCCAAGTTGCCAGAAATCCCTTGAGACCAACAGAACCGCCTTCTGTGATTGGGCACCTCACATCTATAAAATTCAAGCGAGAGATTAGGTATTTGTTGTTCCCTGAGAACTCTCTTCAGAGAGCTGCACAGAAACTTGGGCAAGATAAGCCGATTTTCTTGACTAAACCTGTCTAGAGACATTGCTCTCTGGATTTTTTTTTGAGTGTTTCTAACCAGAAAGAAGAAAGTAGTAAGAGGAATTAACAATTAAGTCTTTAAGTAGAAAAAAACTGAAACAATTTACGGACTTATTTTTACATCAGGATCTACCTAGATGATAGTTTTTTTTCTATCATTAATATAATCATTGAAAATCATGGTGAGCAGCTCAGATGCCTGTGTCTTGGTACTCCCAGGGCATTGGGCCCTCTTTTGATAAAAAAGTATATATGCTTACTTATAATCAATAATACAAAACAAGTAAATGTCATCTGACATCTGCTTATACTGTACTTCACAGGGCATAGTAAAATCTAATTCATGTTTAATTGACCCTGCAAATGGAGGACCATTGGATGTAGAAGTCTGATTGCATATTGTTTTTGTGGATAGTGGAAGTAGTTTTTTAAAAAATTTTGTAAATATATCCTTTAGGGTAACTCTTGGTTACCAGTAACTTTTTACAGAAAGCTCACTATAACCGTTAGAGGGGTAATGTTTTCTGCATATATTTCAGAAAGAAAACAAGCAGAAGACCAGCATGATGACCTAGTCATTGCGCTGTATCGTGATGATCCAGGAAAACATCAACATCCTCTGGAGATGTCTATGGTCTGCTCTGTTCCTCACTTTTCATTTGAGAGTTATGGGAACCAAAAGCATTAAAGAACTAACAAGAGAAAAATTTAAGGATGACATTCAGCGATGATAAAACTTTTAAAAATATGCATGAAAATGGATCATCGTAATTGGGGAAAACGGTGCTCTATCTCGGACGATGGTAATGATAAAGTCATGAATTTGCTCTTTAAAGGGAAGACTGCTTAAAATTATCTAAAAAGGGTGGTAAAGCTTGGAAATAAAGTTTTCAATATTTTTGTTTGTTGACTAATAACTTTTTTCTGTAAATATTGTTCATATTATTTAGTACTTGCTTCCTCTGTTTCTTGTCTTCTAAACCTTGATAACAGTTTTTACTTTTCTTAAAGATTTATTTTTAGGTTTAATTGAGTGTATGTATTTGCATATGTGTATGTCACTGTGGTAGGCAGAAGCAGGGATCCCCTTGAAGCTGGAGTTACAGGCAGTTGTGAACTTCCTGATATGGGTGGTGGGAACCAAGTTCAGGTCCTTTGCAAGAGCAGCAAACACTCTTACTTGCTGAATCATTGCTCCAGCCTCAACAATATCTTCCTGAGACAAGAGAAATCTCTCTGTATAAATGGAAAAATTAACACTGCCACGAGGGTCTTGTGAAAGAGAAGCTAGTGACAATTGGGCTCTCTCTTGATGATGATTTTTATGTGGTTTCCTTATGCAGCCAGTCTTTAATTTTCAAAAATTCCTGGAAACCAGAGTTACAAATGATTGTGAGCCATCAGCCATGTGGCAGTTGGGAACTGAACCCAGGTCCTTTTCAGGAGCAACAGTCCTCTTAACTGCTGAGCCATCTCTCTAGCTCCATTAGCTACTCCATAAATGTCTATGCCAAGGAATCTTAGACAACTTCCCAGAAAACACAGGATGTACTTAACATTTTGCAAGAGACTCAACCTCCTAGTCTCTGTCTGGTACTCTGGCATCCATGTTTCATGGAGCTTGTGAACCCCAGAGAGCAGAGAACAGATTCTAAATTTTCCTGTTATTTTCTGTTAATGGTCCATTGAGAAGTATACCATGCCTGTCTTTTCTTAATTGCAACTTGGTTAAGTTAAATAAGCACACCACAGGCCATGAGAGGAACATAAATCAAATTGTCATAAGTGATTCATAATCATAAATCAGTTTGACAAAAGTTGAATTTTTAAAACATCTCAGTGTCTGAGACTGTGATCTTTGAAATGGTTTAAGTAGAAATATTTGGATACTGGGCATCATTTGGAGAAAATTTTTCAGCTTGAGTGGCATGTCAAAAATTCACCTGTATCTTTAGGAACGCTAAATACTGTTCACCACTCTTAGTTGATGATGTGGACTTGGGAGAGTAGGGCCTACAAATGAGGTGGACTAAAGTCATGCAATAGCCAACTTTATTCAGAGCATCAGACAACTTATAGTCTGAGAGCTAAGAAGACTCACTTGAATCAAAATATGTCTTTCCTTGCTCTCATCTCTGTTCTTCCTCCATCTCGACAATCCCATTCCCTCAGGTTCTCCTTCCCCTCCCCTTCTTCCCTTCTCTTCCCCTTCTACCTTCTCTTCTCTCCAAACCTCCATGCTCCCAATTTTGTCAGGTGATTTTCGTCTATTTCCCCTTTCCATGTGGATCTATGTATGTTTTTCATAGGATTGTCCTTGTTACTTTAATCTAGGATCATGAACTATAGGTTCAGTATCTTTTGTTTTACAGCTAATGTTCACTTATGAGTGAGTTCATACCATGTTCATCTTTCTGGGTCTAGATTACCTCACTCGGGATGTTTTTTTCTAGTTCCATCCATTTGCATGCAAATTTCAAGATGTCATTTTTTTTTCTGCTGAGTAGTACTCCATAGTGTAAATGTGCCACATTTTCTTTATCCATTTTTCGGTTGACAGGCATCTATGTTGTCATTATGGGGCTAGCAAGAAACCTGGCACTAGATAAATTCCCAGGAATTTACAAAGATGATCCCAGCTAAGATCCTAAGCAATAGAGGAGAGGGTGGCCTTGCTTTGTAGTCAGATTGATGACTATCTTAAATGTCACCATAGAATCTTTATCTAGTAACCTCTGGAAACAAAGACAGAGACCCACAGTGGAGCATTAGAATGAGTTCCCAAAGTCTAGTTGTAGACTGGTTGGAGTGAGAATATGAGCAAAGAGGTCAAGATCATGATGGGTACACCCACTGACAGCTTACCTGAGCTAATGAAGCTCACCAACTCCACCCAGACAGGGAAGGACCATTGTAGGACCAAGTTAGTTGGCTACAGTTGCATGGCTGGGGCAGACTGTGGGGCCACTGACAATGGCACCAGATTTATTCCTACTGCTTGTACTGGCTTTTTGGGAACCCATTATTTTTGGATGGATATCTTGCTCAGCCTAGATATAGTAGGGAGGGCCTTGGACCTTCCTCAAAGCAATGTACCCTATCTGAGGAGTGGATGGGGAGGGGGGGTAGTTGGAGAGGATGGGAGGAAGAGAGGGAGTGGGAAATGGGATTGGTATGTAAAGTGAAAAAAGTTTCTTTTCTTGTCCCTTAAAAAAAAGAAAAATAAAGAAGAGCCACCTGAGTGAAGTTCTCATGAGTTCAAGCTGTACATAATCCCAAGGACAAGTCAAACTTGTTTTTCCATAGAGGCACATGAATAGCAACAGCTGAAGCAAATTCACTCCTCTCCACTACACCTGGGAGGAGCACAAAAACACATTCTAAGAAAAAGTCCGTGTTTTTGAAGAAATTGAGGTCACAAGACTCTTGTTTTCTTGGAGTTTTTCATATCCACTCAGAATTTTCATAGGACTCAATTTTTGGACTGTGATCTGACGAAATACCATGGAAATAAATGCCTCTGTACATTTTTCCTTTTTAAAAATTGCTCCTGACAGCTGTTGAAATAAGTTACCTTCACATTTCTTTCATAATGCATTTAGTATACTAGACAGATACCATTAATGAAAAATTCTATTCAATTAATTTTAAATGTTTTTAGTGATCTTATGGGTTCTTGTTTGCCAGTGTCCTCATGCTTTTTCTTAATATCACATTTTACCCAGACATATATTATTTTTCTAGGCTTCTTGATTTTCAACTTGACTACATTTGGAATTAGCTAAAACCAAGTGGCTGGGTACACTTGTAAGGGATCTTTTTTTTTTTCTTAATTATATCATTTGAAGTTGTAAAAACCATTTTAAATCTAGATCTTTGGAACTGGGAGGATACACTTTTAACTTGGACCTTCTGAAGGGCATGGATGAAGGGAGATCTCTTTCTTTGCCTGTTTGCCCTCACTCTTGCTGGCAAGTTCATTTCTTCACTGAGTCTACTACTTCAGGATTCTGGTGTATATTAAAGACCATCTGACACCTCTAGCCTCATGGATGGAACAACTACTGGATTCTGGATATTTCCCTTGATATATAGCCATTGTTGGACAAGTTGGACCACAGTCTGTAAGTCACACTAATAAGTAATAAATTCTATTCACTCTCTGCGTATACACACACACACACACACACACACACACACACACAAACACACACATTCATACTATCAGTTCTGTTCTTCAAGAGAATCCTGATTAAGACACTTCTCATATGTAAAATTTTAATGTCTCAAATCTTCCTACACATTCTGAATAAGTCACTTTAGTAATAGAGTTTTCTGGCAGCTAAAAGCATGTTTCTATATTAGGAGATATCATTTCACACTGTCAGGGAAATACACTTCCGAGAAAGCTGTCCTTCGATAAATGATTAAATGCTGTTTTAATACTGATGGGTTTAAAAAAGCCTTTATGCCATTTTCTAGAAGCGCATGTTAGGTCTAGGCACAGCAGACTTTGTTCCCCTGCTACGTGATAACGTCCTTGTGCTATGCTAATATATGTATGCATTCAGTAATTTAGCATCATTCTTATTAGTAAGCTGGAGAAATCTACTCTTACTTGCTTGTTATATGGTATATAGTTTGATGAACTCAGAGAACACAGTAGTAGCAATCTTTGCAAATGATCTTCATTTCTTCAAAAGAGCTGATACTATGAAGGTGCAGGTAATGAGTGTTCTTGGGGAAAACATGTTTTTTATACATTTCTCAAAGCCCTCTTACTCTGAAGGTGTTTTGACTTTTAGTGAAAATATACTTTCAAGACTTGCCTATGCTCTAGCAGGATTCGTCCTTTGGTCTGGATTGTATTGTGACCTGACCACTGTTGCATGTCATTTTCATCACCATTCTTCTTTTCTTAGAAGGCTTTGCTATCTTGGGATGTCTCACTTACACTTCCTGTCTGTTTGGATTATGCCCAGAATTAAGTAAGGTTCAGCTCAGACTTTTGGAAATACACTCCTATAGTTGTATAGCAAATTGAGCTGCCAAAGGTAACCACACAATGAACTGACAAAGACCATCTCACAGAAGACTTGACTGCCAGTTTGTACAGTCTCTGCTCTGATAGCCCTTACCTTCCAAGTCCTCCTAACTTTGTACCACCTACTCTTCTGCCTTTGTTGCTGGGATTATAAGTAAAGCGTCATGTCATAGAGAGAGTAGGTTCAGAAAGTCAAGTGAATTTGATTTTCACGTTGTGAATGCTGCTTACCAGCTGTATAATATTGGGAAAAATTAGTTAACTTCTTTGGCTTCATCCAATTAGGCAAATGAGTATCTATGTTTCAGGATAGTTGAGAAGGCTTAAGAAAATATATTGATATTACAGTATCTTGATGTTTAGACTATGTAGAGTTGCTTATTATCCCGTTTTTATGGTAGAAATATTTTAAAGCAAAATATTATCCATTAGCAATACAGGAGGTTATTTTAGTGAGGTTTTCTACCATTAACAACAAAAAGAATAAAATCAGAGAGAAAGTGTCAGATGTTTCATATCAGGTTTATATATGAAATAAAGGAAAGCCTGGGTAAATCTATAAGGAATAGATGAAATCCTGAGTGAATGTTTATTATTGACAAGAACCTCAGTGCCTCAGAGTCATGGAAACTGGTAAAACCTTCCCTTTGTCAGGGTCAGAGACTTGGAAAAGTCTTCATCTTGTCTGTGAGCAAATGTTGGAAGGATACACAGGAAGTACAGACCCCAGCTTCTGACCCCTCAGTGTCTACATCTTGAAACCACTCCACGATGGAGAGAAGCTAGCGTTTCCTCCCTAGGCCAAATGCACCAAGTTTCTCTGCTGTTGTGTAGCTGCTCCATCGTCATCAGTGTGCATGACCCACTGGCTCCCAGCTTTTCTGCATGTGGGTCTGTCCTCCGTCCCTTCATACCCTTGTTACCCAATCATGTTTCCAAGAGTACTGGGTGCAAAAAATGCTTGCTTTAAGTTATTTTTTAAAAAATATTTTCTTTAAAGTTTTATGCATGTTGTTTGGGTGTACGAATTAGTGTGTGTACATGTGTTGTGTGAGCATGTGTATGGGTGAACATGCATGTGTGGAGACCTGAGGTTGATGGGAGATGTGATTCTTGATTGCTCTCACCCTTGGGGCTCACTAATTTGGTAAGCCTGACTGGCCATTGCATGCCAGAGACCCTCAGTCTCCGTCTTCCCAGCCTTAGGATTATAGGCATCCACCACCGTGGCTTCCTTTTCACAGTGCTGGACACTTGTTACCAGTGCCTCATCCTCGAAAGAAACATATTCTGCAATTAAGACAATTCCAACCCGTGGCACACTAAAAGTGGTTGGAAATGATCTGTACACCAGGCTTTTCAGCCCAAGGAGCTGGAATGAGCTTTTCTGG
This sequence comes from Microtus ochrogaster, assembly GCF_000317375.1. NCBI lineage: Eukaryota > Metazoa > Chordata > Mammalia > Rodentia > Cricetidae > Microtus > Microtus ochrogaster. Next base: position 39,192,545 of record NC_022020.1, on the reverse strand, counting down.
AGATGTATGGGATTATGTTCTCTTGTATTTTCATTTCCACTTCCTTGTCTTTGTTCTTCCTTGTGAGCTATTGAACAAAATCTATGCCTTGAAAACATAGGCTGATTGACTGTATAGTATATTACATGCAATTGTCACTATGAAAGCTCAGGGCAAGATGCATACTGGGTTCTTGAAACTTCTCATTGTTACCATGAACCTCCAGGCTCCCTGATGAAAATTCGTATTTTGTACTCCAAGTATTGTTTTATGAACTGAGCTCCTTATTTATAGTGGAGATCAAACTGAGATTCTTTATGTAACAAGTTCCTTATAGACTGAGCTGTTTCCCTTCATCTGTGGTTAAATACTTTACATCTTCTTTGAACTCATGACAACAGAAAGCCCAGTTTCTATCCTGCAAAGTGAAAACCTCACTAGCTAGCAGTCATGGGATTTGTGGGATGCTTAAAAAGAAGAGAAACAAAACCCTTGGTTTCCTTTGCCAGAAGGTAATGAGCCCATAAACAGAACTCAGAGGGGAGTAAATATGATCAAAGTATACTGTGTGCATATATGGAATTGTCAAAATTAAACTCCATTCTTTGTGCAATTAATATACTATAGTTAAAGAATAACTTAAGAACCATCTGCCTTTGAGTTTTAATGCAGTTGTGCCTGGTGATTGCTAGGAATGAGGAATTTAGAAGTTAGGGACTGAGAGAATTTTAGCTAGATTCCTGGGAGAAAAGAGAAATGTGATGGAATGAACACAATTCAGAACCACTTTTACCTGTCAGGAGAGGTGACAATATATCCAATTTACAATATGAACTGCGGAGGCTTAAGGCCTTTATTGTCATCTCTGCAGTCTGCAAGAGAAAAAGCCTATGAATAGAGGAACTTCCTTCCTTTTACTGTGAGACTCCAGGTAGTAAAAATATATCATAATCAATAGAGGCGCCAGCAGGTCTACCATATGGATCTAATTTAGGAAAATTGTTCACCAGGTAGGTAAAGACCTTCCTTATTGGCCAGACAGTGGATGAGTGACTTCCACTTGGCCACCATAAACCCATCAGTGTTCTAGGAACGGGGGTGTAGGAGGAGACAGAAAAAAAGGGAGCAAGAAATGTAATGGTTTTATCCATAAAATCCAGTAAAATAATAAATTCCAAGCAAACTTAAATATTAGCAACACCTTATAACACAATCTCATTTATCAAACGCTACAGCCCTAATTGTCTATCTTAAAAGCGACAATGATATGGTTATATTTACACACATCTTTTTATATGTGCTTTCTCCTCCCAAGCTCAGATGCAATTCTAGTCAGGTGTTCACTTTTTCCCATACATAGTTATTTTAAAAAATTCCAGAGCTTTAAATGCTGATGAGATTTAAAATTCTCAGGATGGATTGATTAATATTAAGTATTATTGTATGTTAGTGTTGTGTGTCAATGATTTGGGGAACACACGAACAAGCATTTTCTTATCCCAGATTCTAAACCAATAGCAGTAACAATACCACCAGGAGTAGGTTCGAGTTCCGTACAGGAACATGGATGAGTGGCTATGTAGAGGAGCACAGGCAACTCAAAATCAGCCACATCACTGAAAGCCACACCAGAGTGGGTAAAGATGCACGAAAACTGGGACTCTGGAGCTTTCTGTATCATTTGTTGACAGTTGCGTTCCAGGAAACAAGGCAAACTGGCCAGATCCAGGGGCAGGTGAAGCCTTCAAAGACCATCCTCTAGTGACTGACTAATGCTTTTAACAGGACCCTTCCTGTTAAAAGCTCCACAGCATTCAAGAAAATACTGTGAACTGGGAACTAACTATTTCAATAGGAGCCTGGGGTGGGGAGCATTTCACAAACCATGATGGTACAGAGTGAACTTAACTGTATCTACAGCTGTAACTTTTAAATATTTTTTCTTCTCCACAATCCCCATCCCTATAGTAATTTTAAAAATTCTCTGGATAGAAGATAAATTGGAAAGTTCTTTACATACAGGCTGCATTCATAGGGTTTCCATATAAATTTTCCCTTAAATCACGCATTTATTCCATGTAAAACTTGAGGTGGAGATACAATTTTTTAAATTCTTATGTAATTAAAACAAGAAGCAGTTGAATTCCACCCTTTTTTGTTTGTTTGTTTTTACTTTGATGACCACACTGCACTGTATGGTATGTATCAAGATTGATTCCCTTGACAAATAGATAATATATTTATCATGTAAAATATTTTGAATATATTTATACATTGCAGACTGGCTAAATTTTAGAAATTGACATAGGTTCATAAATGTCTCTTTTCGTAGTTTCAGAAAGTCAACTAGTTCCTAAACTAAGAAAAATATATTTATTATAAGGTTCACGATAAAAGACATTTAAATAATCCTGTCATCTGATCAGAAACAATTTCCCCAGTAAATCCGTTATTTTCTGTTGCTTTCAGAAAACAGGAGTGAGCATATGCTTTTGTACTGACAGTTGTAATGAATTTCTCAAGTAACTCAAGAACAGCCGATTTCTTTTGGGGCAAAAGAAGTTTCGTTCTGAGAGAAATCTGTAAGCAGTTCACCAAAGACCACACAAGTTTTGCTAGTCAGAGCTTTCTGCCTTTGGCATTCAGGGCCACTGACCCATCTGCAGTACTGATGAAAACACAGATTTTGCTATCTCCTCCCATCTGAAAATTAGCATCTCTAATAAATGCCCAAGTAACACTCAGGCTCCCTTCAGAAGACCACAGTTTAAGTCCTATCATTATCAGCATCTGCTTGATTACAATTCGTAAGTGACTTTAATGTGTCATAAGACAACATGGGGAACTTGAATTTTATTAAATGATTCTGATCTCTGGAAATGGTTTGATATGAACTGCTCTCACTCTCCCCATAACAATTTCCTTGTATTGTGAAGAATTAAAAAATAAAAATGAAAGCTGTTGGCTGAAGAATCATTAGTTGGTATTTTCAGAATTATAGTTGTTAGCACATGTCTCCTAAAATATTATTTAACATATTCGTTTATTCCAGGAATAGGCTAAATGCCCACGGCATGTCGATTTTCAGAGCAAGAAGACAGCAACAGTGCAGCATTTCCACTGCAGCATTTGCACATGCATTTCCATGATACTGCATCTGATACAGCACATGCATTTCCATGATACTGCATCTGATACAGC
>NC_022020.1:39185492-39189265 GCF_000317375.1 Microtus ochrogaster | reverse complement strand
GCACATGCATTTCCATGATACTGCATCTGATACAGCACATGCATTTCCATGATACTGCATCTGATACAGCTCTTTGCTTTAACAGCCATTTCAAGGAGATCATGAGGGTCATGATTTGAACATTCCCTTTGCATTTATTTTTGTTAGAATTTATCCATACTGTGAAATACTATGACATCATTGTATTTATTGCTTTTCTGTGTCTGTGATAAGACACCAGGACCACAACAGTTTAAGGACGGAAGGATATTCTGAATTGTGCTTCCAGGAAGACAAAGTCTCTCGTAGTGTGGAAGGCTATGGCATGGTGGCTGGAGGAGGAAGCTGGATGATTCCATTTCTCATCCACACATATGAAGCAGAAGGGTGAATAAGAAATTATGTGAGACTAAAATCCCTTAAAGCCTTCTCCTAGTGACAGACTTCCTATAGCAAGGTTCTCCCTCCTAACGTTTCCATAGCTTTCCCAAACAGTGCCACCAACACAAGCTTAAATGCCATTCCAGCCACTACTGTGAGCAATTAAATATTCAAGGACATAGTAACTTCAGTAAATTTTATTCTGATTCTAAAAACTCATGAACAGATGGACAGCCTTTGCAAGAGTTGTTAATTTTTATTTGTAGAGGTGGCTGGGTTCTGTCTTTTCCATGAGTAGTTTATGTAGAGGAGCTTATGTTTCCTAGCCACTTATGATCTATATATAGACACACTGCATTCATATAACAAGCTCTAAGTGCTTATCAATTCAAATATGTTAACATGGAAACACGTTCCATATTAAGTTTTTTTACAAACGTATGAGGTAGGTGCTGTTGACATATTTCTTTAATAGTTTTGGAAACAGGACCAGGGGTATTTGTTTAATAAATTAGGAAACAGGACCAGAGGGATTCTGTTTTTTCCAAATTGTACAGTAGGTAAAGCGTAGTGGCAGGATTGGTATCAACTATGGACCTAGGCCACCCTCTGTTCTACTATGATGTTCTGACCTCTGTATGTTGTCTCTACTAATGCTATGCATTATAATATTATAATATTATACTATCCAGGGGCTGGAGAGATGTCTTCTTGATTAAGAACATATGCACCTCTTGCAGAAGATCTAATTTCAGATTCCAGCATCCACATCTTCAAGCTCAAGGACATCTGATGACCTCTTTGGTCCTCCATGGGCACCTACATCACACACACACACACACACACTTAAAACAGTACTGCTTAGATTAGAAAAGAAATTATATTTTAAAGTTAGTTTGAGTTGTCTTGAAGGTGGACCTTTGAACAAAGAAAATATTTAAAATGCAAATTTCCAGGTGCATAATAGCATACATAGAATGCTTTCATATCCTTCTTTGAGTATTATTTCTTGGTGTTTATTTGGAAGTATATTGGTTCTGTGTGTTGATTTCTTTCGATGCCCACAAAGCTAGCACAAAACATTATGGTATCTTAAAACCTTTTTGGAGGGTCCTCCCCTGCTTCTACTGGGCAGAGAATTTTGGAGCCCCCATCTGATCTTAGATGATTTTATTTACATGTAGGTATTTAATTAACTCTCTGGTGAGTGTGAATATGACAGGGCGGTATGTCTCTCAGTAAGCAACATTGGAGTTATACTTTTGGAATAAGTGGCTGATGTCCTAGGAGCACAAATTATGTCAGCACCAATGTGAAAGAGCTTTTAACCTTCCTGTTAGTGTCATGCTTTCTGGTATCCATTTATACCTTGTGTTTATGGCCATCCAGACAGAAGACCAAAGAAAATGGACTCTGCTCCTTACAGGAACAGTGACAATTATGAGCACTTTAGTAATATAATTTACTATAACCTGTCCTCTGATCATAATTACTTCATTTTCAGACTGTTTCAAAATTATAAACATCTTCTCTTAAGATCCCTCCCCTTTTAAGTCTCATTTAATTCTGGCCTTAGGCCAGATCTCCAGAATGTCATGATTTAAACAAGACCTGGATACTGGTTCCTCTTGTTCTCATGTACTAAACAATCATATAAATATAAGTATAAAATACAAATAAACATTAAATACAAAAGAAATATAAGTATAAAATATAAATACAATTCATCTGGCCTCCACATACAATGAGGCAGAATAAGGCAATTATCAGATTTTTCTTTAGGGAAAGTCTATGCTGTAGACACTGATCCATAACAATTCAGAGATAAGGAAGTATGAGTGTGATCAGGAGCTTTGATCGGGCATGGAAGATTTCTTAATCATTGTGCTGTACTGATCCATGTGAATGTTAGCTTAACATTAAGTAGCTCCTTACTCCATGGGTTTTTGCTGTGGTATAATGTTGCTGTACACTGTAAAGATTTGTCAGCTCTTATTTTTTTTCATATTGGTTTTATAGAAAGCTGATTGGGTAGTAGCCAGGCAGGAAGCATAGGTGGGGCAACAAGACTAGGAGAATTCTAGGAAGAGGAAAGACAGAGATGCAGTTGTAATCCAGAAGCAAAGGAAGCAAGATGAGATTGCCTCACTGATAAAAAGTACCAAGTCACGTGGCTAAACATAGGCAAGAATTATGGCTAATTTAAGTTGTAAGAGCTATTTAATAATAAACCAGAGCTAAATAGGCCAAACAGTTTATAATTAATGTAAGCCTCTTTTCGTTTTTTTAGGATTAAATGGTTGTAGGTCTGGGTGTGACAGAAACTCCCATCTACAAATGGAGCCCAAATGTTTGCTAAGAATTTCTACATAATATCTCAGAAAACTTAAAAAAAAGAATTCTAGATGGACAAGAACAGAGTTTATTCCAGCTTCTTGGTAACTGTCTTTTCTCCAGTAGGCTCTCTTTATTGGTGGAAAGCAGAGGAACAGGTCTTTTAGGAGAGACTTCCTGACTCAGTGTTAGTAGCAAAAGCCTCATAGATCTTTTAAGAGGCTCTGCCACCAAACACTTAAATGGTGTTATGAGCAGTCAGCACCAGGCTTCTTGGTGGAAGCTTGGATTGAGAAACTCCACAGAATTGTGTCAATAAATGTGGCTACCTCTAGTACCACTACAGTGAAGTTAGACTCTCAGAAAGCTAAGAATTGGGGTGGAGCCAATCGCCAAAGCTACGGTTTTAATCCTTGCCACATTGCTGAGTAGATTAAAGATTTAAGTGGTCAGAAAAAGAGATAGACTGTAAAGACAGATTCAGTCAGAAAAACCTCTTAAGTGGTTTACAGTATGTTTAAAAATATATGTAGGCTTGGGAGAGAAAAGAAAAAGGATAATGAAAGTCCTTTAAAAAAAGAAATACAGTAGTCAGGTGTGGTGGTGCCACATGCCTTTAATCCCAGCACTTGGGAGACAGAAGCAGGTGGATCTCTGTGAGTTCAAGGCCAGCCTGGTCAACAACGTGAGTTCCAGGACAGCCAAAGATACACAGAGAAACTCTTTCTCAAGAAACCAAACATAAATAAATAAGTAAATGAAATAGAATAAAAATAAGCCACACACAGATGGAAAATACACAGAGAAACTGACTACAATATGTTATTGTGTTGTTTTTGTATTGTTTGACTGCTGAGGAAGGAATGACATCTGCTAAAAGACAATTGTTTATAAATGCTGCTAGATTAATCCAACCTATACATTTTGAAGATGCCTTGACTTCAAAATTTAAGTCAAAATATATATTACTTTGGAGAAGAGGTTTTGCTTTTGTTTCCACAAGAAATGAGAGGCTGTGGATTCATTCTGGATTAAGAAAAATAAGGTTTGATTAAGGAAGACCCCATGAAAAATCTCCA
>NC_022020.1:39147501-39185110 GCF_000317375.1 Microtus ochrogaster | reverse complement strand
ACTAAACAAAGGAGATTAGATTTAGGGTTTTGTTTTGAAAAGAAGAAAAGGGGAAATGTGGGATAAAGCTCTTGTACACTCTAAAGATTTGTCACTCATATTGGTTTAGTATAATACTGATTGGCCAAGAGCCAGGCAGAAAGTATAGGCTGGGTGACCAGATTCCAGATTTGAGAATTCTAGAAAGGGGAAAGTCAGAAACACAGCTTGTTCTTGCCACTAGAGAACATTGGTTCAGAGGAGGTTTTTTGTTTTGATTGTTGAATTTTAACAATCCCCTCTCAGATAATCAAAAGTTGCACCTTTCCCGATAGAAATTCTCTCACAACTCTAAGGCTTACAGTTAATCAAACTCCAGTTTTCTGAGTCCAATAAACTACAAGCTCCTAATTTGTTTGGAGTCTTCTCTTCTCCCTGGACTTGATAAGTGCCTTTTGGAGGGATTAGGTTGCTGTTTGAATGCACTTTTAAGATTTTTGTAAGCTTTGTACAAATTTTAGAGCTATAATTCATTCACCACTTGAATTGCTGAGATTTTAAACTTAAGGTTTTAGAGACATATCTTTTATTTGATCTTTGTTCTCACTAATCTTTTTTTCACAGTCTTCATTTTGCTTTGAAACAACTGAGTAGTTGAGGATCCTGGTAATGTGACACTGTTTGTTTCCCAGTTTAATTAATCCTAACCTTTAAGTTTCCCTTTAAACACTGCCTGCTGACAGAGCAGCTCCTTGTTTTAGTTTATCTTTCTTCATGGATTTTCATCAGAGAAGATAAAAGAAGCCAACTGCTGTAACACAAATAATAAAAACCCAAAAATAGATATTGGCGTTCAAGCCAAAGATCAGAAAAGCAAAGCGGCCAGCTCTTACCTCTACCTCTGAGTAAAATGGGCAGTCCTGCCTCCACGAATCCTCAGACTAAGGTTGAGCATGAGAACTGTCTCTCTATTTCTGGGATTAAAGACATACACCACCACTGCCTGGCCTCTATGGCTAACTAGTATGGCTACTAGTATTAAAGGTGTATGTCCCCAGTGCCTGGCCCGTATGGCTAACTATTGTGACTACTTCGCACTCTGATCTTTAGGCAAGCTTTATTTCTTAAAACGCAAATAAAATATCACTATAAACTTCACTATAGCCCTTTTTTGAAAGTCATTTTATCAATGTTTCTAAGTTTATCAGATGTATTTTAATCTTTCACGTTGCTAACAGGTGACAGTTTTGCCTACAGGTCCTAACACAGCATACCTGGTCGACAAGTTTCTCCACTACATTTTTAGCTTATATTTACAGACTAGCTCATATCTAATGCCAGGTATATGTGGATCCATATCAACACATTACTTTTAGGTACCTATGTATCTTCCAATTAACTTATTAATGTTTAACATACTTCAGAACTATTTAATTAACTCAGTATTCCAAAGGTCTTCTCTTTAGATTTGGAATCTAAGCTCAGGGATGATTCTTTTGACCTGAGGTGACTTGTCTCATTTCAGACAAATTGGCAGGTATTTGTGCTGTTTGTTGGGGGAGGTGTGTGGTTCAACTTAGAAGCTTGCCTTGAGACTGAATAACTGTTATGTAGAGAGATGAAATTACAACAATGTGTTTCTTCTAATATGTCAGTTATCTCAGGTTTTTTTATATTGTGAAGGTCACCAGGGACCTTAAGAACCAAGTATGTGGAAATCCCAATTCAAAGATGTTTTTAAATTTTCTACTTGGACCATCATTTCCTAATATGTTATATAGGTCAAACATACTCCCATAGCTCATCTATATTTAATTAGGGACATAATTTTAATTGGGGAAGTAAATTCTATCTCTGAATGGGAGAGATAAGAGATTGTCTTAAATAGGTTTCTTGAGCTGTGATAAAACGCCATGGTCAAACACTGGTTGGGGAGATGAGGGTTCCTTTCACCTTACAGCATGGAGACCATATCCACAGAAGTCAGGGAAGGAACTCCAGGGGGAACTTATGCAGAAGCTACACAGGAGTGCTGCTTACTGGCTTACCCCTCATGTCTTCCTCAGCCTTCTTATAAACTACCTGTGCAGGGGTGGCTCCACCCCCAGTGATCTGGGAACTCCCACATCAATCATTAATCAAGAAAATAACCTAAAATCTTACCTCAAAACCAATTTAGTGGGTATAAATTCTCAGGTGAGGGTCCCTCTGTCGAAAAAGATTCTAGCTTGAGTCAAGTGACAAAGCACTGACCAGGCCAGACCAGAGATTATTGCCAGCAGTAATTTCTCAATTTTCCAGATCTAGGAATTACACTTACTTCTTACAGTTCAGTGTCCAGCGTCAAACAATAGAATTCTGAAGAAAACCGGAACCCATTTTTCCTGTATATGTTTTTAATGATTAGTTGCTAGGGGAAATTTTGATTCTGTTTATTGCAAATGTGAGACATATATCTTTTGCCTAAAAAAAGCAGCTATTCAATTAAATTTTGGAGACTTGAGACATTATTAAAACAAAATTACAGTCAAATATTCAAGTGTGCTATGATAATCAACATGTAATCTCCCATGAGCTCTCTTTGATTACTATTCCAAATTTCTGCAAAACAACCTCACTTTTGAAGCATATACAGGTTAATGTTGTAGAAAATAAGTTTATTTTCCAGCAGGTAACCTTTTCCTTGGAATGTACTTGCAATTTAAACAGGCAATCAGGGTGTGACTTTGGTAGTGTTTGTTCTTATCTCCTTTCAGACCACTTTCTTGAGTTATTGAGGCTGAAGGTCTAAATTCTATACACTTCTTATGATTTATGTTCTGCATTCTATCTGAAGTCAACCAGAAAGACTCACTATTGAGATCAGAAGTAAGTTATGGTATATGTAGCTGAGAGCAAATTCAGGGGTAGGCTTTTGGTTTCTCTAGGATGGCTGTAATAAGGTTCTGATTCATCTAAGTCTCAAATATTTTTTTTTTAAATTTAGGATTCATGATAGTGTTTTCTATTTCCATCCATTTGCATGCAAAATTCGAGAAGTAATTGTTTTTTACCGCAGCGTAGTATTCTAATGTGTATATATTCATGTTCTAGCTTTGTGGGAGCCTAGCCAGTTTGGATGTTCACCTTCCTAGACATGGACGGAGGAGGAGGACCTTGGACTTTCCACAGGGCAGGGAACCCTGACTGCTCTTTGGACTGGATAGGGAGGGGGAGAGGAGTGTTGGGAGGGGGAAAAGGGTGGGAGGAGGGGGAGGAAAATGGGAAGCTGGGAGGAGGCGGAAACTTTTTTTTTCCTTTTCTCAATAAAAAAAATTAGGATTCATTTTAAACATCTGGCTATATTCAGGAGGTGTCATTGAAAGAAGGAACCTTAGCCTTTGACTAACAGAGATGTCCATTAACTCTATCCCAAATGAGTGAGAGACAGTCAAATTGTCTGTCTTGAGGGAGAGAGAAAGGATAGTGGAGAGGAGAGAGAGAGAGAGAGAGCAGTGCAAGACAAATTGTCCTGGGAAGATACAGCTTTCCCAAGCAACATAGAGAGACCTAAGTAGATAAGTTCCACAGTCTCTCTCCTTTCCAATCTTCTACGAAAATACACACTGGCTCAACCAAAGAAAAGCTGCTTGCAGCAGTGATGTATGAATGGAACTGGGATGATAATTATTATGAGCTAGAGACTTGAGAGGAAATGATCAAATGCATCTGGAAGAGCAAATGGGAGACATATAGTTCTGGTCACGAGTAGCGGCCAAATGTTTGATTCTCTGTGTCATGGGCTGGCAAGTATGAGTACATTAGAGTCTGTAGCCCTTCCATCCTGTTCAAACTGAAACTTTTTGAATTTTTAAGCTTCTAAATTTGAACATTTTGCTGAGATAGAAATTCCTTAGTGGCCTAGGGTTAGTCTATTCTCTTCAGCTAGAGAATGTTAGACACAAAGATTTCTGTAGTAGATGTGTAGAATTTTCAAATGTGTGCAAATAAACCCTGAAAGAAATGTATATGGAACAAAGGATAATATCACCACAAGATGTTTGACAAAACCATTTAGTGGTTAACTTAAAAAAAACATTAGGGTTATTTTCCAATAGGTGGCTACCATAAATAGCAGAAGTCTATGCCTCTGTGTTGGATTTAGACTTCTGGGTTTGACAGTCAACTAATTTTCTGTCTCTGACTTGTTTTGAATCTGTCAACAATGATGTTCTTTGCAGAAAAAACTCCTTGAATCAAATTTCAGCTTATGATCTTCTAGAAGGATATGTGTGAGCCTGAAGTTTACAAGTCTTGTTTTAGAAACCCCAAAGGCAAGTGAGACTATTAAAGACATTAGAAAGTTTGTGATTATCAAATATTCTTGCTAATTTCCATTGCTATGGTGATTTTTGGTTGTTTATTTCTTGTTTTGATTTTTCTTGTATTTTGAGGGAGCATGCTTTACTCTCTACCCCAAGCTAACCCAAACTAGGCAATCCCTCTGCGATGAGGTTACAAGTAAGAGTCACCATACCGGAGCTGCTATAGGCGGCATCAAGGCACCCTCCGGAAGGTACCTAGGTCACCAAATAGTTGGGTACTTGGTAGAATTTGTCTGAGGAGAATACCTTAACCTAGAGACAGAATTCCTTATCAACATAGATAAAGAGCTTGCTATCAAAATCTGAGGTACTTATATGCTTGCTAAATTGCAGACTGGAGCATTTTTTTCTTAGTTTATAACAACTTGAGAAGTGTGTGACTTGAATTAGAAAGCATAATTTACTTTTATTTGCGTTCTTGAGCTACAAGTCATACATTTCCTGGAGTCTATCTGAGGCACATCAGCGAAAGCTGGCACAATTCACATTACATTGGGAAGCTATGTTGAATCCGAGCCGCTGAATTTATATTAAATCATCTCTTGCATTTTAAAATTGTGAGCAGTAGAAAGCAAATAGATGCTGTAAGGAGATGCATGCAGTCTGAACATTCTTTTTGTCATTTATAAATCTTGTGATTTAGCGACATGTCTCGACAACAAAGATAAAGAATGTCGATTTTAAGTAACCCAGAGGCAAGTGATAGGGTATATGATACTTACGACTGTTTTCTCTCTTGCTTTACATATGCACCAGCTGGATTCAAGTAGTTTTCAGTGATCAGACAGAATTTTATTCAGCTACTTTTTTTTGTGTGTTTTTAGTCTTTTGTTGATGATGAAAATAAAGGCAAAAACAAAAACAAAAAAAGCAAAGAAATGGGAAGCAAAATACCATTTTTTTAACATTAGGAATAAAAATAAGAGCTTTGAGATATAATTTTGACAGCTAGATGGAATTAGAGACTCTTGTTTACTAACTGAAGACATTTAATTCTTTTTAATTGTAAAGATAAAGCTTTATTTCAGCAATTTGCCTGCTGCATAAAAAGTAACTGCTATGTTTATTTTCTTCTTTATCTGAATTTTTTGTCATAAGTGCCTGAATTATCTATCTTGTTATAATATGCTATCTGCAATAGCACAAATCTTACCTCAACCCAGTCCCTTTGGAAATCAAAGCATCTCTCACTAGCAAATGACTGTTGCTTTTGTGAAGTTTTTAACATATTTCTTTAATTGATTCATTGTGAATTTTAAACCATGCACCCCAATCCCGTTCATTTCCCAGTCCTTCCACCCTCCACCCTTCCAACCTCCCTCAGAGAAAGAAAATTAAAAAATAAAATTCAGATGAAAACAAACAAACAATCAAAACCCACATCTCGCCGATATTTCTGGGCAGCGACCTGCTCGTCTGTGAGTCCCAGTCCCGTCTCACACACGTCACAGCTGTGGCCGTACTCTGCTTCTCCATCTTCTCCACCTCTCCATCACAGAGTCCTTTAGAGTAGTGGCATCGGATGTCAGGAGTGATTATCACGACTAAGCTATTGTAGGCCATGATGTAATTATAGCAACTGATAACTCAGATGTCAACGTATCAGAGGAAGTATTGCCTGATGAGGTATTCCATTAGCAAGGCTTGCAGATTCCTGACTCTGAAAACGATTGCTTTCATCCGTAGTTTCATTGTGTAATAATAGCTATGATAACGTCCCCTTATTGTGCACATTCATGTGATATGTACATGTAATCTTATAACTGCATCTCAATCTTATGGGCACAGATATCTGTGGATGGTCAGAAAGATGACTTCTCATTTATCTGTATAAATTTGAAATATAGAAAAGAAATACGAGGATATGCTTCATAACTAGATCTATTGTCCCATGAAGACAGTAGACATTTAAAAATCTGCTTTGTTCCTTTTACTTAGACTAACTAGACACGATTAGGAAATTCAAACTATACTAAAGGGTTTTTTTTTTGGTAAACAGATCATAATGTAATGGCATTCCATTTGTATTTTAATAAATAGAACTTACCTTAGGATCAGAATAGTGAAACAGTCACACTGGCCAGCCTTACAGACCAGGCAGCCATGAACATACCTTTAATCCCAGTAGCCACAATGACATACACCTTTAATTGCAATAGCAATGATAACACACGTTTTAATTCCCAGTAGCCACACTAGTTTGCCATAGAAACCTGGTGGAAGTGGACACACCCTTAATTCCAGAACTAGAGAGGAATGTAAGACAGGAGGAGACAGCCCTAGGTTCAGTTTCATTCTGAGGTTTCTTGGAAGCAGGATTGCCATCAGACTGATGTAGAGGTAAAAGCCAGTGAGTGGCTGGCTGTTTTGTTTTTCTGTCGGGTCCCATCATCACCATGGCCTCAGATGGTTGTTGCTTCTCCTCATAGCCACCTATTCCGCATGTTGTCTCCAGTTCCACCTCTCTCCAGAGTGCACCAACCTCTCCACTTAGTTTTCTCTCTATCTCTTCACCGCGTGCTCAATCTTTCCCATCTCTCCATCACATATTCCTTTATCTTAGTGGTACCTGCCATGTGTACTTAGGATAGGCTCTTAGATGTCTTCTGACCTTGTGCCGGGTTGGGCACTTTGTGAAGTTGGTGTTTAGAAATTAAATCAGGTTTACTTTTTCAAAAGGAAGACAGGTGTAAAGAGAAAGTAAACATGAAGTCAGAACTTACTTTTTAATGAAACTCTTAACCATGATCCACACAGATTTGAGAAATCGCAAATACAAATGAACAGTGGCCAGATCGTACGTGAAAATATGATCCTAGCCAATTATTTATGGTTAACAATTTAAGAAATCTAAGCCACCCCTGAGGCATTCAGTCCAAGTATCCATTACTTAACTAATTACCAACTGCTGTCTTTGTGCTTAAATTCCACTTCCAACTGAGGATCACTTGGAAAGGGGCAAGCAGTCACAGGGGATGCTTTACTTTAGTTGACTGCTCACAGTTTTGCCATGTCAACAACCCCCAGCCAGGACATACCTGTTTCCTCCCATCTAGTCTTGCCATTGCTATTCCCGTCCTTAAGGTCCTGCTCTAAGTACAGACTATAATGAATGCTTATTTTCTGCAGGAATCTGCTAAATAGAGGTCTTGCTACCACTTGTGTGGGCTTCATTTATTCCCATGTATTTATCAACATCTTCTTTTCTTGGCACTCTGAGATAAGTCTACATTTATTCTCATCATTAGAGATAGGCTTTATAACTTTCATTTCTCAAGTGGTTGAGGATCTCCAAAGGAAAAGATACCTCACATACGTCTGGCAATCTAAGGTACACAGTAGCTGCTCAGAAACTGTACTCCATTTAGTAGTTAAATAGATGGACTCTAGCCTTACCACTCTGTTATCAGTAGAACAAAATATCAAAATATATGAAATCTTATCTGAAAATATAATTTATTATTAGTTCTTCAGGTCAAATTTCGCTAGTATGTCTTTCCATTATGCCCAAAGATAATTGAGTAGCTTCTGGAAAAAAAAAGAGGACAGGATAGCACCCTTTCAGATTCAGAGACAAGTATTTACTAATAGCATTTTCTTCGTTTTATAAAATTTAATAATTATTTGGGTCATTTTTTTCTTTCTTAATACTTGATTTTCACTACCCTTACTGGAAGTTTATTCTTGCTAGGCAATTAAAGTTCTGAAATTATAAACTTATTTAAGATGGCCATTGAACTGTATTCTGCTTTCTCCAACTGTGAAAGATGGTCTTCTGTTCAGACTTTGTGATGGAGTCATTCAAACCTAATCTGGATTTGTTTATTTACTTGTTCTGTAAGCTATGGAATTTGTGCTTCATTTGTCATCTATACCCAAGAATTGTAATAATACAAACACTTAGGGTCAGTAGAGCACTGATGACAATGTATAATAAGTAGCAGAATGAGAGCTGGGCATGGTAGTGTACACCTTTAATTTCAGGACTCAGGAGTTTGGAGGCAGTGGATCTTTCAAATCTAGCCTGGTATACACAGGGGATTTGAGATTGGTCTTGCCTACATGGAGAGTTCCATGACAGCCAAGATCTACATAGTTAGACCTTGTCTCAAAAAAATTAGTAGAATATATCGAGAATATGAGGGTGTAGTAGATATTTTTATTATTATGGTAATGATATGTACTCTTATTTGAATGTTTGCAATGTGGCCCTGTAACTGCTTTATCTTTATTATTTCATTTAATTTTATAGTAATTTTATTTGGGATATATTGTTAGTTTCTTAGAGAAAACAATTTAGGCACACAGGTGAATTTTTAGCTACACATATCACTGAAGAAAAGTTAATTAAAATATTAATTTTATAGATGCAATCCTTAATTAAAAGTATTATAACCAATAATGGTGTCTGCACTACTATTTTTAAGTCTTAAAATTGGACAATGTAGTATTTATCCTGATTTCTTTATTTACTTGTTCTGTAAGCTCCCGAATTCGAGCTTCAGTTGCCATCTATAGATGGGAATTGGGTATAGTTATAGACATTCAATGGAGGTTCACAAATGAGTGCTCTCTCCTCTCTCACCTCATTATGTCATCTATTCATTGCTTCACTCCATGGTTAGTAATAGGAAATTTGATTTCTTTGTGGGCTTTCATCATCTTTAAACCATTTGACAATGATATTTTGCTGATCAGAAGCCTAGTTGGAATACAGTGAATTTTTAGAATTTTATTTTTAACATCTGTGCCTTTGTTACTGGAGTTTTTGGGCCAAGACTTGGATCCTGGGAGCTCCAACAAGGTAGGCTCAGTCATTCATCCTTTACAGGTCAACTAAAGAGACCAGGAATAGTGAAAAAAAAAAAAAACCAGAGAAATAGTTGTTCCATGTGTCCACACTTGAACAAGAAACAAATAAAAGTTTCTCTGATGTTCCAAACCCAATTCCAGGATATTGTCATGACCTTTAGGTTTGAGGAAAAGACAAGAGATGTGCACATGCACGGTGGCAGGTCAAGGTGTGGTCCTGCACATTAAGGACTCATCATTGCTTCAGTCTTGAATCTCCGGAATGGTTGTCTGAAGAGTTGTCAGAACACTGTGAAATCTCTTCCTGGGAGACAAGCTCCTTTTTTGGCCATGACCAAAACTCCCATCCTGAGAGTTTTGGTGTGTGTGTGTGCTATGTGAGGGGGGAAGGTTCCAGTTCTAAGGAGATCATCCGATGGTCAAATGAAGAGTCACCGATGTATTTTTAGAGTATCTTCATTTCTCTTAGGATGGCTACAAATAGAATAGAACTGCTTTTAGTACTTAACTTTTTGTGGCATATGAGTTGAACCCAGGGTTAATTACATACTATAGAGAAAAACATATTTTCAATATACACATTTTAGAGACAAGTATATTTCTAATATAAAAGTTGCTAATATTACCTAGTATTTTCTTGAGAAAGTTACTCTGAAATCATTTTTTTTAAGAGAGAAAAAGCTGATGAGATCAGGGAGAATAAATAGGTACAATATTCTGTCTGGACTGGGTCATGCACTTTTCAAATGAAATGCTTACATCGAATTTTTGTGAACTGAATAGTCGGTGCCCTCTGCCCTGATGGGCTGGGCTGATGTTCTGGGGATTTCTAATCACTACTCCTGTCTTCACAGAGAGTGGGAATTCATGTCTTAGGAATCACTCTTTCAACTGTCCCTGTTTTCCCCTGCCTCCATTGCTATTATTACTAAGAACATGGAAGAGAAACATTGCCTCACTTTTTTTGCAATAAAATTGAGAATACATAATTTAATTTTATTCTGTTCTGAAACTGTAGCAAGTTAAAGATATCTCCAACATCAGATATTGATGTGGGAGTGTCATATATCAATCTGTTGATTTTATTGGTTAAGTAATAAAGAAACTGCTTGGCCCTCATAGGTTAAAACATAGGTGGGTGGAGTAAACAGAACAGATTGCTGGGAGGAAGAGGAAATGAGCTCAGAGGCCATGCTCCGCTCTCTTGGGCAGATGCGATTGATGAAGCTCTGACGCAGGATGGATGTAGGCTAGAATCTTCCCAGTAAGCGCACCTAGGGGTGCTACACACATTATTAGAAATGGGCTAGTCCAGGTGCGAGAGTTAGCTGAGAAGAGTTAGATATAATGGGCCAAGCAGTGTTTAAATGAATACAATTTATGTGTTGTTATTTCGGGTAAAGCTAGCCGGTGGCAGGAGCTGGGTGGCGGAATGCAACCCACAGCTCCCACTACAAGATATCTTTTAAGTTTAAACAAGAATGAAAGAAATTATGAATAGATTTTTAAAAAAATGTTCTTTCAAATGGAGAGGCAAGTACATGAAAGAAAATCTTTAGAGGAAACATTGACACATAGTGTTTGAATTGGGAAGTTTATTTATTTATTTTTTTGGTAGGAACAGAAAAGTATTCACTGTTATAGAATTAACATCATTTATTATTTCTTGCTGTATATGATTTTGTTTCCTTTGTATAGTCTGTAAACGATCTATTTCTGTATGCAATTTTAATTTCCAAAGGGGAAACAGTACTTGCTCTTCACCCAGTCCTTACTTGTAATTATAAATTAAACACACTTTTTACTGTTGGATTTTATTAGATGTGCTTTGTGTACTTTTCTTTTTAACATTCAACTTCTCTGAGGATGATTACGACTATGTTTCATGAGAATCTGTTTCTTGTGCTAATGATTAGTTACATATTCAGTTTTTCTAATCTTAGTTTCATCACTGAATTTTAAAGGATTTTGTTTGGGAGCTTCAGGCAAGCAACTATACTATATGTGTAGGGATGATGTTTGTAAGTGGACAACTGAATTCAGCAAGAGGACAAGGGAAAAAGAAAAGAGCTGGAGAAGGGAACACAGACATAAAGAAAATCATACTGCACAATCAGTTTGAGTGAAGGAGATTTCTTGAACACATTTCTCAGTGGTGAACTCTTGTCTTTACATTAATCTTTTATCTGCCGTGAGTGATGGGGGCTTTTTAACTGTTAGTGTCCTCTACTCTCCTTAATAAATGTCACATTAATGCCACAAAGCTTAGGCATATCCTTACCGTGTGGAAAGGATTCTTTTATCCGGGTATTAGAAATTGTGATTAAGATTTTCATTTAAATAAAATAAATATGGTAAACATTTCTATCAACAGCTTTCATATGAGCAGGTCTTTGTATCATATTTTTTAGAGTTCAGCATTTCAAATGAATATGGAAAAGTTTTTGGTCTGTTGTCAGAAGTGATGAGGCACTGAGGCAGAAGGGTAAAAAATTCAAACCAGGGCTTTCTGGTAAAAAGGAGGTCTAGTCTAAATGGGAGGTCTTCATCAAATCCCTCCCCTCAGAGCTCAAAGACTCCTTTAGATTATGCTCCAAAGAGAGAAAGAGTAAAAGCTTTGGAAAATGTGTGTATCATAACAGCAGGAAAGCACAGAGAAAAAGAAAATGCATCAAAAAGGGGTAAGTGAAACTCGATACAGGTCGAGCTGTGCAGTTCTCTACTAGTAGAAGCATAAATCTCATCCCAAAGTTAAGTCAGGGAGCCCTCATAACTGGGCACAGACAGTTATACATTCATGACAAGCCCAGAACTCTCATAAGTGTCAAAACTGGAATATGAGTTTAGGTGAGAAGAGATGCCAGGAGGATGAACAAATATATCAAAATATTTTATATGATAATTGTTTTTTCAATAAAAATCATCAACAAAGTGTTGCAGAATATGGCAAGACAGTGCTTCTTCCAGCTGATGGTCACCAGTGGAGAAGGATTCATTGCGTTATCTATGTGACTCAAAGCAACAAGGAGGTTCTACCTTGAATGGGACATATTGTGTAATACTTATTGTAGGTCTTGAGAACAGGATAACATCGAGTTATGGAGGCTGAATTTAAACATTAGTAGCCTCAGGGTGAGGAATAGCTCTAGGAGGTGTCTGTGGAGATTGTGAGAACTGGACAGTGAGAAGTCCCAAACCACAGGCACAGGGAAAGTAATCTTAGGTAGTGAAGTTTAGCACCATCCTTGGTGTCCTGGAGCAGACTTCACCAACTGAGAACAATCCTGGAATCTGGTGTATTTAACCCAAGATCAGCAGATAGATGGGGAGCTGGCTATTGCTTGCAGTTCACTGCTGCAAAGTCTAAGAATCCCAAAGCAAACCAGATATTTGACCTCCAGGACTTCTTCTCCACTGCAGGGTGATTGATATATCAGGTGGTGATGGGGGTTGGGAAGTTGGAAGTCAGGATTTCCACCTGTGTGCTTCTAAGTGCTAGGGTACTTCCCTTTCTCCAAACATGCTTTGGAGACACCTTTGAGACAGAAGCCTTGGGAAGGAGAAAGAATTTGTCTAAACCATAGACTCCAATATAAGGGAGGTTATCAGAAGACCCTGGTGCACAAAGGCAAGGAACAGGAAGATATAGTTTCTTCAAAAGAGCCTAACTGAATTGAAATTGCTGAACTTAAAGGTAATTAAATGGGTAAAACAACAACAAAAGATTCAGAAGTTTTCTAGTAAAAACAATCATGCTCTGAAAGAGAAAACAATGCCGATGAATCAATCCACAAACAAGGACAGAAGGTCAGTAGCATGTAGGGAAAAAGTAGTCAAAATGGATAAGGAAATTAATAATAGGAATGGAAAAGCCAGCAGCCCATGAGCAACTGAGCTTGAAACAAACAAATAGCACAGCACAAAAGAAATATTGAGAATGCATAGTAAATCACATTAAAAATGAAATAATAGCAAAAAGTATCTGGGATGGATTCAACTAAGCAGAGGAAAGAATGACAGGAATGGAAGACAAGATCAAGGAAATAATACTTGCAAATACCAACAAAGGGAAAAATAAATAAGAACGACCACAATGTCTCAGAACTCTTAAATATAATTAAGAGGACAAACTTACTAACTACTTCTGAATAGATTTAACACCAACTCTATGAGATGAAATCTATACCTGGTATGATCATTTGTTCAAGAATCCATGGATAGACAGGTCATAGGCTCTAGGGGGAGAACCCACAATTATTATGTTGCTAAATAGACATGATATAAAACTGACTCCTGGCGAGTTATTATACCAATAGCGCAATGTATTTCTCAACTCCTCATCTGAAAAACTTCTATTTGCTGTAGGTGCTGATTAACAAAGAGACCCACAGAGAGACAAGGTGCAGTTAAGATACTGAATAAACCTCAGTGCTGAAGGGAATTGACATCATCTATCTCTACCCCTGCAAGGCTCAGGGATCTTTGCAGACAAGGAGCTGAAGAGTGTAAGGAAACATGATTTTCCCAGCAAAGAAGAGCTGTTTCTTTGAGCTCACAGTGGTTGTGATGCAAGCACTAAGCCTAAGCCAGATGGAACCCCAGCATGGAGCGGGGAATTAGACCACAGTCCTGGCCCTAGCCACTGTTGGTGGTGGTTGGCTGCTGTAAGGAGAGAAAGCTTCCTCTTTAAGAGCGTTGAACATTTCCTTCAGTGTCTTTCAGTCACTTTAGATTCCTCTGCTGAGAGTTTTCTGTTTAGGTCTGCACTCCATTTTTTTTATTGGATTATTTGTTCTTTTGATGACAAATTTCTTGAGGTCCTTTGTATATTTTGGAGATCAGACCTTTATTGATGTGGGGTTAGTGAAGATCTTTTCCCATTCTGTAGGCTGTCATTTTGTCCTTTGCTTTTCAGTTTCAGGAGGTCCCATTTATTAATTATTCAACATCCTTAATCATCAGAGAAATGCAAATCAGAACAATTCTGAGATTTCATCTCACACCTGTAAGAATGGCCAATATCAAAAACACTGATGACAACTTATGCTGGAGAAGTTGTGGGATAAAGCAAACACTTCTACATTGCTGGTGGGAATGCAAGCTGGTACAGCCCCCTTTGATGTTAGTGTAGCAATTTCTCAGAAAATTAGGAAACAACCTTCCTCAAGACCCAGTAATACCACTTTTGGGTATACATCCAAAGGATGCTCAATCATGCCACAAGGACATGTGCTCAACTATGTTCATAGCAGCTTTGTTTGTCATAGCCAGAACTTGGAAACAACCTAAATGTCCTTGACCGAAGAATGGATAAGGAAACTGTGGTATATTTACACAATGGAGTACTACACAGCAGAAAGAAGTGTCTTGTTAACACCATGCCCCTCCCTTTCCTTTATATCCCCTTTCCGTGTAAAGCCTGCTCTTTCTGTGTCATGGACAGCTCCTTTCTACAGAATACATCACATTATTCGGTGTTTTATTTTTCATTTCTGACATTTGACTCATAGTGATGCAGACAAGAAAATGAAAATCTGCCAAGGCTATGACAGTTGACATGAAGAGAATAAAATTCAGATAATATGTAGAGTGCCAGATGTTAGTAAGACCATAGCAGAACCAAATATAATTCCAAAGGTTCCTAAGAAAGAAAGCAGAAAGAAGGGGAGAAGAAGGCAGGGAGGGAGAGAGGAAGGAAGTAAGGGAGGAAGGAATAGAGGGAAAGAAGAAAAAGTGATTTGTGTTGACTGAATACATTAAATGAACCAAGTTGTATATTCTTAGAAAGCTAAGTGTTTCTGTTATAACTAGATAGAGATGTTGAAAAAGTGGACTATAGTGTGAATATTAGGGGTTGGGAGGTGGTCATTAGGTCACAGAATCAGGGCACGGAGCTTACCTCCAAACAAAACACTTGAATACTGGAGACAGGGGGTTGAACTGGGGACAAATTTAGTAGAGTTATATGAAATCTTTGCCACTAAAATTCAATTTTGAATAATATATAATGAAAAAGAATAATAAACGATAATCATGCTATCTCTGGAAAAGTGAAGAATTAAACAAAACTTGTTTGGGATGCTAATCTTTGTTATATTTTGTCTTCCAGAGTATTTCTGTGTGATCATTTATGTTTGGATGGGGAGTACCCTTTTTAAAAAGCCACTACTAGAATAAAAGACCAAAGCAAAGTTGTACTTCAGTCATGTCTTTATTGTTTATGGTCTGCCTGTTCTAAGTAACTATTTTTATTTTTCTGAGTTCATTCCTGATAATTTCTAAATCCACTAACCCCAGTCCTGAATAAAGTATCTTTAAAATGCAGATTTTCAATTTAGGATTAAAACTCTCTTTAATTAGTGATTTGCTACAATATACTTTTATACTTTCAGGGTTTTTGTTTCTAACATTATAGTATATTTTAATCTTGAAGTAATTGAAGAGGTAAGTTCTTAAATATAACAAAAGTGATATATTTAAGTGACTGTCAGAGATTAATCAGAAAGAGAGCTAACACCAAAGGAATGGAACTCTAAAAATAAAGTACTGAAATGCTTTTAAATCACTATTAGCTTATAATAATAGAAGAAAGCTAATAACATTCTTACTAGTAATATATTATAGGTATCATAAAAATCTCCAAATAGTTCATAGGTGTTATGATTTTTTACTTAAATTGCTCTAGAGAAATAAATAAGCATGTAAATCAATTTTTTTACTATGAAGTACCTGAGGTACCCACCCAAACATGCACTTATTTGCTTAGGGAACAAATAGTTTCTAAACTATAAATATAGCCCAACCCTCAACCATACTGCCTGTAACAGGACAATCTGTAATAGGGACCCATGGGTATAGTCATAGGAAAATTTCTATGAATTTTAACAGCTCACAGAAATCTTTATGGTATAAAATTATATGCTTTTTTTCTAGTTATTAGTTATTTGGCATTTATATTCAGGTAAATATGTCTAACATTGTGCATATGGAAAGTATGTGCCAGCTTACACTGATAAAATTTCTCCTTCTAGTTAATTAGTTAACTAATTTTATTCTAAGGTTTTGGGGATTTTCCTGGGATTTGTAGTTCAGCAATCTTGGAGTTGTCTGTTATTAATATATTCGTAGCAAAACCTGTGAAGTCAGAATCAGAATGGTGGAAATTCACAAAAGACAGGGAAAGGATAACCCAATCTTGGGCAGAAGGAAAGACTGTCAAAACTTCATTTCAGAGTATGCGTCTCAGAAAACACTGGACAGTTAGTAGGGAAGGTGCTCCCTGAAACAAAGGCTAAAATCCTAATTGTGTGACAGATAGATGTCCTATCTATGGCTGAGCATCTCAGAGACACTTATTCTCCATCCTTTTATCAGTTGTGAGTTTCTGGGTTGTCTACTTTACAAAGGAAATTCTTTGGGGTGGCCTGAGAGCTGCACTGATCTATACATGTAGAGATACGAATGTAGAGAACAGGCTAATACTATTTGCATTTAACAAAATACTTATTAATTTATCAAAAGAGCAGTAGGTTTACAGTAGGACTGATGAGCTTCCCAACCATGTGTGTTAGGCCAGATTTACAGTACCAGACATGTATTTTCTCTTGTAGAATGGCCCTTAAAGCCAATCAGAAAGTGGTTGATTACCCCCAAAATATTCATGCTCTTATTTCACCCATCAGCATATCTTCACATTTGGATCACCACAAGTATACAGGCGAGTAAGTCTGTTCATGGCCTTTCTCCCCTGCAACACTTATAGCACTTTCATTACTATGAAATACACCCAGCATGAAAGAAGCTTCCTGATCAGTATCATTTTGGTTTCTTCATGCCCTATTGACCAAAGTATGTGGTGTCTTCATCAACAGTTCTACCGTCTAGTTGTTGGAGGGTTTAGATGGGGGGAAAGAGAAGACAAATTATAACTTTATACTGTAATCTCAAGGAAGAAATAATTTAAAAATTACCATGGCTGGCTGTGACCAGACACTCACCAGTACAGACTTCTCACTAAAAGACATCACAGCAATCACTACAAACATGCATTTACAAAAACAATTATTAATTAATTAAATTATTATTAAATTATTCTCTAAGTAGAAGACAATGTAAAAGTAAATTTGAATCTAATATAAACTTAATATCACATGCAGTTTCATTAAAATTAATCTGGGATAAAGGCAATACAGACCATCTATCTGTTACTGCCATCTAACATAGCACAACAATCCTGGTCTAAGAAATAACCGAAATGTAAAATCTCTCCTCAGCAGCAAGCTGAGATCATGTGCAAATAAAGTACATTGGTTGTACATTGTGTCAGGCATCTGGGAAATCAGGGGAAAACAGAGCTGTAAGAAGAACACCATTAGGTGAGTATTACTATAGAAAATAATAAAACAGCAAGCAATTCTGAGAGCCCTTGGCCACTCACTGACAGTTATGTTTGAGGGCCTGGTAGCTTAAAAAAAATGTCTCATTGTTCAGATAAGAAGGCTCAAAGGGTCAAATTGCTCACTGTGCAAGCCTGATGGCATGATCCCACTTCCTGAAATCCATGGTGGGCGGAGAAAATTAACTCCTGGAAAATTTTCATCTGACCTCCACATTCATGCAACGGCACACCCATGCCTACACTCACATATGCACACAAGGTACATGTATGATCATAATAAATAAAATAAAAAATTAACAGTGTCTTTAATCCACTGCATAGGGAGAAAAAGTCAAGGTCTTGACCCACTACAAAAATAAATAAACAGATCAAAGTCAAAACTTCAACCAAGGCCTCTATTCTCTTTGTGAACCAGTAGGATCTTAGATGTATTCTAAAACTCAGAACAAGGGGGGCAACTGTACCCTAACTAGCAATTCACCTGCTTGGATAAATGAATTCCTACTGTGCTGGAAGAGGTCTTGATGGCGAGAAAATTTGCCGCATGCAGCAGGTTGAAAGCTCCAATGGGAGAACCATTAATCAAAGGGAACGATAAAGGTCTGGGGCAATGTTGTGGAACCTGTGGTTGAAAGGGGCAGCATGGAAGCCTAGTGACCTGGGCACTTCCCAAAATCTAGGAAAGCAATCTTAAGGAAGTTTCCGAATAATGAGGGAGATGGAGTCCCAACAGGCCATCTCTTGCCACAAAATCAAGCTTCTGGTAGTGGAACTGAGTACCATACAATCAAGTTGTTGGTCAGAGGGGTACTATGGAAATCCCCACACAATCCAGGCTGTTGCCAAGAATATAGGTTGCTCTACACAAGCAAATGGCTGAAGACCACCCCCACACAACTCATTGAACATAAGAGGTTGAGGTGATGCCTACATAGAACATTCCCCTCTACAATTCTAGTATCTTTGATACAGGAAGGTACTCTTCAGGCTACCAAAAGAAAAACATAAAGACAAACACAGCCACAAAAGCTTTGATACACACTCAGTGCCACCTGCAAAATATACTAGGGCAATGGTGGTATAAACCTTGTGGGAATAAACAACCAATATCTGATTTGACTTAAAGCCCACTACACAAAATGAAGCTCATACATGTCACTACTTAGGTTACCAAGAACCAGAGACTAGATAATCCAGAGATGATAGTACCAAATACTACTGGTAAGAAAATTCATAATAAGATTAACTTCTAATGATATTCTTGCAATGCTCATAGATCTGTGCCTTATTCAGCCATCAGATAATCTTCCTCCCACAGCAGATGGTAATAAATACAGAGAGCCACAAACAGACACTACACATAGAGAGAGACCTTGGAACACACTTCTCCAAATGGACTCTCAAAGTCCACCCCTCAGAGCTTAGGAAACCCAGTGGAAGAGCCAGAAGAGTTAGAGGGTACCAGGTGATCAAGTTCCTCTAAATCAACTGAGCAAAGATCGTACAAGCTCACAGAGACTGATGCAGCGATCACAGGACAGACACGGATCTGCACTAGGTCTTCTGTGTATATATTATAGGTGTTATTTTAGTGTTTATATATGACTCCCAAGTGTGAATGAGTGGGTCTCTGTTATGAAACAGTCCAAGAATGGAGCTGTATGAGAATTCTGAATGCTAGTGAGAAAACTCAAAGAAAAACAATACGTGAGTATTGTTACCTCAGTTTCTTCAAAACATGGAACTTTTCTTGAAAAATGTTTTCTGGCTCTTCTTGGGAGCCTTTCATGTGAAGCGGATAGGAGTGAGTTTACTTCAGCTGTTGTTATTCTTATGCCTCTATGGAAAAACACGTGTTTGCCACAGATGGCTTGTCTTTGTAATTATACACTTACTTGGGTGAGTCTTCTTAACTCTCAAAATATAAATTCTCTAATGCTCTGAATAAAGTAGCCTATTGCATGAGACTTGAGTCTGCCTCAATTTAGGTCCTGGTCCCCAAGCTTCATGCCACCAATTAGAGTAGCAAACAAGCCTCTGATTTTGGACTGTCTCTTGGGTCTCTTTTCTTTTTGTTGACTTGCCTTGTCCCATTTCGATGTGATGGTTTTTGTTTTAAGTTACATTTTTTTTTTGTTATATTTTGTTGTTACTTCTAAGAAGCCTGTTCTTTTTAGATGAGAAAGAGAAAGGGAATGGATCCAGATGGGAGGGGAGGTTGGGAGAAATTGGAAGCAGTAGAGGGAAGGGACATTGCAATCAGGATATAATGTATGAGAAAACAGTCTATTTTTAATAAAAGGGTAATTATTTTTTGATGTTTTTATTTTAAAACAGTCTTTTCTCAATTTACATACCAATCCCAGTTCCTACTCCCTCCTCTCCTCCCACCTTTTCTCCCACCCCACTCTCTATCCATTCCTCATAGAAGGGAAGGCTTCCCATGGGGAGTCAACAAAGTCTGGCATATCACTTTGAGGCAGGACCTAGGCCCTCCAGCCTATATCTAGGCTGAGCAAGGTGTCCCTACAAAAAGAATGGGTTTCAAAAAGCCAGTTCAAGCACTAGGGATAAATCCTGGTCCCACTTCCAGACTTCTCCGGCCACACAACTATCACCCACATTCAGAGAGCCTAGTTTGATCCTATACAGGTTCCCTACTGTCAGTCTGGAGTCAATGGGCTTCCACTAGCACAGGTGTTTCTGTTGGTATCCCCACCATGATTTTGACCCCATTGCTCATAGTATCGCTCCTTTCTCTCTTACACTGGATTCTAGAAGCTTGATCCAGTGCTTAACTGTGGATCTTTGTATCTGCTTCCATCAGTTGCTGGATGAAGATGAAGGTTCTATGATGATGATTAAGGTAGTCATCTATCTGACTAAAAGGGAATTTCAATTTAGGTACCCTCCCCACTATTGCTTAGTGTCTTAGCTGGGGTCATCCTTGTGGATTCCTGGGAATTTCCATAGTGCCAAGTTTCTCAATAGCCCCATAATGGCTCCCTTAATCAAGATATCTCTTTCCTTGCTCTCCCTCTCTGTCCTTGCCCCATCTTCTCCATTCTGTTTCCTTATGTTTTCTTTTCCTCTCCCCTTCTCCCCTCTCACTCCCCTTCCACCCTCCCTTTCCCTCCCTCCCTCAACTTCCAATTTTCTCAGGAGATCTTGTCTATTTCCCCTTCCCAGGGGATCCATGTGTGTCTCTCTTAGGGTTCGTTTTACCTAGATTCTCTGGGGTTGTGGACTATAACTTGTTATCCTTTGCTTTACGTCAAATGTCCACTTATGAGTAAGTTCATAACATATTTATCTTTGTGGGTCTGTCCTACCTCACTCAGGATGGATTTTTTCCTAGTTCCACCCATTTTCCTGCAAATTTCAAGATGTCATTTTTTTCTTACCATTGAGTAGTATTCCATTGTGTAAATGTACTAAATTTTCTTTATCCATTCTTTGTTTGAGGAGCATCTAAGTTGTTTCCAGGTGCTGGCTAATATAAATAATGCTGGTATGAACACAGTTGAGTAAATGTCCTTGTTGGTATGGGTGTGCATCCTTTGGGTATATGCCCAAGAGAGTGGTATTGCTGGGTATTGAGGTAGATTGATTTCCATTTTCTTTTATTATTTATTTATTTATTTTGGGTTTATGAGACAGAGTTTCTCTGTAGCTTTGGAGCCTGTCCTGGAACTAGCTCTTGTAGACCAGGTTGGCCTTGAACTCACAGAGATCCACCTGCCTCTACCTCCTGAGTGCTGGGATTAAAAGTGTGCACCACCACTATCTGGCTTGATTCTCAATTTACTGAGAAACTGTCAAACTGATTTCCAAAGTGGCTGCATGAGCTTGCACTCCCACTAGCAATGGAGAAGTGTTAAAAAAAGATTTTTTTAAGAAAAAGAAAGAACTATAAAACTATAACTGATTTAGTGATAAGACAAAAAGGTTGTTCATGGATACTAAATGATCATAAAGTCATATCCACCACGGATTGGTTATTGTCAAGTCAATACGTTGGACACTCAAAGAGACAACAAGTTTCTTCTGAGGGGATAAGGCCAGATGTGGGGTCTATCACAAAGAAGCATACACTATAAACCATGTAAACATGCAGCCCAGAACATCATGTTATTATGGGTGTACCAGAACTCTTCTTCAACCAATTCCTGTGTCCAATTACAATTTCTTATAATAAGCTGATTAAGGGGGAAATGCCTAAGCTTGGTTAGTAAACAAGTTAGCTTAACATTTTAGATGCAAATTCAAAACTGGGGAGATGTGCTGGCTTCACAGGGGAGGTAGTTTACAGCACAGTAGTGACTGAGAAATTCTCCTTTATGCAAATTTTGCAATGAATTTATTCATCTCTGTGTGAAAACAAAAGCTGCCTGAGAAAACATGTCTATCAGGTTTCCCCTCCCAGGAACAATAAGATTATACTATGAAAATCAATGCTTTGGTTGTAACTAGTTTTTTCCATTGAATTTTCCACTAAATGGGCATTTTTTTATTTTAATTCCCTATGTAGAGTCTGTATTAAACAGGGTACCTTGCCTTACCTCTCAGGGTGCTGGTTTAAAGTAAACTAGATGATCACTAGATAACAGATTGATTCGAGCTATTTCTATGTGGTTTTAAACAGTCTAAGCATGGTCCTCACCCTGGGAAACAGCTCCTTGGCATTCTAGATTCAACACAGTGCCTTCCTTCTGCCCACCTGCCTGCCTTTGATTTGCATTTCCACCTATCTCTAGGCCTTTAGCCATAAAATTAAGGGTTTGGCTGTTCCTCAGCTAAGATGCCGGTCAATAATGCCTCAAGGAACTGGCTTTTCCAGGATCATTTATATTTTAGTAGAAGTCTATTCACGTCAAATAGGTTTAGGACCAAAAGGAATAATTTCAGCTGACTGGATTTAACACATACAGAAGGAATGCTAATTACCTGATTGTCCTTTGTGTTGTTTTTCTCTATTTGGATCAGAAGAATTATACTATCAATTAATATCCCAGAATTTCTAGGTTGTAGATAGCATTACTGATAAGTTTTGAATTATTAAGCCTGAGAAGACAGAGCAAGTGGACAAGGTTTTTTAACCGCATGATCACATTTTCCTCTGAATTTTTATATACCGTTAAACAATATTTTGAAAAAAAAGTAACTCTCTAAGCCACAATGTAACAACAACGTCTTTTACTTATTGCAAATTGCGTTTTTGCCTTTTTCATAATGCAAAATATATTGCAGGGCTGCTGTGTCCATTGCAAACAAGTCTATAATGTTCCTTAATGTAACTTTTAGAGCATACCTCGGTGGGTTTCTATATGGTTTTCACAGCTACTCACTTTAATACATGAATATTTCCCCCTTAATTTGATGTAGTATAATTTACACTATCATTCTTTCTTTCATTGTAATGAAGGCTTTTCTTTGGCTTTTTTTTTCCTGCTATTATTTTATATTCTGCAATGAGCATTTGGCATGACTTTATTCTGTTGTGGAATTATTTCTGCAGAGTTAAACGTTGGTAATAGAATGTTTAAGTCAAACATACGAACATTTCTGTTTCTTTATTATAGTTATTATCTCTCCATATTTGCTCTCTGGAATTCTTGTAAACTGCGCCACTTAACATGACATCGGATCATTAAGAAGTCACTTTCCTCAGACACAGGGCTTAGTGGGTCGCAGAGCAGATGCATTGCTGACAGTAATTCACTGAACACAGAACTAACATCCAGGTGACAGAAAATGAAGCACTCGGTTTTGCATAGGGGAACCACTCTCAATCCCAAGGATGACACACGCTTCCTCCCTTCATGCTTTCCTCTATGCATAAAATCTTTTTTTACTAAAGTTGTTCCTTAGAAATTTTTATTCTTTAAAACACTCAAATTTTATTTATCAAGAAATACCCAGGGGCTGGAGAGATGGCTCAGAGGTTAAGAGCACTGACTGCTCTTCCAGAGGTTCTGAGTTCAGTTCCCAGCAGCCACGTGGTGGCTCACAGCCATCTATAATGAGATCTAGTGCCCTCTTCTGGCCTGCAAGCATACTTGGAAGGAAGGCTGTATACATAATAAATAAATACAATTGTTTTTTGTTTTGTTTTGTTTTTTTTTTACACCCACACAAAACACCTTGGTTCTGTTAGATACTGTCATCATTCCAAATTTACGTCTTCCAGATTCTGTTACAACTATGGTCAAAGGATTAATATTGCATGACTTTCCTGTAGGGACCAAGACAACTCTTGTCTCTCCTGTACTTACGTTTGTGTTGACTTTATGGTGTTAGTCTCAAAGTTGAGATCTTCTGCCCCAGACTGGACTGCTGGGAACACAAATGTGTGCTAGCACTCTATTTCTCCAAATTATTTTTCTACTCCAAATTCAATACCTTATGTGTAAAATGGGGAGAAAAAACACTCGATGTTTGTTGAAATAATTACCGATGGATAGGTAATAGGTAACCAAATTGATAAGCAGTACAAATTACATAAGCAGTACAAAGTCACTCTTACTAAAAAAGTGTTATCTCTTTAACTAAAAACAAATAAGGATTTAAAGTTTTAGGTGGCGATTTAAAGAATTTTTTGTTATATCCA
Source organism: Microtus ochrogaster (assembly GCF_000317375.1). Classification (NCBI taxonomy): domain Eukaryota; kingdom Metazoa; phylum Chordata; class Mammalia; order Rodentia; family Cricetidae; genus Microtus; species Microtus ochrogaster. The sequence goes on along the minus strand of NC_022020.1, from coordinate 39,160,947 downwards.
AAATTTATGAAATAACAAAAGTGGTAAAATCCAAATTTAAAATGTAGCAATTTGGAAAGTCTGTTTTCATTTGGGCATATTTAGAGATACATTCTAGTATTTATAACTTTACTAGTTTGTGATATAAAAATAAGTGTTTTGTTTTTTAATAGCATTGTTTTTGGTCCAAATGGTGGATATTTTCTAGCATAGTTCTCTATAAAGTACTATCATGGGCTAGCTGGGGGGACATTCAGGTATTCCATCAATAGCCCTGGTTTGTACAGTATACGCATGACGGTTTCCCAAAAGCCCATTCATATGTTCTATTTCTGACAGTTCTAAGCTCAACACCTATCAGGTCATTGCAGACTAAATAACTGCCGCTCTGCCTCATCTGTTCCCAGGTGCTTTCTGTTGTAAGTTTTCTCCAAGTCTGCCTTTGCCTTCTCATATCCAGGCTGCCCTCGAGCTGTGTTAACGTTGAAAATAGAACAGTTCTAAAATGAAATTAAGCAAGAAATTTTACTCTGAAATACCTAACGATTTCCTTGTCTTTCTTACTAAAATAAATTCATTTCATTTACAATTTCCTGGAGATAAAGGTATAAACAATTTGTATGAGTCAGCTGTACTGTGGTAATCACTTATGCGTTTCCAATAGCTTACCACACCAAGTGTTTGTTTCCCACGATATTTCATGGTGGCACCACCTGTTCTCTACCCCGTGTGTCCTTTCATTCAAGGACTCAGGACCCAGAAGAAGCACTCACCAGGGATATGGAATATTCACCACAGTGTGTAAAAATAACAAACTAAATTTCATTGACATAGCCACAATGGCTATTAAAGATTTCTGATTTGACTTTTGTACCTAACTTTGATCACATGTACATGGATAAAGCCCAGAGCTGATGGAGAAGAGATATCTACCCTAAACAGTAACTACAGCAAGTTACAAATTAATTGGAGATGATTATGAGTCGCTTTCAGAAGGAGATAAATTTAGAATTACTCCATACAATCTTTTTATAATTCCTTCCTTTTTGTCTTATGTCAAACACCCTCAAACATACCTTGTGAAATAGTCTAAGGTCATATACAAATTGATAAAGTATTCCACAGAGAAACAAGATTATCCCTGCCAAATACATGAGTCGATGCATTAAATAATGAAATATTCTGTTTGTTAAACATATGCCACTTAAAATTACCAGCTTGAATTTAATGACATGATAGAAGCCTTATGAGTATTATTTCTATATAGAACATCTATATAACTTTAAAAATAAATGTTTGAGCTCTTTTTTAAAAATTGATTTTTAAGTGAGCTCTACATTTTTCTCTGCTCCCCTCCCTGCCTTTCCCCTTCCTTTCAATGCTCCCCAAGAACTCCATTCTCCCAACTTACTCAGGAGATCTTGTCTTTTTCTACTTTCCATGTAGATTAGATCTATGTATGTCCCTTTTAGTGTCCTCATTGTTGTCTAAATTCTCTGGGATTGTGATTTGTAGGCTGGTTTTCTTTGCTTTATGATTAAAAACCACTTATGAGTGAGTACATATGATAATTGTCTTTCTGTGTCTGGGTTATCTCACTCAAAATGATGTTTTCTAGCTCTATCCATTTGCCTACAAAATTCAAATTTACTTGGTATCCCTCAGTAGCGTACAGATACAAGATCTTATATGGGGGTAGAGAATGTGCTATATCAATATTCTTAGGACAAGCTACATAATGTGTTGGGTTTGAATAATTAAAATTTTCAGTCTACTGTATTTGCTTTCAGTAGGTGAGGGAGGAAATTTCAAGAGAATGTGCAGAAGTAAGAAATAATACATAAGATGGTTTTTTGTTTTTTGTTTTTTTGTATAAACAAGAACAAGAAATGTCTGTGCCCCATACATAAAATAATACTTTTATTCTTCCTTCAGAATTTAATTTCAGGTAGTGGTAGGTGTTAAGGAAAAAGGATGTTATGTGATGGGGGAGAAGGGACAGTCTATCTTGGCCATTGAAGAAAAGACTCATTGAGAATTGGGACATTTGAACAGAGGTTTGAATAGCGGATCAACTGAGATACGTAGGTGAAGTATGTTCAATGACACAGAATGATTAGCAAGTTCAAAGGAGACCCTTCATATTTTCAGATCCCTGTTTGATAGAGGGGCAAACCCAGTCGCTGTGAGAAACTCAACAGTACTCTCTTGTTCTGGGAGGAAGATGAATGAAGGAGAGTAACTACCACTTTGCATGACTGTGTCAGAGGTCAGACACACCCTCATCTTATCATCTAATGCTTCAAACTCCATTAGCTAATGAGGCATCTCTGGGACACCTTCCTAATTCTGTCTACCATGCGCTCAGCACTCAGTGAGCATCCCTTTTCGACAGATGTTCTCCCACCACAGTGCAGACTTAGGTGTTTGGGCTATGCCCTCAGCCCTCATAGTACGAATTTTCTCACCCCACTGCTGGCAAAGATTTCCCTTTGGGCTTCTGAGTAATCATATTGCAGCCATGTTGTATTTCTTTCAGTTACTTTAGTTCTCAGTTCTTTCTGTTTTCTGCTCTTTCTTATTTTTTCTTTTTCCTTTTTCTAACTTGATTTCTGTCCTGGGGGGCTCTTGCCGACCACTTAAGTTTTTTCTCTTATAACTACTTGGGTTGACTGACAGGAGGGCTTAGGAGGAGTCTTGAGGAAGAGTTTGTTTCCTCCATGACATCCTCCTGTGTAGCCATTTCTGGCTGACTCAGTACATTGGTTGATGAAAAACCTTGCAAGGTAATCTCAGGCAACACGTCTCTTCTGAGCTCTGGAAATCACTGTCCAGTGTTATCCTTTGGGCTGACAGGTGGTAATAACTTAATTATCACCATACTTATAATGTTCTCTGCTCATAATTGTGCAAATGGTTCCTTTATTAATCTCTGGAAATGGACCTGATGCTAGCATTCACTAACTTCTGCTGAAATCACTGCTCTCTTTGCTTTCTCCTCTTCCGAGGCACTTGCACAGCCTAATCTTTATCTGGAATGGGCTTTCCTACGTTCCTCATGCAGTGAGCCTCCATTTCATTCTTTAATTTTTTCTAAGATGTCTTTCACTCTCCACAAACCTAAATACAGTAAAACATTTATTCTCAATGATAGAGTACTCTACAACACAGTATTTATGCTAGCATTTGCTTTTCTGCTTTATTTATGTCTCTTCTATCACAACAACTGCTTCCTGTGGCCAGGAAGTTTGTCTTGCCTTGTGCACCATTGGAATAGTGCACAGCACACGTGAAAGATAAGGATAGTCTCCGAAACACATTGAATGGCCACTTCATGCCCTGAGTTGCATTAAATGCTTGATGCAGATAATTCTCATAATAAATTAATGCATTTGTGTGGGGTTATAATTATTTTTTTCAGTTTGACTTAATGTAGACTCAAAAGCAGAAAAAGCTTTGTGGCTTAGGTAGAGGCCCAATAAAAATGCACTCTGCTACTTGAACAATAGACTGTTTTGTTGGGCTATCTAAGGAAATACAAACCTAAACCTCAAATGTAGAAAGCCTAGAGAAAACCCTCGATGTTAAATAAATTTTTATTTAACAAATGTGGTATTTAACTTAGCTAGTATCTGAGTCTCATTTTTTATATTTTGAGTTATAATAATCAAGCTTTATTGGTTTATATTTCCCCAAAACATAAGTCATACGGAGCAAAACACAATCTCGTGACCTAACATACTTCTTTACTAGTCCTAGGTTTTTCCCACCCCCAATGTAGGTCAATGGGCACAAGACTACTTTCCATATTGGCTTTCAGGTGTGTTGTTAAATCCCCAATGTATGCATTCTCCATTTTCTTTAAGTGGGCACTTAGTGCTATGAACTTTCCTCTTAGCACTGTTGAACAAAATATGACTCAGAGAAAACCATTTCCCACCGGTTTGCTTAAATAGCATATTACATTTGTATAAGTAGAGAGAGCCATCTCTTTATTTGCTGTTGTGTTTTAGAGAGACTAACTCCCCTGTTTTCTGAACTTAAACATACCTACCCTAAAAAGAAAAGTTATATAGATTTACTGTATATTTTCCTGTTATGTACTTATAGTAACATTTGCCAAAGCATGTTCTATATAGCACCAATTTCACAGGATGCATTTTCAGTACCGTGGTTACCTGACCAAATAAAAATGGAAACTCTGTACAGGCAAATGCTATCGAATTCACTAAATGCTTGAGAACATTGCCTATTGTGAAAAATCCTGTGTTGTAGGAAGTCTCTTGTTTTGTTCCCAGCTGCTCAGCCCCGAAATAACCAAATAGGAACTGTATTAATTAAATCACTGCTTGGCTCATTAGCTCTAGCTTTTTATTGGCTAACTCTTATATTAATTTAACCCATTTCGATTAATCTGTATATAGCCACGTGGCTGTGGCTTACCCCGTAATGTTCCCAGCATCTGTCTCCGGCAGGCTCCATGGCTTCTCTCTGACTCCAGCCTTCTCCCAGAATACAACCTAACTTTCCCTGCCTATTTCTGTTCTGCCCTTGCCATAGGCTCAAAGCAGTTCTTTATTCCTTAACCAATAAAAGCAACACATAGACAGAAGAACATCCCACACAAAGCCTGAACTGAAGAAAACCTCTTAATCTTTTTTTTTTCAGACAAGATTTATAGTTTCTCTGAGATCCCTAAAAAAAAAAAATCACAAAAAAATTCATTGAACATTCCTAGGGATGTACAGCTATAAGATTTAAGTCTTTATTTATTGGAATGTTGTTGTTTTAAATGTGAGAGAACAGGGCTTGAACTCAAAGTAACACATGATAAATCGCAAGCAATATCCTTTGTCACTGAAGAAATAAATTATTGTGTACATTTTTGTCACTCTTGCTGTTTCTCTTCACCCTGCAGTATTTGTGAATTCTGTTTCTATCACAGCTGCCCTTAATACGTTTTCCACATATAATAGAGGTATTCTTCTATATAAAATGTGGAAGTAGATTGATTACTTGTGGTAAAGATGACAGTTACCCTTGTATTATAAGCTAAGAATTGCTATTTTCGACTGCTAAACAAAGTTATCTCTGCTGATAGAGAACTCTGGGTTTCTTCATTTATCATATGAAGAAAATCTGAGCAAAATAAAAGCAAAGAACAGCGAACCATCATTGTCAGCTATAAAACATTTAAATACAATGCTAATTGCTGAATTCAGAAGTAAAAGGATTTATTAAATGAGAGACTTAAGTTTAGTCTAGAAAATTTTAACATGGTGATTCTAACTATGAAAGTTTACTCTAAACTTTCTAGTGCATAGATCATTTAAACTGCCCTTTCAGCATCTCAGACTGGTTTCCTTTTTTCCTTTCCCCAACCAAGTGCTGCATGCAGCTGTTTCCTATGTGGGATGAGGAAAGGACATTCTTATTACAGATAGGCAAACAGATGTAGGTCCTTTGAGTGTCCCTCATTCTCATTGCTTTGTAAGCTCTCAGTAGCTGTACCTGTGCCAGGTGACCGTGCTTTCAGGATGTAGAAACAGACACTATTATGTTTTTCATGTGTTTGCTATACAGAAGCCTGTTTGGCTTTATGTAACTTTTCTACACATGAGAAGACTGTGTATACTAAATTGTCTTTAGGTTATTAATTGAATCGCGTACCTTCTTAATTTGAATAGAGGTGATTTGAAAGAATAGCCAAAGCTTTTTTAGGTACAGAACATTATTTTTCCATTTTGCCTCAGATGAAATATCTTCAGTTCTTGAGTTGATGAGCACATTCCCTGCTGAGTCACAAGACCATCCTGGCAGGATTCTGCTTTGGCACAATTTTATTAGAGAGATAAAATCTTGATCAAAGTGTAGAAGTGAATTCTATGCAAGTTTACATTTCTAGGGGCTTGGGGAATGGAATTTCTGTTATTGCTGTAAGAGTGGAAATTGACTGAGAACTCACTATAGGAAGGAAAATATCATCATCTATAAAATACTTTGAAATAAAGATATTTCATGTATTGTATAGATTATAAAATTATCACTTGGGAACAATTCCCCAAGAAGAAAAGTATGTTGTTAATGTTCAGTTTTATAAATATTTTTTTAAAGTAGTAGATTCTAGATGTTTCAAGTTGCTTTGGTGTGGGGCTGTATCCTTTTGTGAAAGTAGTCAGCATGATCTGGATTCTAGAAGTGGAGGGATTCACAGAGAGTCTAGTCTAGCATTTTCTTCATTTAAACCCTTGTCAATGAATTATCTGTTAATCCCCATGTTCACATGGAAATTGCTCTGTCCTTGTTTGTTTCCCAAAAAGCAAAGACACAGGTGTCACAGGTAGTGAAAATATACCTGGTAATGAGAATTCCATGTGGGAGCTATGGTTAGTAAAGGATGTGTTACACCGCACAGAATGCTACTGAAAAGTATTCACCTAGGGTTAAAATTTTAAGTGTGTGTGTGTGTGTGTGTGTGTGTGTGTGTGTGTGTGTGCACATGTGTACCATCAAAGTCAAAAGATGATTATTGGCCACGAGGAAGCAGTTTTAAAGGACAAAGAGAGGGTAAGGTGATTATGTGGTGAGCAAACAGAAAGGGTGTTGAAAGAGAATCATCCAGAGGGGACAGCGGATACAGAGGAGCACTGTGGGTAACATGAACAAATAAAAATATAGTAGTTGTATAAAAATGCCATAGCAAAACAGATTACTTAGAATGTTAATTAATTTTAAGTGTGAAGGGAAGCTGCTGAAAGTTTTTAGATGCAGTAACAGTCTGATCTCACTGAAGTTTTAAATAATTCTGACTGATGTATAAGTTCGAAGAAAGTAGCATCTGTACAGATGTTGATGTAAGAATTGTCAGGAGTCAGACAATGTTAGCAGAGGAAATGTGATTCCCTTAGATCCCAGGTGATAGGGATGACCAGATTTGTCATTAGATTGTCGTTAAGAACGGAAAGTCAAAGGTGAACCATGGCGTTTGATTTGAACACCTGGGTGAATACTTGTGCCCATTGCTGATATGACAAAAATGTGAGGAATCCTAGATTCGAAAGAAGTCAAGAATTAGATTTTGTGTGTTAAGCTTGCTATGCCCATGAGACTTCAAAGACCGCAGAACAAATTAGTTTTTTAAATCAAGATAGAAGTTGGGGCCAGACATTTCAAAAATACAAAATTAAGAGTGTATTGATTATAAACAAGACAAACGGAACCACAAAGGGGAGAAGTGTGTGTAAGAGAGAAGAGAAGCAATGAAGACTAGGAGATACATCGTTGGAGGGGTGACTTTGCCACAAAAGAATAAAGAACTCTGACAAAGGAAGGAAGGCGGGTCAGTGGGGTGTTCTGTCTGAAGACATCGTTTCCAGGGAACGATGATTGTATACACAATATAGAAGAAGATGATGGGCACATATAAAACGATCAGTTGCACAACATGAGAATCAGTGATTTTAGGGAAGTGGCAATGATGAAGACCTGTTTTTGACAAAAAAAGGTGGAAAGTAAAAAATATTAATTCCTAAGATAATTCCACTGCAGGGGAAAAAAGAGGAATAAATGAGCTGCTGGAGAATGAAGATTAAAGAATTTATGTAATTTATGAACTAGTCCGATATTCATATATTATAAATAATCATATGAAGGGGTGAGGTCAGAGGAAAACTGAAGTAACTGAAAAGGTGAGGGTTATTACCCTCCCAAACATGGAGGCCTTGGCTCACAGCCACTGTGAGCGTGAGGTCCAAGCAGTAAGTGCCATTTCTGTTGGACTGCAAATTGTTGAGCTGGAGTGATGGAAGAGTTCTTTTCAAATTGATTCTATTTTCTCCCAATGAAATATTGAGGACATTTGGTTAGAGAAGGGATTTGGTAACTGTAGAGACAGAAAAAGATAACAGATTATTAGTTCAGAGAGAGACTCTTGGAATTGAGGAAGTGCAAGCTGATGCCAGGGCCGTGTTAAGAACTTATTGTTGATTTCTCATTCTTGAGTTAAAGCCAGCAAGACTGGATGCTTTTGTGCTGACCATATTTATCTTTACAGGAACATATCCAGACAAATCAGTCTTGTCAAACTGAAGCTTGTCCAGGCAATGTTGAAATCTCAAGGTATGAAGTCGAGAGCGAGTGAGCGAAAAAGAACATAAGAACCCACTTGATGGAAATGCACAGCCGGAAGTTGACAGGACCAGCGGCACCTTTAGACACTTTCTATTTTCGGCTTCATCTCTCTGAATTCCCTCTCTGCACTGTTTTCTCTTTACGCTGGTTGATGAACAGCGAGGCACACCTGTCAAACATGAGATCCCAGCCCCTCCTGATTGCCCGGTGTCCTCATTGAGTCTGCTTTTTCAAATTGTCAAGACATACTTATGCCTCAAGGAACTCTAAATTCCTCTCTTAACCTTTCTACCTTGTGTGCTCTCTCCCCCCTTCTCCTCCCAGTCCCGCTCCCTGTCTTAACATGACAATCAGGTTCCAAAATACAGTGGCTCAAATAAGTAAGAAGGCTATTTTTCTCCAGAGCAAAAAGTCCAGGGTTTTGACTACACATGTTTATTAGTAATAAGTTAAAACCCATACATTTATCAGGAAGACACAAAGAAACGCCATTCCTGCATCTGCCTAGCCAAAGAACAGAACAAAACAAAACACCATCCAAAGTTTAAGGAAAGGAATGGAAACTACCATTTTTGCATGCCCTTTTGAAGTTATTTTAATACTAATGTGAATTTGACTTTTAATATATGGACTAGATCATATTTATAGTTTTGAACTCGATGTATTATATTATTATATTGTATTTTTAAGGTTTACTTTGTACTGATTGTGGGAACAACTTCCTTTTTTATGTCGAAAGCACCATTTTAATTGTAAAAAATCTTCCACAATTAATGAAAAACATCAGTCTACAGATTCAGAAAATTTTCTGAATTAAGCAGTGTTAATAATCACCCATGAGCATTTCAGGTTTTATTTTCATCCTCCCCCCCCCGACACTGGTGAAGAGCACTTGCTGCTCTTTCACTTTTTTTGAATGATTTAATTGAGCTATATATGTTTTCTCTGCTCCCCTCCCTTCCTCTCCCCTCCCCTTCTACCCTCTATTATTTTCCCCATGCTCCCAGTTTACTCAGATCTTGTCTTTTTCTATTTCCCATGTAGATTAGATCCATGATTGTCTCTATCAGGGTACCCTTTGTTGTCTAGTTTCTCTGGTTTTGTGAATTATAGGCTAAATTTTCTTTACTTTATGTCTAGAAGCAACTTATGAGTGAGTACATATATTTGTCTTTCTGGGTCTGGATTACCACCCTCAATGTGTTTCCTAGATCCATCCGTTTGCCCACAAATTTCGTGATGTCATTATTCTTTTCTACTGTGTATTACTACATTGTGTAAATATACCACATTTTCCATATCCATTCTTTGGTGAAGGTGCATTTAGGTTGTTTCCAGGTTCTGTCTATGACAAATAATGTTGCTATGAAGATACCTGAGCAAATGCCCTTGTGGTATGATTTAACATCCTTTAGGGTATATACCCAAAAGTGGTATTGTTGGGTCTTGAGGAAGGTTGCTTCCTAATTTTCTGAGAAATTGCCATACTGATTTCTAAAGCAGCTGCACCAGTATGCACTCCCGCCAGCAATGGAGAATGTTCTCCTTACTCCATATCTTCTCCAGCATAACTTGTCATCAGTGTTTTTGATCTTGGCCATTCTTATAGGTGTAAGATGGAATCTCAGAGTTGTTTTGACTTGCATTTCTCTGATGACTAAGAATGTTAAACATTTCCTCAAATGTCTTTCAGCCAGTTTAGATTTATTTGTTGAGAATTCTGTTTAGGTCTGCACCCCATTATTTATTGGATTATGTGTTCTTTTGATGACCAATTTCTTGAGCTCTTTGTATATTTTGGAGATTAGTCTTCTGTCCAATGTGGGGTCCTCGAATATCTTTTCCCCTTCTGTAGGGTGCTGTTTCGTCTTGTTGACCATGTCCTTCACTTTACAGAAGCTTCTCAGTTTCAGGAGGTCGCATTTATTAATTGTTTTTCCCAGTGTCTGTGCTACTGGGGTTATATTTAGGATGTGGTATCCTGTGCCAAATGCATTCAAGTGTATTTCTCACTTTCTCTACTTTGAAGTTCAGTGTGGTTGGTTTTATGTTGAAGTCTTTGATCCATTTGAATTTGAGTTTTGTGCATATGTATATATGTATAAATATGTATAGCTAGGAAATAATTTCTTATGATGACTGTTTAGGTATACATTAGAAACATTTTGAGAGAGAATTCCTACTGTGTGTAGTTCTCAATGACTAGCAAATGATAGTTCACTAAACACTGGCAGGGACCAGGTAAAGGATTTTAAATCTTACTGTTAAAAGAAGGAAGTATCAGTACACTAAAAAAGAAGTGGAGATTTGGACAGATGGAGAGAGAATGCCCAAAGATACGCCTCTTGAAGAGACCAGTGGGGAACCTGAGGTACCTCTCTGCAGCATAGGCAGGTGCACATGTTTTATGATGTTATAAAGACAGACTTGTTCTAATTGTAAAACTTTATTTGTAATGACTAATTGTATATATTAATGCTACATTGATAAACATGAAATAGCAACCAAATCTTGTTAATAGTGGAACTGATTAGACTACTTTGTAAGCCTCATGCTATAACATTACATGTATGCAAACATGACCCAGAATTTCACTTGTATGCATATGTCCAATGGAAGTAACCTTTCTCTTTCATGAGAAGATATAAAGAATTGTTCATCAAAGCATGATTTTTAGTGCTACAAAGTTTGAAGCTACCGAATTAGTCACTGAAAGAATAAATTAATAAACTGGTGTACTTGTACAGTATTATATTCTTGTATACCTTGATATTAAGTAATGTACAACAGCATGGACAATCTAAATAGAATGTTCAATGAAAATATTTCAGGCATAAAAGTGCATATATTTTTTTCTATTCAAATAAATCTCGAATATATTGGGTTAATAATCTCTTGATGGCAGAGGATATGGTAGGTAAGCTTAGAGATCATGATTAGGAAGGGGTACAAAAGGCACAAGGGCACCTGGCATATTGGTGATGATCTGCTTCTTGATTTGAATATGGCAGGCTGAACAGATGCAATTTGTGAAAATGCACAGACCTCTGTATGTTACTCCAATAAAGACTAGTGAATATCATCAAAGTATGAGGCTCTGTAACAAGAAAAAGCAACATAAATCTGGAAATGCACTGTTTTGAATTTTTCTAAATAACGTAGATGCTTGGCTGATTTCCAGCACTTTTTGTCAACATAGGACCACAGCATAGGGCAAAGCATGAATGCGCGTTGTATTGCCCTCCACTCCCTAGCACTGTGGAATAAGGCTGCAATGAATCAGAAGGGACAGTTCCCCAGAAAGATTACTGTAATGATGTGCACTTCTGTCCCAGTGCCTGGCGAAATAACTCTTCAACTGCGCTGAAGATTTTGAGAAACTGTTCATTAAACTGCAAGGAGAATGACACAAAGATCCACCGAAAAGAAAATAAATAGTTCTTCCATGTATCATTCCTTTCTCAGAGAGAAGACGTGGAGATTAATGAGATTATAGTGGAGGAAATTGTTCTGTTCTTCTCACTCCAAACCATCCATAAACCAACTAATTGAAAAACGTATTTGATGTGTTCCAAAGGCTTTTTTCTTTATTCCTAGGAAGAAAGTGAATTTGTAGTCCTTTCAAGATGTATGTGACTTTGGACATACTTAGAAAACCTACTTCATGACAGCACAAGTAAGTGTTACTTTGCAATCAGGAATTGCTGAATTTATTAGTGAAAAATCTTGAATTCAATAGTTTTTAGAAAATGAGCAATCTGCGTGGTTTTTGGGTTCTTTCTTAGAAACAGGGTTGGTTTTTTTTTTTTTTTTTCCCCCTGGTCTTTTTCAATTGGGATGCTTTCATTTGTCTGGTTCTTGCCACTTGGCAAGGGGTTCATGTTTCTGTCTAACAACTTATTTGGCTCCTTCGAACAAAATCTTGCTTTCTTTATTCATGTGTGTTATTCATGTGATTTATATCCCTATTAAAGAGAAAGCATATGTCAGCATTCAAACACCTAAATGAACTAACTATCGAGCAACCCAATTGTGATGTGTGTATGTATGTATGTATGTATGTATGTATGTATGTGTCTATCTATCTATCTATCTATCTATCTATCTATCTATCTATCTACCATCTATCAATTTTTCATTATGTGTATACACATATTTTTATTATTACTTAGAATTAAATAAGAGTTATTTAGTAAAGAGATTATTTGTGAATACTAAAAGCAGATATGAGTGTATTCACATCAGTTAGCTGAAGGCCCACAGAGATAACATTTGTAAATCACCTTTGAGAAGAATCTTGGGGAATACTCTATTTACTGACTCAAGGTTCATGCAATATGTATTGTTACATATTAAAAAAAAACACTAAACTTGATTTTCTGAAAAATTTCTATATTCATTCAGGGATGTTTCCGTTTTTTTTTTTTTTCAAATACCAGATGATAAAGTGAGTGTAAGTTAGAGGTTGACAATGGTGTCTTACTCAATCACTCTCTATTTTATTGGTGACACAGATTTCTCATTGACTCTGGAGAGCACTGATTCATCTAGCCTGACAGGCCAGATAGCCTGCGGATGTTTTTGTCTCTCCCTCCCTAGAACCGGGATTACAGAGGTATGATGTCATGCTCAGAGTTTACTGGGATCCAAAGTCAAGACTTCATGCTTGCACAGCAAGTACTTTCCTGACTGAATCACAGAACCCTTAATATTTTAAAAAATTATCACCAATATTAAATTAAATATGATGTTTTATGGTCAATAAATTTTTATAATACTGGAATGTAAAAATAAAAATTATGGATATGCAATAATAAATGAAGTTACAACACAGCACCATCTCTAAAACAGGGAATAAACTAAAGAAAGTTCTTAAAGATACTTTGTCAGTTCTCATCTTCATTCTTTTTTTAATCAATTCATGCATTTACAGTATGACCTCAGATGATGTTATTGCTCTAAAGAAATGAAGACATGCTTGGGTTTTGCTTCTGCTCCCAGTAAATTCTATCACTAGCCTACAAAGACTACCAGCATGAAAAACTTCTCAGAATGTCATTACTCTAAGAATCAATAACTATCTGAACCCAACATACATTTTTTATAGTATTAAACATGTTATTTGTTTTCAGATAATACACAAATACATGGTTTTAAATAAAATGAAATGTGGGTTTTTTTCCCTAATGAATAACTTCTTTTGGAAACGAAGATTAAAAAAAAAAGTCAGAGCAAGCTCTAGCTACTCATGGAAGAATTCTTCAGTTTACAAAATAAAAAGAGGAAGTTCAACGAGAAGAATAATGAGAAAAATATATGTGTCAGTGACAGAGGGAG
>NC_022020.1:39138124-39147401 GCF_000317375.1 Microtus ochrogaster | reverse complement strand
CACACACACACACACACACACACACACACACACACACGACAGAAACAGAGAGAGTAAGTGAGCATTGTTAAATCACCTTAATTATCCCCTAATCAATGTCATGTATACATTACTAATTACTGCTAAAACTGTACTTTGATACCTCTATATGCAGATATAACTTGACTGTATGAACATTTACCTCATGTGGGGCCTTTGTTGTTGCTTTTGCTTTTCTACCCTTTCATCAACAGGCAGTGAAGAACTTTGAGACAAAAGAAGTGGATTGGTCTAATTGAAAGGTTAACAGCATAGGTATTAGGAGCATATTTAAAAGAGAGAAAGAAGCACATATCCTAGACACTTTGCTAACTGTTTCTACGAAAAAGCATCAACAAATGGGTTCAGCACTCATATTAACACTGTCCAAAAAATGATTTGCACTGCAAGCTTAAATAGTTTAAATTTATTGTCTAACAGTTACATCAATGTATTTATACTGAGAGGGGCAGAGAAAGACAGCCTTTAAAAATGCTATTGGATTTTGCTCATGAAACTGTATCACTGATTAAAACATATATAGAGATGGCAACAAGATTTGACTCAAGCTGGTGTTTCCCCTCATCTGGCTGCGTCACTTTGGCTCCTCTGGTATAGAGGCTTGAGTAGTCAGGGAGAAATGTGGCCAGTGACAGCATGCAACTACAAATATCCTCCACTCCACTGGACTTCTGGACAGGTCTCTTTCCACCTACCCTGTCCTGCTCACTACCTCCTACAGATGCTTCTGAAATAAGCACTCTGAGGCTTAATATTAATTGCATACTCTTTGGCCTATTAGCTCACGCTTCTTATTAACTAACTCTTACATTTTAAACTAACCCATTTCTATTAATTTATGTATCACCATGAAGCTGTGGCATATTGGTAAGCTTCTGGTGTCTTTCTCCTTTGGCAGCTACATGACATCTCCCTGACTCCACCTACTCTACCTATCTCTGTTCAGATTTCCTGCCTGCCTTTACTCTGCTAAGCCATTGGCCAATAAAAGCAACACATGTGCAGAAGGACATCCCACATTATCAACACCTGGCCACTTTAGTAGCCTTCTGCTCCTGACAGCAGACCCAGGTTTCTAAGCATGTGAGTTGCAGTAGATGGTGTCTATGTGAGGTGAGGTATGATTCTCACAGAGGCGTAGTCTTTGGACCTAGCTCTTATCCCTAGAGTGAGAGCAACAAGTGCTAGAGTCGTCCAGATGGAGAAAGCTGGGATTCCCCAGCCCACAACAGCATTAAGAGCCACAGCTGCTAGATCTAGGGTGCTGCTGCTTCTGCCGTGTCATTAATGAGGTCCCAGCCAGCCTGTCTTTGATCTGTTTTTGGTTTCTGTCATGACACTTCTCCAGTGTTCTGGGGCCATTGTCCCATCTCTAACTCTTGTCACCTGTGGTTCCTGAGTCTGCATGTCTTCTGTAACTGTCATAGCCACCCTACTGTTACCATTCTTGCCACTTTCTTGATGTTATTAGATGATCTTACTCTGTAAAATACAGGCATAGAATGAAGTAAGACAAATCTTCACTTGTCTTTGGGTGTATCACTGCATCATAGTGGGGATGGTGGCAGAGGGGAACACCTATCAGCTGGCTCACAATGTGAGCTAAATGCTCAGCTTCATAAAGTCAGAAAACTTGCTTCTACACCAATTCTATTAGGCCATTATACAAATTAAGGTTTACTGCTTGTTCTGACTATTGAACCGTCCCTTTTGCCTTATTCACAACAGGCCCTCTGCCAGACCACTCGGAACAGGACAGTGCCCCTGTTTTGTCTCTGATAGAAATGGTTCCAGGGAAAGTCTAGTGCAGGCTGTTTGTAAAAGCCATGGCTGAGATTGCACCTTCAGAAACGTGAGCAAGCAGCTGAGATTTCCATGCTGCTTTGTCAAGACATCTGTGGAGTGTTTCACAGTAGCCACTGCTGGTTCTGAGGCCTTGAAGCTGGCTGCTTGGGTGCAACCCTTTCATTCAGGAAGATACGGTGAGTCTAACTGCTGCCAGCGAGTCAATGCCCCCCATTTCCCTCCCTGCTGACTTACAGGAAGAAAAAAGCGTCACCAAGTGGGCATACGGTCAAAACTCATCGCTATCAGCGAGAGTACTTCTTAAACAGAATTTAATGCTGAGTCAAGAATGTTCAACACCTGCCCAAAATGCAGGCATGAGGTTCTTCCTTCTGTCTCACTGGTCATTCAGTGTAATGAACCTTGGAAGTTGAACACATGGGAGTGTGTATGACGTGAGAGGAACAGGATGGTGTCAGATTTGTGTGGCATCTTCTGGAGCCTTTCTGATCTCTTCTGGATGTGGCTACATTGTGTTCCATCAGCCTGATAATGGCTTCTTCATGTGTAGTGGAAAGGTACTTTCCAAATGCCTTTGCTTTCTAGTGCAACAATCAAGTCTTTAGTCTGTTAGTCTTCTAGCTTTGACCCTGGGTTTTCTTCTTTTCCCTCAGAAGCGTACAGGGCAGTTTCATAGGCTTTCTTCCATGTACTCATGAGATGCAGGCAACCTATGGGAATCTGTACCTTAAGACACACAGAAAACAAAGGAGGCATTGTCTTTATCTCAATTTATTTTATTCAAATTAAGATTTCTAAATTTTTGTTGAGTTATTAATTAAATTTTAAATATATATATACTGTATTTACATGTATTTACATGTACTTGATGATGTCTCCCCCGCTATCTCTCAAGTACATGGCCTTTTTTCTTTAAATGTGCATGCGCGCACAGACACACACACACACACACACACACACACCACTGACTCATTCAATATAACGCATAAGTACATGTTTAGGAATGTCTACTTGGTTTTGTTATCTAATAATGAGTGCATTTGTTTTTTGAGACAAGGTCTCACTATAAAACCCATATGAGTTTTGAACTTAAAATCCTCTTGCCTGTTTCCCAAGTGTTGGTATCAGAGTTATGCTTCAAACGCCTGTCATCACTCGGGTTATTCTGGTGTAGCTTCTCCTGGGCTTGCTTGCGGATACTGTGTAACTGATTTCTAGGGTATTCAATTTCCTTCAAACATAGCACAACTCCCCTTTCTGGAATTTGGGCAATGAGAAATGATTATGAAGGTGTGTGTTTATTTACTTTTGTCTGAACCGAAACCTTTCCACTTCAAGCTTCTTAATTGATGAGTATCTCCCTAAAATAAAATTCTTGTATGGAAGCCATTATGGGGTTATCCTAATTTCAGAATGGCAGCTCAGAATAAATACTGCTTTCTTCTCACAATGCTCCACTTTCAAACCCATGGTCTACTGCAGAAAGCATTAGACTGTCTCTTCTTTTCCTTCCGTGCTATGACACCCGAATCCTCTCTCTGACTCTCATTTAGTCAGTCTTAGATTGACTAGAAGGAACATCACATGAACAGTATAAAAGAAAAAAGATACACTTAAATAATTCAATTGCACTGTTTTCCTTTCAACATTGAAGACACCCACCACTAAGACAATCTGCTGGCTCTCAGAGGTTTTGGAGGGTTGTTGGTATTAATCATGAGCTTTTGACACCAGGAAAGCAGAGAAGGTTTACTATGTGAGTTATGGATATTTTCAGCCTGAATTGGGTTTCTTCTGGTAATCTTAAGGAGTTTGTTAAGTTGCCTCTGAGAAATACTTTAAAACTAAAAATAGATATACTGTTGGGCTGGGTTTGTACATTAAGTGTGATCCTGTGGTTGAAGGGATAGGAAGGCTTCCGCCTCCCACCATCTCTCACAATCGTAGCTATTGACCCCAGGGCCCTGTGCATGCTCAATGGGTATTTCTAGCATTCAGCTACACCATCAGTCCTTTTCCAAAACCTGAGACATATTCCTACTAAGCTACTACCACTAAACCTGGCTTTTTCTTTTTTTAACATCATGTGTTTCTTTTTTATCCTTACTTTCTAAGCATTAAGCTCTTTATTATATTTGAGAACATAAACACAATATTGGAAACATGCCTTTCAGTAGGAATTACCCAATTTAGTGTTTATATGACTGTTCCCATATTTTCCTGAGTCAATTTTTATTCTAACCTTCTTCCATATGGAGCTCTTATTTTCTGTTTCCTTGGAAGGTAATCAAGTTGCAATGGACAACAGACTATCAGGGGAAGAAAATCTGTTATATTCCCAATGTGTTTTTATTAATACTTCTTTTTGAAAATAAGTGTGGGCCATCAATTTTCAGTTAAATTTTGTTTCATTTCTGACTTTGACAGCACCTCATTTTTGTCTTTGTAGATTCCAAAGAAGGGAGTAGCAGTATGATCCATCAGCACTGACTGATAGGCTTTAAATACATTTTAGTAGCTCAAGTATCATTCTGCTGATTTAATTTTTTTTAATTATTTTATTGGTGTTTTAGCCTGTTTGTATATTTGTGTGAGGGTGCTGGATCCTGGAGTTACAGATAGTTGTGAGCTGCCATATGGGTGCTGGGAATAGAACCCAGGTCCTCCAGAAGAGCAGTAAGTGCTCTTAACCGCTGAGCCATCTCTCCAGTTCTGATTTTAATTTTTTAAAAATGGCTCAGGCTGCATTTAGAAACTTCTTGCAAGAGACTGGTATGATCAGTGGTCAGGAAGAACATTTGAGTTTAGTGGCCAGAAAGTCTATTGTTCTCATGCTTAGATTAAAAAAAAAACTAACAGAGAAAGAATACACACTGAAACCAGCAACAGTCGAGTCCTGAACACACCACACCCAACCTTCTACATGGCCTCTCCCAGAGGTGTGACAATGGATAGAACTTCTTTCTCATAGCAGTGTTTAACAACAAGAACAAGGTACCAAGAAACAGTGATGCTTACCTAAGCCTTGGTGTTCAGATATGTTATTGTAAGCCATAGTCCAGGCCCTCTGCAGGTCAAACAAACTGTAAGACCAAAGTGCTGTGGAATGTTCTTCTGTGTAAGACGTGGCTGCTCATTTGTTTCTTGGCTGCCCAGAAGTAATCACAGAGAAACCATATTAATTACAACACTGTCCAGCCAATGACTCTAGTGTATTCCCAGATAGTTCTTACATCTTAAATTAACCCATTTCTATTAATCTGTCACAATGAGGCTGTGGCCTACCATTGGCATCTTCTTGACTCTGATTGCTTTTTATCTTTGTTCTGATTTCCCACCTGACTTTGCTCTGCCAAATCATTGGCTGGAACAGCTTCTTTATTAACCAATGGTAATAAAACATATTGATAGTATACAGAGGGGAATTCCACAGCACTTCTGTGGATGTGTTGCTTTTCTTGGTTGAGGAATAAATCTGTTTGGGTCAAGGGCTTAGCAGAGTAAAGCCAGGTGGGAATTTCAAGCAGAGATAGAGGAGGAAAGGAGGTAGTCAGGTAGACATCATGTAGCTGCTGAAGGAGGAAGATGCCAGAACATTACCAGTAGGCCACAGCTTAGTGTTGATATATAGATAAATAGAAATTGGTTAATTTAAGATCTATGAGTTACTTAAAAAGAAACCTGAGTTAATAGGCCAAAAAGTGTTGTAATTAAGATAGTTTCTGTGTGATTATTTGGCTCTGAGCAGCTGGGAAAACCAACGCACAGTCTCCACCTACACCAAAGGGCTTTCCCATAAATCACACTCTTAGCAAAAAGACCTGGGAGAATTTATTGGCCCAGATTTACCAGTCAGGTCTAGACACTGGTCTCAGGAGAGAGTCAGAGGCCAGAACTGTCTTTGGAACACACAGGATCTGAACCTAGATACCTACCAAGTTAACCTGTGTCTAGCAAGGAACCAGGCAGAGAACAGTTTTGGCTTTGCAGGCTATACGAGTTCAGTTGTTACTCAGTCATACCATTTTATTTCCAAAACAGTTGCAGCCAACACATAAATGGAAATCTAGGACAGTGTTCAAAGACTATTTTATTTACCAAAACAGATGGGATATCAGACTGACCAGTAGGCAAAATTTGCCATCTCTAGGCCTACAATATGTAATATAAAAATTGAATGTTAGAAATTTGGGAATTCTGTTTTACTGTTTTGATAGCCTTGTTTTATGTTTGTTTCTTTGTGTAAAAACAAAAGATAAAACATCACCAGGATTTTTCTCCTTATGTAGGAAAGAGCTTGTAAATAAAAAAAAGAAATCAAATGATATATAGTTACATATTTATTGTACTCTTCTCTGTCACATTTTTCTGTTACTTATACAAATGAATTTGTTTTCCTCTTTATATATATGAAGTAATTCAAAATGAGGGTTAAAAGGAATAAAATAGCAGCTTCCATGGATCAAAATTCAGATTGTTGGTAGTGAAAGAGATGAGATTCCAGTCAATATGGCAATACTGATAATTATGTCAAATGATCATTTACTTCCGTGAGAGATCCTTATTCTCATTTCAATTTTCCACCAAGAGATAATCTGTTTTCAGGTTCAGTAGAACATGCAAAATTTTGAAACTATTAAATACTTTCATTACTGTTTAGTTGTGTTTTCATACCATAAACCACCAGAGAAAAATACATTACTTTGCTTTATTTTCTAGGTAGAATTGAGAAATCACAGCCTGATACTTGTCAATCTTTCTCTTGTACAACAGATGCAATTCTGTAGACAAGAATCTGTATCTGAGAGAAATAGCTTGATATAAAGGGTTTCAAACTCCAGCCTTGGGAAGTATGGGCAGGGGTCGAATTCCAAGCTCCTTGTTCTTCTTCTAATAGCCCTGGACCAAGAGAATGTTTTAACTCTACTGACATTCAACTTTCTCCTCTGTAACATAGATTATGTTTTCCTTATAAGTCTGTGAAAGGATTTATTTAAATCAGCTCATACTTGAAAGTGGGTATCCATACAATAAAATCAGTTAATTACTGGGCATTTAATAAGTACTTGGCATAATGTTAATGTATCTTGCATGGATTTTCTTATTTAATCTTCTCCATCCAACTTAGCAGATTCTATTGCTTGCTTCGTTATCATTTTCCTTTAGGAAAAATGTTCAGCTCACCGAGGAATTGAACCTGTCTGTCAGCTTGTAATCCAGCTCTTAGCAGGACATTCAGTAAGTCACTTTTCCAGAGCAAATCAGTAGACTAGAGTTTTCCTATGATGACTTTGTTCTATTTTTCTTCTTTCCTAATGCCTTAAAGCTAAGAGCATGTCCACATAAATTTTAAATTTCTAAATCCTTTTGTATATAGCTGGCATTCTTCTGTGGAAGTCACACAGCTACACCTTAGGTGAAGTGAGTTTTTTTTAAGCTAACATGCCATGAAAGAAGAATTTTTTACAGGGTAAGAGAAAAACCTACTACTATGGCCTAGAACCCATGGTTTTGGAACTCTTAATGCCCAGTGATGAACCTATTAGTGTTATTTGGTTAAATGTACATATACCAAATGACTCTCAAAATTTATTTCTCTTTACCCATTGATTAGTGAAACTCTCATATCTCATCAGAGAAATTTCAGTGTTCAGTGGATGTTGGTAAACCCAGAAACTTTCAACAGATCACATGGCAGAGAATAAGTGTTTGTAGCAGGCTCAGCCACTAATGAGTCATCCATGTGATTCCACTTCTGTTGTCGTCTAAGGACCATAACAGAAGAGATCGTGGAGAAGATTTAAAAGCCAGAGTTTGGGAGAGAAAACAGTATCTTCTGGACATGACAGATTCGTTATATTCATGGACCCCCAGCTGCTGTGGTGACCCGCACAAGGCCTATATAAGATCAAGCCACTCTTCATAACAGCATGGGTCAGGAAGGGGCTGCAGAGTCCCCACCTCTAGCTGAAGATATAATGATAGGTGCTGGCTTCTGGGTTGGTGAAGCATGATTAATAAAAACCCAGAGACAAATATTGGGGTTCAACCTGAAGACCAGAAAAGCAAAGCAGCCATCCACTGCTCTTACTTCTACCTCAGTCTGAAAATGGTGATCCTGCCTGCAGGAATCTCAGAATGAGACCGAGTCTGAAAGCTGTCTCCTCCGGCTTTATAATCCTCTTTAGTTCTGGGATTAAAGGCATGCACCACTACTGCCCGGTTTCTATGCCAAACTAGTGTGCCTGCTGGGATTAAAGGTATGTATTATTACTGCCTGATCTGTAAGTTGGCCAGTATGGCTCTTTTCCAATCCTCAGGCAAGTTTTATTTATTAAAATACAAATGAAATGCCACTACAGGGTGGTAAAAGTCAGGTTTTTAAGGCATGGGGCCTGTTAAGTGGACCACACTTTAGTGGGTGGCCCCATACTCATGAGTATATGGGTAGCATAAATTGAACATAGTGAGTTTCCTTAATTTTTTGTTTTGTTTTGTTATTTTTTTGAAAAGACACAAAGTTTGGAGAGGTTGTAGAAAGGGGTAAATTTGGGAAGAGTTAGAGAGAGGAGTGGAGAGGGAGAGTTAGAGAGAGGGCTGAACATAATCAAAACATACTGTAAGCATGTTAGAAAATTTTGAGTGATTAATAAAAAATTGAAAAAATAGGTAGAGTGATAGTCCCTAATATTTCTTACATAAATGTTTCTTTTATATCCTATACCTTTCAAATGTTGCACAGAGTTCCACACGCATTTGTCTTTCTTATTGCCTAGTTCATTGATATGTTATCTATAGATATTATTCTTTTTTCTACACACCATTCACTACAAATCTCTACAGATCATTCACTCAATTTCTATTAACCTCTACTTTTTACATATTCATTATAGAATTAGTAACATCGTAGACTAAAGGTGTTTATTCTACATGATGTTGAAAAGTCCTGCACAGAGAGAATTTTATTGTAATTATATGTGGATTTTATTGTGTATTAGATATTCTAAATTCAAATAGCACTGTTCTCATTTTAATGTTAATAGATGCCCCAAATAATATTTTTAAATACGAAATTGACTTTAAAGTATCAAATCTTACCTCAGTGATCTGTTCAAATGTTTTTTTTCAATACCATGAATTTTGTCTCTATCTTTTTTTTTGTTTGTTTAATGATTCCATTTCTAACTGGATTTGGTTCCTTACCTGCTTAAACTGCTCTTCGCCATGCTGGTAAAGCATAACATATTCCTACCTTTTCAGTTCCTGTATTTTCATAATGTCAATAGAAGCAGTTTGCAGACAGGGGTGACCATGTGACCATATCTGGCCAAATGAATTTAATGGGGCTATTATTTTTTCTCTTTTCTCTTTTTAGGAGGTTTGTACTTGTATCGGCGTAAACGAATGCAGACAGATTGTAAATATATATATA
>NC_022020.1:39126108-39130139 GCF_000317375.1 Microtus ochrogaster | reverse complement strand
AGGGGCGGGACTTATCCCTACATGTACTGTATGTGATGTGCATTGTGTGTATGCATGCTTCTGTTTATATAAGGCCATGCATATATGGAGGGATGTGAACATGTTTGTGTGTTTGTGTGGAACAGAGGTTGACACTGAGTGTCTTCCTTGGTCATTTCCTGCTTTATATATTAATAAGAATTCCTCACTTGAACCCATAACTCATTGTTTCATCTAGTCTAAATGGTCACCTTGTTCCAACCATTCTCTAGTTGATCTGTGCACGGGATTACACACAGACAGGAGCTGCCATGGTCCCTGTTTTATTATCTGGGTGCTGTGGACTGAGTTCTAATTCTCACACTTGTTCAACATAGTCTTTACTAGCTAAGACATATCCTCAGCCCCATGTCTGGGAATCTCAGTTCCTAACAGCTGACCCTTGTTCCCTTTTTAGATCTTCCACTCCTGGAATACAGATCTGTTTCCTGGACCTCTAATTCATTTGAACCATAAAGAGGAGGACTACACCCTACAAACAGACAAGAGGGAGACTACAGCCTACATACAGAGAAGCTGAAAACTGGAAAGGCTGTTTGCTGCTTAACAGTCAGAGCTGTCATCTACCCATGGACTGCTAAGAAACAAAATTACAGTTTGCTCTAACTAGTGTTATTTTAGATCTCTTTCTTTTAGGTGATTGTAATTCCTCCTAGTAGATACAGATTTCTCTATATTAACCTTAAAATGTTCAATTCTTATACATGGACTTTAAAGTTTCCATGATGCCTCATGCACTCAATAAAATAATATTCTTCATGGAATAAGCCATGCCCATATTATCAGTTTTCTCAAAATCCCTGGTCTAAAGATCTTGATCAGGAATTTCCAGTGAGTGGAAAGAGTTGTGGCTTCCTAGTATCTTTATTCTACTGCCATCCTTTGCAATCAGCCTCAATGATTTTATGCCTTCTGGGTCTCTCATCATATCTAAAATTTTAAAATAATTATTCAGTCTTTTTACTTGACTTGTATGATTTTAAAGCTGCACGGGGGAAAGCAGTCATTTCATAGGAATGACTTGGCAGTTTTATAAACTGGTAATTGGAAATCAATGTGCTCTCGGCTTCAGGCAGAAAACATAATGAGCAGGTCAGTCCACATGGACAGGAGATTATATGTTAATATTATAAAAGGTCAGAACTGTACTAATTAAATTAAACCTGCGAGGCATTACTGGCATCTCCTCTGAGTTGCTATGCTCCTTCACAGAATGTAGATTGACAAGTGACAGCCATATGACACCAATAAATTACCACTCATATTTAGTATACATTTTATATATATTTATGTCCAAAATGTATACTAAATATGAGTGCTAAGTGGATTGTAGTGTGGACTCAATGATTACTTTAAAAAGGCAAGCTTGTAGTGAAGTCATATATTAAGTAAAATATTGGCTTTTAAAAATTGTACTCATGCTCATTAGGATTTTTTGTGAAGCGTGTTAAGACAGCACCTATTTATGGTTTAGGTCAAAGTTCATATTCTTAAGAGTATCTGTTGTTTGTTCTTCAGAGTTCTGTCCTTGTAGCTCCATTATTTCTCGTTCTAAGAATTTATATTCTTTGAAGTCACCATTTGTATAATTTATATTCTTTGAAGAAATACCGGTGATATCAGGCACATAATGGATGATTAAATATTTAAAGATGGATTAATATGTAAATGGACGAGTAAATTACCGACTGAAGATGGAGACTCTTCTCTGTTCACCTTAAGGCTTGTTGGATGAGCTTTTTTCTGTTTTGCTCATTGAATAATGCCATGTTGTAGGAAAACATCTGGCTACAGCCATGGGAACCTAACTTGGGAGTTTCTTTGGGCTCATGTATTGTTTTCTTTCTTTAATTATGTGAGATATATATTACTGTTTCTTCCATGTATTGATAAATTTACTGACTACAAATACTTTCCTTATGTGTTACATTAATGCTCCTGGATCTAGATTGCGGGATGACAATAGAATTCACCTGTGTAGCCTGCTCCTGTTGACTCTTGGTGGTGGTTGTTCAGAAAGAGGAAGGAAGCTCTTGAAGCCTTTTCCAGGGATGCTGTGTCTCTGCAGGTCTCCTTCTCTCTCATGGCTGAGTGGGGACTGAGAAGCAGTATGTGTGTCACAGAAGCATGTTTGGTGAATACATTGCTTTGTCTGTTTCTGTATAATGGAAAGCTCTTATTTTTATCTTCTGTGAGCAAAGCTGGTATTTAGTTCTTGCCTTTCCATTATTGATTCCTCAGTCCAACAGAATTAAACACTAATCTTGACTTTAAGTCCTTACATTAACACAAGATGTGACTCTGAATTAGCTATTTATAAACTTGAAAACTCTTTTTTCTCTTCTCTCGAATGAATTAACAATAGTATCCACCTCATAAGAATACGGCAGTTATTAAACTAAAATACAAATAGTGCAGTTATACTGTGGGTAGTTTATGATAAACTTGAGCAAGTTTAGGTATAATAATTTTATTCTCATGACAGTATGTAAAGACTTTGAAGCCATGTGACTTTATTGTCAAATAAAGGCTGGCTTTTTATTTCTGCTCCAAGGTGACGATATACCTCCAGGCAATCCCAAGTAGAGAACTGAAAAGATAAGGAAACTTGACATTAAAAATAAACTGGAAAATTTTTTACAACTAAACCCTCATTAGAATGATTCTTTCAAAAAGTGCAATAGAAGTTGAGAAACTACAAAGTTCATAATTGAGAAATTCAAAGACTCAAAGAGATTTACAACAATTTTTAATCAAAACTGCTGCTAACCCACGGCTCGTGTGTGTGTGTGTGTGTGTGTGTGTGTGTGTGTGTGTGTGTGTGTGTATGCTTAGGTCAGGCAGCAGCTGGAGAGTGAACAGAATAATATACCATTTCCACATCATCAGTTTGAAGAAGGCAGGGAGAAATGTTCCTGGACTTCCACATGAGATTTTCCAAAACAAAACAGATGAACAAGCCTTGTTGAATGTGCACAGGACTATATGACCCAGTACCCACTTGCCTTAACTTCTAGATCCTTTGTATTCTCTAGTAGATGTCTTTTACTCTGTTGCAGAAAAGAATTTAGAACTGCATATATTTTAAAAACTGATATTAATCTGAAGACAAATACAGATTTCTTTTAAGAGACAATGCCATTAATTACATTTGATGTTCTCCTAATGAAATGTTAAGCCACGAAAATGACAATTTTCAGAAGAATATATTGCAATGTTAAACTTAACTTAAAACAGAGCAAAACATTTCATATGAAAATTGAGCATCACTATATAAAATATTTACATAGGAAAACACTAGAAGTCAGTCTAAAGTTTTTTTTTTTTTTCATGATGCTGGGAAAACCTCACACATGCTAGACAGGTGCTCACCATTCAACTATATGAATGGACCCTTAAAAAATCTCCATGTAGGCACAGCATTAAAGTACAAGAATATGGAATTCAGTTTCCCAAAATGTGTTTACGTATTTGAAGGGAGACAAATCCCCAAACCAACAAAAACTTTGATTTTTTTGTTTTGTTTATGTACTATGTAACTAATAAAAATGTGTGACCTAAAAATCTTTCTTTTATAAATATTTTCTGTATAATGAATATGGCTAAAATCTTTTTCTAGTATAAAGATTATTACATGGATTTTTGTTCTGAAAGTATATTCCTTCTTTATTTAGTGCCTACTCTGAGAATATACAGTGATGAAATAAGAATTAAAGTTATATCTACTTTACTTTGAAAGGAGTAGCAGCCTCTTTCCTTCAAAGGAGTGCTTCCCAGCAGCAAATGTGGAGCTATTTGTCCTCCTGCCTTGGCAGTGATGTGTTTCCAACTAAGCTAACAGGCACTCTTTCTGTACACTTCCAGCTTTGCACATCCTTGTAGGACTCCAGGAACGTGGGCTGACGAGGGTGGCCTTGGAATGAAGAAAAGACAGACAAGCAGACTCTCTCTCTCTCTCTCTCTCTCTCTCTCTCTCTCTCTCTCTCTCTCTC
>NC_022020.1:39108121-39126008 GCF_000317375.1 Microtus ochrogaster | reverse complement strand
AAATCTCTGCTTGGCCCATTAGCTCTAGTTTCTTATTGGCTAACTTTTATATCTTAATTTAACCCATTTTTATTAATCTGTGTATTGCCACATGGCTTTGGCTTACCGGCTAAATTTCAGGCATCTGTCTCCAGCAGAGCTATATGGCTTCTCTCTTGACTCTGCCTGTTTTTTCTCCCAGCATTCAGTTTAGTTTCCCCTGCCTAGCTCTGTTCCCCTATAGCTCTGCTATAGGCCCAAAGCCGCTCCTTTATTTATCAATGATAATCACAGCACATAGAGGGAAATCCCACATCACCCCCCCCCACCACACACACACATCTGGGAATTGGGTGGTCTGGATTGTTGGTAAGAATGGCAGCGACTTGAAGCACAATGTGCTTATTATAAACTGTTGAAAACAGAGAGGCTAGTTATTGCATTCACCTGGACAAGGAGCAGGATTTCTGATGTATAGCTTGATTGAGGGGACATAGTTAATCTATGTAGTAACATTCTTTGTAGAGGAGATGTTTTTAGGCCATAACATTAAGCTATAGTAGACATTTTCTGCACACACTGTTACTACTTGTAGTTGGTTCCCTGAGGAAGGTTTTGCCTCCTTAGTCTAACCCTAGGGGGGAGACTTTGCTTTGCTTCCTTGGGTCTGAGGCTATTCCCACTTTGATGTGGCCATGGTCAGGTCAACAGCACAGTTCATTCAGGACTTTACTCACTAAATGACTATTCCAGCACACTCAGATAGTCAGATTTTCACTAACACAAATGGTAGTGTGGCTAGATAGAGGATTTGATGTAAGGACTGATGTGAACCAACAGGTATATTTTACAAGACAAGTTTACAAGTTCAGTGGGAACTGAGCATAACTGAACACTGTGACCCAGCATATACTTTGGGCACTATAAGCAAGAAACTGAAAAATGCTTATGGGGAAATCAGAATTTATAGACTAATAAAAATCTTATTTCCTTTTCTTGGATGTATTAGTCAGGACTCTCTAGTGAAATAGGACTTTTAGGATATATATCCTAAATAAAGGTTATGTATACCCTAAATCTATATTGGAAATAATATCTGTATGAGAGTTTTATGAAGAAGGTTCGCTTGTGTCATTAGAGCCAGTGGAAGCTGGTAGGATGAAATGATTCTGTCTGTCTGCACTGAGGTCTATGACCTTCAAAATTCAGGGACAGAAGATGAATGCCTTAGCTTGAGGATGCGGTTGATGAGAGTAAGTGAATTGGCCCTCCCTCTGACCCTTCATCTTTCCCAGTCCCTCAGTGGTTTGGTGGTAACACTTTAACTCTCTGGGCATTCCATAATCCTGCTTACATTTATACACAAAAATAACAATTATTTTTCAACATAACTGCATATTACTTTCACTCGGAAATGTTAATCCTTTGTCAGTTTAGTCAAATATTTGCATATTTCAAAAAACAGGTTACTATGATTAAATACTTTATTTATTTATTTATTTCTCTAAGTGTGGTTTAAGTTCATTGCAGATCATGTTTTTTCTTTTATATTTTGCTTTTATTTATTTATTTATTTTTTACTCTAAGTGTGGTTTAAGTCCATTGCAGATCATGTTTTTTCTTTTATATTTTGCTGGAGAAGAATATCTTTTTTTTTTCTTGTTTCTATTTTGCCTATTTTTTCTTGATTTCTCTTCCTTTATCTCTCTCCTTCCTTTCTTTCCCCCATTTTCCCTCACTCTATACCTACTGATTTTTTTTTCTTGTTTTGGAGACCAAACCCAGGAATGGCTTTCTCCTTTAACTTCATGTGTTTGGGCATTTTGCCTTGCAAGTATCCCTGTGCTCTTCATGCATGCAGCACCCACATCAGCCAAAAGAGGTCATTGTATCCCCCCAAAACTGGCATTCAGACAGATGTTACTATCAGGGATGGACTAAAGGCCAATAAACTTTTTAATATATCTGTTCTTTGATAGTTTCACTTAGGTATTTAGTGTATTCTGATTATAGCCACTTTTCTCTAGAACAGCAACCACTCCTTTTTTTTTTTATCCCTTTCTGATTTTCTCTCTCTTGTATCTTTTTGTTTTATTTCATGACTTACTGAGTTTAACCAGAACCATTTGTGTGACCATGAATTTGGAAGTATCCTTTGGAATTTGGCAGGCTCAAGAGTTGGCCTGTAAATCAAGATAATGTCTGCCCTTCCCCCAGAATCTATTAGTTGGATAGGGTCCTGTATTTCCTTTCCTTAGTGGTAATAAATCTTCACATGCCCAGGATCACACAGGCCCTGTTTAGGTGGTGAGGTGAGGTTTGGTTTTGAGATCATGATTACAGTAGTTCTATTATGCCCTGAAGATAGATTTTCATGGCTTTTCTCCCCATTTTCTGGCTCTTACATTGTTTTCACACTCTCTTCCTTAATGCCCTCTGACCCTTACAGCATGCTGTATAAATGTCTAGTTTAGGGCTAAGCATTCAGTTGTCACTTATTTTCAGTAACTCGAGCTGCCATGAATCCCTGGATTCACTGGTAGATATTGCAAAGTTAAGCTTCTTTAACTAAGGCTGAGAGTAGCATTCGTCTATGGATGGAAGCTTCAACATTTAAGGGACAGTTTTATGCCATCAAAAATTCTTTGTAGTAACTTTAGATGAGAAGTTTTTTGGAATTTTGACATCAAATAAGTGGCTTATGTAGAGGGAGATGCTTGTTGGTTCCCAGTCACCTGGATAGCTTAGACCCTAAATAATTACAGAGTAATTATATTATTTAAATCACTGCTTGGCCCATTAGCTCTACTTTCATATTGACTAACTCTTACATATTAATTTAATCCATATCCATTAATCTGTGTATTGCCGCATGGTAGTGGCTTACCGGCAAAGTTTTGGCGTGTCTGACTCTGGCAGTGGCTCCATGGCATCTCTCTACTCTGCCCTTCTTTCATTCAGCGTACAGTCTAGCTTTCCCTGCCTAGTTCTGTTCTTCTTTTGCTATAGACTCAAAGCAGTTCTTTATTCATTAACCAATAAAAGCAACACACAGACAGAAGGATCTCCAACACCAGGATTATACTATTATAACTTTACATTTTCTTTTAGGGAACAGTGATGACAGCAAACAAAACAATAAAGTTCTCTCAGTATCAATATTGGACTGTGAACTTTGTGAGAATGTTGGTGAATGTGTTTGGGGAAACCAGTTCTGAATTTATGTAAAAATGCTTCTTATAGCTCCCTAGAAGTCCTTTTGGACACTGAAATATGTGAATTATGTGGCTTGGTTGTCTTTTGGGTCTGTAGAGGTGCTACCTCATAACTCCAACCCACTCTAACATGAGGCTCTGGGTGGGCAGTATGCCTTTAGTTTGTCTTCATCTTGGTACTGTCTTCTTGGGGTGGATCCTTTTTTGAAATGAGTCCTTCTGGTCAGTTTTAATGTGTTGCATGGGTAGACAGCTGCAGCTCCCATCCTTTTTGCAGTGAGTTTCTTAAGGCTGTCCACTAGTGGGTAAATAAATTCCTCACCATTTATATGTAGCACTCAAGATGCCTATAGAGCTTCCATGTCAATACCTCTGACCCACAATGGGGTAAATGTCTCACTGCTTTGTAGTCTTTTTCACTCTATGAATTCTGATATCCTGAAGAGCCCAGAGATGCTGGCCATTGCTCTGATCTCTCATGAGTGTAGGGGTGTGTGAGGATAGTATGTCTCCTGTTTTCATTATAAATGTTTATTTTCTGCTGAGTTTAAATTTTGTATCTTGTTATTCTCAACTTTCATTTGTGGGCATCTAGAGACAGAGGAACCAACTTGGCTGATCTCCATATTCCTATGACCTCTTTTTTTCCTCTCATTTTGAAAGAGAATTAAATGGTACCCTATGGAATAAATATCCATAGATCACAAGATTTTCTTCCTTGTTCTGTTCTAACCACAGTATTCTGAGGTTGACTCAGAGTTAGTCCATCCAATTCTCTGTTGTATAGTGTATAGTTATCGATTGTCCTATTGAAGGTTGTATTACTATAGCTCTTATATTATCTAATCTTGTGAACAAAACAAAGAGTTTCTCTAAAGCATATGTAAAACCAAGGGCATGCATATATTTGAATTTGTTATCTTGTTTTCCACACAGGCTTCACCACCTTAAATGACCTCAGTAGGAACTGTCTCCTACTCCCCCCCACTGACTGGTATTTCCAAATTTGGCTACACTTATGCTTTCCTAGTCGTTTGTTTCATCCACATGGCATTCTGTTATTTCAATTTTCACTTTTCTACACAGTGAGACTGAAGATTTTATATGTGTTTGTGTTCTCTTCTTTGTGCATTGCATGTTTGTGAATTTGGCCAAACTTTTTGTGAAGTTATTCAGTTTATAGCAAGCAAATTCTGTGAGTTCTTGATGATTTCCCAGTCGTTCTATGTCCTAAACATTAAGCCTTTATTATACATTTCCATGTAAATTTCAAGCACCAAAGCACTTGACTTTGTCACATCCATCATACAGATCAAGAACTCCATCTAGATGTTAATTTGCTCTTACTTACTTTAGTCAAACTCATATCCAGGGAAAGCACACACTTATGGAGGACAGACCTCTGTGAACATAAGGCAATTGTCATTAGCAAAGAAAAGTCCCCACATGCTCCTCCATACTCACAGACATAACACATCGATGTGTTAAGTTAGAAACATTGTCACACATATCCTGGGTGTTGCGGTGTGCCCTTCATCAACAGGGGGAAGAAGTTCCAGTTTCTGAACTGCTCTCACTGTATTCAGTGTTGTTAGATTTCCACTTTCCACTAGTGTCACAATAACGTGTAGCCTGATGCTGATCAAGCCTGCATGTGCTCATCAGTTACTCATGGCTCTTTTCAGTTCTTCAAGTATTTTCCCCTTTATTTATTAACTTCTTGGTCCTTTTATTAATGAGTAGAAGGAATTGCTTGATTTGCATGCTTGATTTTGACAGATATATTTTAGGCTCATTTACTCTCAGCCTATGATTATCTATTTATTTTCTCAATGATCTCTTCTGAATTAGTAATAGGAGCTTTCATTTTTGGCAAAAATTAGTTTAACCTACTTTGTTCTTTCATATTACAGCCTTTCATGATACAGTTCTAAACATCGTTTATGATTTGTGTAGATGTTTTTTCACATTGTGTTCTAAGAACTTTATGACTGTAATGTTTACATTAAAATTTATAACATACTTTTAGTAAATTTAGGGATATGGGATGATGCTGGGCTCAAGATTAATCTTTTCCATATGAATATTTTATTATTACCAATTTTTTAATTAAAAACATTTACTTCCTTGTAAGATTGGTTTGACTTTATGTAAAATCATTTAGAAATTTTTTATTTTATGTTCTCTGTGCTGTTCATTAACCAGTTTGTATCTTCATGGAAGTATTCTAGTGTATTGGTCTATTGTAAAATGTGACATAATTAATATAAGTCCTTCAACTATTCTGTTTTTAAGGAAAAGAGCATAATGTCTCTGATTGACTTTATTTCTGTATATTTTCTGCTTTGTGATATATTTATATGCAACTTTAAATTTTAATTTTTATTATTTTTAAGGTGTGTGTGTGTGTGTGTGGTGTGCATGCACATTATGTTCACTTGAGTGTAAGTACCCTCAGGAGGAGGGAATGTGATACCCTGGAGCTTCAGTGACAGATAGCTGTGAGCTGCGTCATATTAATTCTGAGAAGAACTTCCATCCTCTGTAAGAGCAGTGCGAGCTCTTCAGCACTGAGACATCTTTGCAGGCATTGGTGTGTGTGTGTGTGTGTGTGTGTGTGTGTGTATTATTTAGTTGTTTGTGAACCAAAGACAATTGAGCTTAGTTTTATAAATAAAACTTGACTTACTTCTGGAACTCTACTGAATATACCTTTGAATATTATTTTGTAAATTATTTAGCATTGTTACATAGACATGCCATCTGCAAATAAGAGTTAGTGTACTTTTTTCTACCTAATTTTTGTGCCATTGATTCTTTTTTTTTTCCTTCCCATAATTTACTGTATAAGACTTCTACTTAAATAAAAATAGTGAGAATAGGAGGCTGGGAAGATAAATCATCAGGAACATGATTTCTGCATGATCCTGACGATCTGAGTTCAATCCCTAGAGCCCACACAAGAAAGCCGAGCATGATGCACTTGTAAGCCCATGGCTGTGGGTGCAGAGGCAGGAAAACCTTCATGCTTTATTTGACAGCCAGGTTTGACAAATCAGTGTCCTTTTGGCACATGGGAGAACCTATTTCAAAAGGTAAGCTAAATGGTTCCTAGCTGGGGTATCCAAGGTTGACTCTAGGTTTCACTTGCATGCACACAAATGAGCGCTGGCTAGCACAAACACACAGAAAACTGTACTAGGAATATATACTCTGTGCTTCACTATCAAGTATTATATTAGCTATAAATGCTTTCCTTTTTAAGGCAGGGTAGGAAAGTATCTTCTGTTCCTAGTTTACAGGAGTTTTTGTTTCTTTTTCTTGAGAAGGTATTAAATTTTGCCAATGCTTTATCTATGGAAATGACTTTTCCCTCAATTTACACAATATTTCAGTTTTGGCCATTAAATCTATAATCTTGGAATGTATTCTAAATGACCACAATGTGCTTCTTACACCTTGCTAATTTAGTCATTTAATATTTTCTCTCTATGTGAAGGAAGAATAGCAATTTGTACTTCTCCTTTCCCCCCTCCTCCTTCCCTAGATCCTTCAGTCTCCCTCCCTCCTCTTCTGCTTTTTCCTCCCTCTTTCCTTCCTTCCCACCTCTATCCTTCCCACTCTTAGTGCTCTTTTACTTCCTTATTCCTTCTCACCTTCTCTCTTTCCTTCCTTCTCTTTCTTCTCTCCCTCCCTTCAACCCCCACTCCCCTGGTTCTTTTCCTTCCTGTTCTCTTTGTCCATGCTGGGAAAGCACTCTATGGCTCAGCTCTACTCCCAGCCCCTCCACTGTTTCTTTGTTAGTGCCCAATGGTACCATTCCACTTGTTGAAAAGCCTACCTTTTTCTTGATTTGCAAGCTAGTAAAAAATAAGCTGGCACCACATGAAGG
Organism: Microtus ochrogaster; assembly: GCF_000317375.1. Lineage (NCBI taxonomy): Eukaryota > Metazoa > Chordata > Mammalia > Rodentia > Cricetidae > Microtus > Microtus ochrogaster. Next base: position 39,118,922 of record NC_022020.1, on the reverse strand, counting down.
CTTCTGTGTCTGGAGTTTGCGTTTGTCTCACGCACTCGCATTTCTCTTCATTTTCCACATGCCACAGTGTACTGGCGACTGTGGATTTCTCATGAGTTTTTAAAGCATTTGAGGAAAACCAACCTCTTTGTCATCTCCGTATTTTGTCTCTTTTACTTCTTTTGCCCTTCCACATAATTTTCAAACCTAACAATTTACATAAAAATGCTGCTGAGTCTTTCACTGGAGTTATTAATTCCATTGAAGAGTTTCAAAGTACTACTATTTAAACAATATTAACTCTCTCAATCATGAACATGAGAGAGAGAGAGAGACATATCACTTTAGTAAACTAATTTTGAAGTCACATATTATCTCTTCTTCCAGACTGAGGGTCACAATATTCAGAAACCATTATTTTTCAGTTCTTTTTGCTGTCCATCATCCTAAGTGCCCTATGTCAATGCAATGCATGAAATTGTGCTAAATAAATATTTGTGGAATGAATAGATTATTCACTAGCTGTGCATCTCTGATACTGATTTAAGCTGAGTGTATTATTCTGCCTAAAAGGGACCATAGTTTGAAGATGCTCAGTTGCCCAGATCAGTGGCTACTATTCTCCTGCTACTCTCAGTGTGCAATAAAATGAATGTTTTTTTTTTTAAATCACATATACTTCTAATTCTATTCCTGAGAGGTCTTCTTTCATATAGTCATCTACCCTCTAAAGATTCAAGTTGTTTATCTTCAGTTACAAGTGGCTCTGGCCTTTGTCTGGCCATTGTGTGCAGTGGGGCTGCTCAGGAGCATGTGGAAAGACCTAGCACAGCCTAGTCATCAATCTGCCCAATAGATGAGCCATACACTGCTGTTGGCATTTGGTCATCCCAGAAAGAAATGAAAAAACTGACACAATAGGATTCCTGTTTGGAACTGACTGTTGCAAATTTTCTTCTACACCTCACGCTTTAACCTCTGTCTTTCTCTCTCTAACTACAAAACACAAGTTGGGATTTTCATAGAAGGTACTTCATATGTTTTCCCCAAAGGGTGAATTTCTTAATTCTGAAAGTATGTACTGGCATAGAGAATGTACTAAAATTTGGCATATATTCTTATAGCTCTCAATATCGATGTTTGGTACTAACATTTATTTTCTTGTCTACATCAAAAACCTGCTATTTTATGAAATTATCCTTTTATTTCTCTATGATCACTAACTGTCCATCACCAGTTATTAAAGCGTGTCATGGTGTCCATGAGTTTTCTTTCTTCTAGTATTGCTCTGAAGTGTGGTAGCCCCAGACCAAGGAGAGTGATTTTGATAATACCCACTATGGCAAGGTGGAGTTTGTCTCTCACAGGTTCCTATAGTGAAAGCTTTGTTCCTAGTGTGACAGTGTATTGGGGGTGACAGAATCTTTAAGAGGTACAATTTGGTTCCTGGGGTCACTGTTCCCAGGAAGACTTGATGTAGTTCCTTTGGTCACTGACTAATTCTCCTGAGAAGGTTTTCATAAAAACTGAATCCTTCCCTTCCCTCGGTCTCTTTCTCACTTCCTGGGTCGCGGTTTCCATGTGGACCTTCTTAGCTTGTATTCATTATTGCTGGACTGCCACTTACACCAGCACCATGCTATCAGAATTCTCAGCCTCCAAACTATAGGTAAGTAAATCCTCCTTATCTAGTGCTCAGTGTCAGGTGTTTTGATCGATCAACAGAATATAAACAAATGCCAGGTACAGTGTATTAAGTCACTTTTAACTCAGAAACCCAACAGCTGTTCATCCAGTGAGTCTACCAGAACTTTCATAATCTGCTTCTGCTTAATCCTACAGCTTTGTCTCTTTTCTTGGTTTGCTTCTGTATCAACTCTCCCAAACTCTGTACGTAGGACTGTTTCGGAAGTTGAATGCTTTCATGTACCATTGCTAGTTTACCCATCTCCCTTACTCTTGCTCTGAAATTTCTAGTTTCTCTTTCAGGGTCAGCTTTGTATCTTTAAAGCCGACCATACAACTCAATGATGCTTAGCTGTGTTAGGGGTTTTCTTGGTGCACTTCCAAACGATCTATAGCTACTTCTTTAAGAACTCTAGTGGGTTCTGAATACATACTGTGCACAATTTGAGCTCTTCTGAAAGAGTACAAACTTTTTCTATGGTTTAAATTTTTCTCTTTCATGTATACTGTATGAGTGTTTTGGAATATTATTTGAAGATGTGCTACATTTGTTTAAGCTGTGGAACATTTGTTTAATGATACAAAGATGTGTTGCATTCTTTTATGCTGCATTTGTTTAACTCTGTGAAGCTGTGTTACTTTGCCTGTTTAAAACACCTGAATTGTCTAATAAGAGTTTAATGGCCAATAGCAATGCAAAAGAAAGGATAGGTGGGGCTGTTAAGCAGAGAGAGTAAATAGGAGAAAAAGAGAAAAGGAGGATAAAAAAGCAAGAAAACAAAGAGAGGAAGATGCTAGGGGGCAGCAACTCAGCAACACAGCCAGTCACTGAGTAAGAGTAAAAGTAAGATTACAGACGTAAGAAAAAAATAAAAGCCCAGAGGCAAAAGACAGAGGGCATAATTTAAGAAAAGCTGGCTAGACTGAGGTGCTCTGTCCAGTAACTGATGGAAACAGAGGCAGATCCACAGACAAGTACTTCTCTGAGCGCCAAGAGTCTTGTAGAAGAAAGGGAGGAGGGATTGCAGCAGCCAGGAGGGTCATGATGAGGGAACCCACAGAGACAGCTTACCCAAACTCCTGGGAGCTAATGGATGCCTGGCCAACAGTCAGGCTGCCTGCATGGGACAGACCTAGGCTCTCTGCATGTGTATGGCAATCGTGTTGCTTGGTCTCTTAGTAAGGCTTCTAACAGTGAGAGCAGGATCTCTCCCTGGAGTTTATCTGGGTTTTGTTAACCTGTTCCCCATGCTGGATTACCTGTCGCAGCCTCCCCAGTAAGTGGAAGAGCTGAGTCCTGCCTCAGCTGGTGTGCCATGCTTTGTACAAGCCCATCCATCTTTCTGACTGGAGATGAAGAAAGAGTAGGGGAGGGGAGGTGGTAAATGGGAAAGGGGAGGAGACAGGAGGAGAGAAGGGAGGGGAAACTGATTGGTATGTAAAATAAATGAAAAAAATGTTATTTCAATAAATAAAAAAGAAAAGCTGGCCAGAAAGAAGCCAAGCTAAAGTTAGGCATTCATAAAGAATAAGCTTCCATGTGTGTTTGGGTGCTGGGAGGCGGGTCCCACAAAATAGCAAAACAGTAAAAACAATCAACTACATATGACGCGTATTTCCTTTTCAATGCCAGATGAATGGTGCATAAATATATACATAATTGGTGGTGGTTCATAAATCATATGACATTGTTGATATACTTTTGGTTTTTAAAAATAAATGTTAAAACATTTTTTTCCTTGTGGATTTAAAGCCTTTTCTAAAATGACCTTTAAAAACTGAGTTCTCAACTTAGAAAACTCTTGTGATGGGATCAATTCTCATTAAATTTGGAGTTGTTTAGAGATAAAGGAAGGAGGGAGAGCATAAAAAGTTAATTAAGGAAACAAGAATTCGTGGAAATGTTTTATCATCCCTGAAATTGCAAACGGAATTGAAAATGCACTTTTTCTAATGGCTTGTTGTATGTTCTTCTCATTGCATATACACGGTTCCATTAAACTGTCATCTCTCACTGCAGCAATGTATTTCCACAGTGAAGGCTGGCACAACTTTATGTGAAACATGTACCCAGATGGGTGCCTTGAATGAGAACTTCTCAAATTTTTATCTAGCATCAATAATAATAGGCCGTGTTTGCATATTGAAACTAGCTAACCTAGACTATATGAGTGGCTATTTTAATATGAACTAAATAATTTAAATTATTTGAGGATTTATTTAGAATGAGCTTTGGGTCTTTGTGTGTGTTTTTATGGGTCCCTGTGGGTGCACATGCCTGTGAAGAGCATAGGTGAGCATCAGGTGTCGGCTTTGGTTTCCCTCCAGCTCTATCTGTCTGTCTATCTATCTATCTATCTATCTATCTATCTATCTATCTATCTATCTATCTATCTATCTATCTATCTACCTACCTATCATTTATTGAGTCATGGTCTCTCACTAAACCTAGAATTCATTCGTTTTGCTAAGGTAGCTGACATGTAAGCTAAGGGGATCTTCTTGTATCTTTCTGCCCCCACCCTCAGAACTAAGGATACAGATGTGTACCTACACATCCAGCTTTTACATGGGCACTGGGGTTTTGAATGCAAGCCCTCTTGGGCTATAAGCATTTCACCACTTGAGGCTATCCCTTAGACTGGGTCTTATTTTCTTTTAAAAAATACATTGTTGATCAGTTAGACGGGTTAAGAGGTAAAAGCCCTCATAAGTCTAACGACCCGAATTCAATTGCTATAGCCCACAGTAGAAAGAGACAAATGACTCTGTGAATGTTCTGCTGACCTTTACTTGTATGCCACAGCTCACGTGTGCCTGCACCCACACCTGATGCATCACCCTGACCTGCAAACCCAATAACAGTAGTACTGAATACCTTAAATTAAGCTAAGGGGTGCTGAAGAGATGTCTCAAGGCTTAAGAGCACATACTGCTCTTGCAGAGGAATCAGCCTTGGTTTCAGAGCAAGTTAGGCAGCTCACAACCACCTGTAACTCCAGATCTAGGAGACCTGTCACCGTCTTCTGAACTCTGCAGGCACTCAACTCAAGTGCACAAACCCACAGGTACACAAATATATAATTAAAACATTTAAGTTAAGAATATATTCTCATTAGACAAATAATTCTTCTCATTGGAATTTAATGAAATCATGCTTTAAGGATATGTTGTGACTAAACTAACTCATCGATGTGTCTACTAAGTGTGTGGCACGTGTGACTTGATCTACTGAGAAGTATGGTAACTGAGCATACATAGAAAACTTGAGACTTAGTTCCAAAAGTTATGTTATCTACAAATTATTTATCAATATAATATTTTGATATTTTGAGTCAAATAAAATATATTACTAAGTAATTTTGAATTAAATGAACATACCAGAAAATTTTAAGCTATATATGTGGCTTGCAGCATATTTCTATTTTAGAACTTTGCTCAGAGTCATTTTTGTGTGTCTAAAATCTTGAAATAAACATGTAGTAAAAGAACTTTAGAGCAAACACCATGATTAAAGCCAGCACAATCTAACCATGTCAGTGTATAATAATCTGTGTGTTCGCGATGTTCAGGAAGTCCGGTTTCACCCCATGCTAGGTTTCGATCCTAATACATGAACTAGCTTTGAGGGAGCCTAGACTGTTTGGATGCTCACCTTCCTGGTACTGGATAGAAGTGGGAGGACCTTGGACTTCCCGCTGGGCAGGGAATCTGGACTGCTCTTCATTCTTGAGAGGGAGGGGGAATGGAGTGGGGGGGAGGGGGAGAGAGGGGCAGGGGAGTAGGGGGAGGGGGCGATGTGTGCGAGGAGGGGGAGGGAAATGGGAAACGGGGAGGAGGCGGAAATTATTTTTTTTGCAACAACTAAAAAATAAAATAAAATAAAATAAAAGACAGATTGCCGGAAACATGTGACCAAGCTCAACAATCAAAACAAGTGAGCTCTCTCCAACCCAGACCTTTGGAATTGGCGAAGAACATTGTTTCTGAGAGGAATGTCGTTATCCAAGCTACTCCAATCCTACAGCCTTTGAGTAGAGTTCTAAATGTCAACAGCAGAACAAAGAAAAACTATGAATTCTTCAGTCCAGAGTCTAAGAACTGTTCTAAAGTAGGAGCCAAATATCAGGCCCAAGAGACACTCGTGCCTGACTCCCTTCTGAAGAGAACCATGCAGAGTCTCTTCAAACACGAGCAAGAACAACACAGGACCTATCACAGCCTGTCTGAGAGATCTCATCGGAGACGCCACAGTCCTCAGAGAAAGCCTAGGAGTCCCTCTGACAGAAGCCTTAGAAGCCTCTCGGAGAGGAGATGTCGCAGTCCCTCCCAGAGGAAGGATCGCAGACCCTCTAGAAGAACGCCTCAGAGTATCTCTGACAGGAGCCGGCTCAGGCTCTCTAAGGGGAGAGGTCGCAGTTCCTCAGGGAGGAGCCCTCTTAGTAGTACCTGTAGTAGCCCTCCAGAGAGAAGGGGACATAATCCCTCCCCCACGGGTCAGCTCGGTCTTTATAGGAGGAACCAACACAGTCCCCCTTTTCAGAGACGCAACAGCCCCTCCAAAAGGAGCCATCTGAGTCCCATCCGGAGGACATGGGCCAGTCCTTCAGAACGGAGCCACGGTACTCTCCCTGACTCTCTCTGAGAGACCCCCTTCCAGACGCTCTGGCAGGACAAGGCAAAGCTCTTCTGCAAGAGGCTACTGAAGTCCCTCTACGTCCAGGCTCCACAGGCTTTCTTCTGGACTCCACCGCAGCCATTCTCAGAGAACTCACTACAGCCCCTCTGACAGCAGATGAGGTCATTCTGAGAGGAGCTGACGCTTAGAGAGGAACCAGCAAGGTCACCATGCGAGACCCCATCACAGCCCCAAGGGGAGGCTCTGGCACAGTTCCCCTAAGGAGAGACCCAGACATAGCTGGTCTAAAGAGTTCAAGAATTATTGAACTCTCCTAAGGACCACACCCCAAACCCCAAAAGTTGGGCAAGTTTGGAGGCATAAAGTTAGTAGATAAGGAGAAATAGGCCCCTATTAATTATATCCTGCAAATCTTCACCTAGCTGCCTTTTCCTGCTCAGCCACTGCCTGCACCCTCAGCAATCAAAGAGCTATCTGGGAGGAAAGTGAGAATGGGTCCGTAATTTAAGATCAATAAAGCGGTAAAAATTGAAAAAAAAAATCGGTGTGTGGAGCAGGCATGATACTTTTTTTCTTATGAGCATACTCAAATGCATGAGTGTTGTGTGACTTAATTTTCTGAATTATTATGATGGTCTATATATTTTGGGTCAGAGATTGTATGCTCTTTTAAACCGTTGGTTATAAAAATCATGTTTTTGAATCCTAGACTGAATTCTTAGTTATTTCTATGATTTTTTTTTTCTCTGAAATACCTGAGAATTGGGAAACTGTAGATTCTATAGACAGGGAACCTTTGAGGTTACTGTTGGCTTTCCTCACCCTCTGAGCCAAAGAGTGGGTGTTAGGAATGGAAAGGAGGAACTCTGGGGGAGGGAGAGACTGATCAGAGGAGAGAGTGTGAATCAAGAGGGTCCTGGAGGCGTGCCAACAGCTGACGTCAACGCTTAGCATGGAAATCAACTGGGCCGTTAGTGAAGAGTGACTGATTGTGCATAGAATGCAACAGTTGCATTTACAGAGACTAGATAAGAGTGAGGAAGGTGGCAACCGGGTTAGAAAATCCCTTGACTGTTGGACCAGAGGCGGATGTTGTTTGTTTGGGGGCATCAGTGGCACTGGGCTAAGTGCCATGTATGGTGGGTATTTAGGATACTGGTCTATTTCAGATAACTTGTCACAATTTATCCCAGTCTGAGCATAAATCGCAATTTGTACTTGATGTAAAAATACTAATTTTAAGTTGTAAAGTGTGCCAAGTAGTTACACTGTATTATAATATTGATCACTTTTACAAAATAAGAAGCTAATTCATGTTCTATATAAACAAGTTACTAGATATTACTGTCTCAAAATTTTTATTTTCATATATATATATATATATGTATGTGTGTGTGTCTGTGTGTGTTTGCTTGTACATTTTTATATGCACTACATGTGTTCCTGTATATCTGGTGTCATGAAAGACAGAAGAAGGTGCCAGATCCTCTGGGACTGGAGTTGTAGATGGTTGTGATCTGATATGTGGGTGCTGAGACCTGAACCCAGGTCCTCTACAAGAGTAGCCAGTGCCCTTAACTACTGTGACTCAAACATTTTAATTAAACTCTCTTGTATTTGCTATTCAGTTGAACATCATTGGCAAATTCCAGACATCTGAATCCACTTATAACTGATAGATGGTTTTCTAAAATAGGCAATAAACAATTTGGCTGTTTTTAGTGAATCTTGAGCATGCTCACTCAGAGACAGTAAAACAACCACAGGTGCTTTGTTAACACAGTGTAAATTTAATTTTACTTATAGATATTCTTTTTAATTTGCTATTTTATTACAATTATAATCTCCTTGTACATACTAATATGTTCTTATACTAGATAGCTGAATGATTATTTTAAAAATAATACCACTGCATTATTTGGATTGTTTTTAATGACAAGATACAACAAAGTAGGCAAGCCACTGCTTGAGAAATGCTGGATTAGGAAGAGGAAGTCAGAAATTCTTGAGCTTTGTGGAGATTTTGGAGACCTCACTTCATTTTTCCCTTTTACCCTCCCCTCCCTCCATCTCATCCCCTGGTCCTTCATTTTCTCCTTGGGTTTCTGTTTTCTCATCTAAACATTTCTAACATTCAGGATGAGTATGCAGACATGTCCAACATTGTAGTTCAATTCAAGGCTGACCAAAGATTACTTTATTACACTTCCTAGAGCTGTTGGTTAGGAGCAAGAACAGGAGCTGTAGCTAGATTAATATAGCATAGATCAAAATAAGATAACAATTTGAATATGAGCCTTAATACTTAACAGCTGTTAACTTCTGTATAGTGTTTTCCCATAAAAATAGAGTTTTAATAGCTGATGCCTTATGGGGACACTGGAAATTGAATGATGTTTTAAATAAGAGGTGTTTGGTGAGTTTATTGCATATTGTAAATACCCAGTCTATTGGTTATTTTTTTATTGAGGAAAAGACTTTCTCAGTCACCTCCATAACACTGTTAGCTTTTCTTTTCAGTAACTTCTTAGATAGACAAGGCTGTGGATAAGGCTGAGTTTTGTAGATAGTGTGTGGGAGGCTGTGGGTGCACAAAGATAATCCAAGACAGTCTTTGGGGCCTTACTTATAGACTCTACAAAGCTCTTGTTATTGAATCTGACATGCAGAAATACAGTGGAAGTTTGCTAATTTTAGTGAAGTTCCCACTTTCTCAAAAACTTAAATAATTTATAAGCTTTAAAAGCTTAAGGTTGCCCTAAGGAATTTGAGAATGTTATTCTCCACTTACCTATATTGATCTGTTTATCATTCTTATTCTCTTTTAATTAAAGGCATTGGGTGGTCATTCATGGTTTGATTCATTCATATACTCTGTCTTTCTGCCCAAGAATTTCATGTGACAAAGCAACACTTTTTGTTAGAGACCAGCTTCAACAAAACTACCACTTACCACGGTAGGGGCATGAGGTTCAGAAAAGTACTAAAGAGGACAAAGACATGAATGAAAATAATAAAACAGAAAACATTGGATAGAAGCAGGAGGGAATTCTAGTGAATTCTGAAATCCCTGTATTTAATTTTCCATATACTTTAATACCCCAACAGGGAGAAGATGACAAAAGACTGCTTTAACAAGTACAAAGGGCAACTAGAACAGTTACTTGATGCAATACTTGGAGATATCAAGTCATCAGCATTTTGTTGTTTAAGCAGTGAACCCACCCTAGACCAAGTATCCTGAAGGCAGCCATTCCCAATGCCAAATCTCCTATTTCAAAAGAAGGAGCAGAAGTGTGCTTGACTTTTCTGACCATTGGTCAGGGTGGAGTAGATCTACCTGTGTGGGCCATTTTAATGTCAAAAGAACCAAGTAATGATATCCTAGGTTTGGACATGTAGCCCTGGTTGTTGTCAACAGTTCTGAGGAACTTTAAACTCTCTGACTTTCAGACAAGGTGGAAATGGGCTCACATTTTTTGGGGCTCCACCACTTTGCTGGTTGGATATTTTTTTCATGGTGTTGACAATGTTCTCTATTATATTATAAAGATAGAAATGTAGGTAGATTGAATGGTTTTATTAAAATCAGATGCATCCTTGCATAGTGGAAAATGCAGTGTGAGAGTTTGTGAACCAGGAACCAGGAACCCAAGGAGAAAATTAGGGAACAGGAATGGGAAAGATAGAAAGAAAGTGAGAGGCAGAAAAAGGAGAAAAAGGAAGCTAGAAAGAGGGAGAGAGAGAGGGGGGAGAGAGAGAAAGGAAGAGAGCTGCATCTCCAGAATCTTCATTAACTCCAAATGTTCTGTCTTCCTCTCCCTAACCAAGAAAAATCACAAACAAGGGAGGAGAAAAGACATGTGCCTCTCATAGGCAGATGTCTGAAAAAAGCATGAGTATGTATACTTGTGTTACTGAGATTATGGGTATTCCAAAGTGGAGCTTGTGTGAATCTTGCATAGCTTCTAAACATTTGTATTATGATTAAGAGTTTTTTGACTATTGAAACTGATTGGCTGTTCACGGAATAAGGGCAAACCATTTTCCTTTTTTTCTACAGATTAGAAATAACAACCAAAAGCTTCCATAGAAGTGGGGTGTTCACTTTTGGAGAGGGAAACAGATAAGGTTTTCTTTAGGCAGAAAAAATGTGCTTAAAAGGAAGTACATACCCTTGAGAAAGTTCATTACTTCTGGATCTTCACATATCATCTCTGTACTGGACTTGAACAGAATCTAATTTGTGTGGACTTTCTTTTTATTACATTTTATTTTTATGTGTGCATAAACATACACATACATATACCTGTTACAAAATGCATTTAGAGGTCAGAGGACAACTTTGGGAGTGGATTCTTTACTGCTACCATGTGTATTCTGTGGATTGAGTTCAGGTCACCTACAGTGACAGCAAGCACCTTTGTCTGGCATGTCAATGTGGTGCTGACTAAATCAATTTGAAAACTTTAGAGAGTTTGGGAAATAATTCTAGAC
>NC_022020.1:39080130-39107686 GCF_000317375.1 Microtus ochrogaster | reverse complement strand
GTCAATGCCACAGCTTTAATCCCATTCATATAGCTTAGAAAATTAAAGACTTATGTGGTTAGAAAAAGAGAGTTATGCAGTAAAGATAGATTCAGACCAAAAAATAAATAAAAGGAACCTCTAAATGGTTTACAATATGTTTAAAAATATATGTAGTCTTGGGAGAGACAAGAAAAAAGATAAAGTTATTAAAATAAAAAAGAAAGAGAATAGTTGGTTGTGGTGGCACACACCTTTAACCTCAACACATTGGGAGGCAGAGGCAGGCAGATCTCTGTGAGTTCAAGGACAGCCTGGTCTATAGAGAATGCGCCAGGGCAGCTAAAGGTACACAGAGAAACCTAGTCTCAAAAAGCCAAAAAATAAAAGTAAAAATAATAGAAATAGAGTCTAAAATAAAGCTACTTAAAGATTAAAAATATACAGAGAGTCTGGATACTGTATATTTTGTGTTATCTTTGAATTGCATCTGTGATGGTCTGTCAGGTCCCTTTAAGAGACAATCCCACCCACTCCCTCCCATGTCTGCTTAGGCAAGCTGATCTTCTACTTCCAGCCTGATTCCTTTGTTTTCCATCTATCTCCCAAAGAGGTAGCTGCTGCTGCTGTGGTCTGCCCCCCCCCACCTCTCTCTCTCTTTCTCTCTGCCTCTTTCGTTGCTCTTTAAATACTGTATATTATTTAGTTCTGTGTGTTTTCATTAAGAAATCTTTAGTGTAATGAATTTTGCTTCCCAGCAAGAAAAGCAATGTGAACTGAGGCTGGAGAGCAGGGTACATATGGCTCATGTGGGACTAGCATGTGGGCTAGTGTAGAAGGAACAGAGAATGTTTGGTAGGGTGAAGGAAGGTTTCAAAGGAGATGAAGAATAAATTGTAATGCATCTTAAGTACTCAGTAAAAATACATAATATAAATCTAGTTAGATGTTTTTAGCTGCACTGGGATTAGAAGAGATCCTGCCTACATTATCTGAGTTCTTAAAGTCCAAGTGTGAATCCTAGTCATCTTTATATTCCATGCACACACATAAAATAGAGGCATAGTTAATATAAAATTCAATTATTAAGATTTGAGTGTTTTATTTTTCTGGGTCAGAAGAGGATGATGTATCCCAGGGAACTGGAGGTACCAATTATTGTCAGCCATTCAATATAGGTCCTGGGAACCTGACCAGGGTCTTCTTCAAGAACAACAAGTTCTTGTAGCTGCTAAGTCATCTCTTCAGTCCTGATATAAAAATTTGACTATTGATTAAGTGTTAAGATTTCAGGGAAGAGGTAAATCAAACATGACCCCAACATCTCAAGACTGGCAGATTAAAAACTAACAAAGACATAAATAAATATATCTAGCTGTAGGATAAACCGATCAGGGGAATTTTGGTTTTACACCTGTTAAGGATTAACTGAAGAAAGGGTAGATGATTTATAGTGATGATGATGGTAATGATGATGGTTGTCATATACTGAATCAAATAGAAATACATCAGCCTATGCCCTTATGGAATGGAGGTTATTTTTGTTTTGTTTTGAGACAGGTCCTTTTGTATCTCAGGACAGTTTCTAAATTTCTCTCTATCTAAAGATGACTTTAAACTAGGTCTGCCTCATGAGTCCCTGTTTATTCAGTGTTAGAGATCAAATTCAGGACTTCATGCATAGTGTGAAATCACTCTACCAATTGAGCTAAAACCCCAGCCATGGAGAAAGATTTTTGAAAAACCTCTCATCCTAGATTCTCTTCTTTAAACTGAAATAAAATAATTCAGACAAGTTTTAAAAGAAAAAAAAAACAAATCTCTCCATTCTTAAGTGGCAGTCATGGCTGACCCTGCATCTTTGGTTGGCAGTTGCTCTGCTTTGGCAAGAAATTTATTTACACTTAGTTTCTTTTCATAGTGAGAGTATCAAAGATGCCAATGCTAACAATGGATGAGACTTGGCGATTGAAAGGTACACAGTAGATTAAAGCACCATAACAACTGTAATAACGTGATGGCGCAGCTGGCTTATAGGAAAGCAAGAGTCCTGTCAGGAAGACAAGAGACTGGTGTTCAACAGTGAATATATGGCCTGCCATACACATTTCTAAATAAATGAGTGTAATAAAAACACCCAGCTTGGACAAACACTGGTTGAGGATGCATCTTAACTATTATCTGTCACCCAACACAACCCTGAATCCCATTCATCGCCTCTAGTGAGGCAGAGAGAATGAACAGAGCCATTGCTTAATAAGAAAGGCATCCTGGTGGAAGAGCTGCCTGGGAACCTGTTATTTAGCTACCTTCCATTAAGTACTTTATAATTCCGAGAAGTGATTTCTGCCCCTGCTGAAAACAACTATTGCAAACACCACTATCAATGTAGTTCTCAGTTAAAATGTTTAAAATAAAATAAAATCCACTCTCCAGTTTAAGAGTCCTGAAGGTTCAACCATTGGTTCCTTGATCAATACATGAAATGTCTTCTGAGGATACTGGATCATGTTCCCTTCTTTCTAAAGAGCACATCCTTTCTTTTCATTTTCCTAAAGGAGAGTGTACCATAATCCGCAGAGAGACAAAACTTTATTTCAGGAGGTATACAACTTCTCTCATGCACTGAACTGTGCTCTGTAAAGAGGAGTCTACTAGCCGGGCAGTGGTGGTGCACGCCTTTAATCCCAGCACTTGGGAGGCACAGGCAGGCAGATCTTTGTGAGTTCGAGACCAGCCTGGTCTACAAGAGCTAGTTCCAGGACAGGCTCCAAAGCTACAGAAAAACCCTGTCTCGAAAAACAGAAAAAAAAAAAAAAAGAGGAGTCTACTATACCCACAGTGAAAGGGGCTTCAAATGTCATTGACTCCCTAAAAACACAATAACTTTAGTAGTTCTGGCTTTAATCTGGCTCTGAGATCTATATTTGCATATTTAAGTTCCTATGCTGCATCTCTTCTTGAGGACTTAATGAAGAAAAGAATCAACCTTATGTTTAAAAGGGAACCAGATTCCCCCCCACTCTGTTCTTGTCTCTTCTTATGTAAACTTCTCCCATATACGGTTTTCAAATGTACCTCTGTGGAGGTTACCTTACTCTGTGTATATTCCTTTCAAATACCCAATGAGCAAATTCCATGACTACTCTTTCTCACCAGGACTTGATTCTAAACAGATTTCTCCATTCAATAATTATTATAACCACTTCCAATTTCAGCTACAATACAGCAGATGTCTCTGGTTTCCATCATTGCTTCAACATTCCATTTTATCATAGCATTGTATATAACTTTCCTAAAATACTCAGTAAGACATAACAGCGGCTGCTTAAAAAAAATCTGACTTTCTAGACCAGGGATAACCCTTACTTCTGAACAGTTCAACCTGGTTCTTACCAGTTCCAGGCGCCAATCTTTAATTCCATCTGTACATCTGCCCCTTGCTGTGGTCATGCTTTTACACAGTGCACTTTCACGCTGGATAGAGCAGGCTGCTGTCTTTAATAGAGCATTGTTGAGCCGATGGAATACGACATCCAGAGTCATAGCACAGCACACACATTGCTATTTTAGAGTCACTTTCTCTGGAGGATGCCAACAGCTGTGTCAACGACAGAGATTTGACTTTGATACACTGTACTGATGTAAGGCTATCACTGAGTACTCTGTAAGTATGCACAGATAAACTTAAAATAAAAAAACAAATGTTTGACCAAGTGGATTAGTGACTCAATGGGGCTTATTACACATCTTCTTTCCATGATCTTAAATATATGCAAAGATAATGACTAATCTAACTTAATTATATTATCTCCTCCATTAAAAATCAGTCCCTCTGGGGAAAACAGTCCTTTTAAAATTACACGGCCTCTCTAACCACTGTCATGTTTACCTCACAGAAATTTTTACTCTGAAATTGCATTACTATTCGCCATCCTTTAATCTCCTTAGTGTTTTTCTTTTCTCTACAGACTTGAGGTTTCTTTCCCAACCCTGAAGAGGTTAGGATAGACTGCAGGGAACACCAAATTAAGGGATCACCTTGGTTAGATTGCATAAAGTAATGGGAAACTAGTAAGGAACCATCTTGCTTCTTCCAGAAGCAATCTGCGGTTTTCTGTGGTATTTACAGGACAATTATACCTTCCTGCCCCATATTATGGATTTAAAATTGAATAGAGAATTTGGATTGCAGCTATGAGTAACAGAAGGCTGAATCAGCTTAGGAAGATCACATTGTAACACAGAGTGGAATGTCCTTACAAAGTTGGCCACTTTTTAACATTACTAAATAATTGAAGCTTTAAGTGATTAGTATGGAGGTACCAAATCCTTTGCTTTCTATCACTTTCAGTTGGTATAAGCTAAGTAGGGACTAAATTTCACCCTGATTCTAATGCTTTGTGAGGATTCACTTTGAGTACTCTTTGTATTTCAACCAACCGAGCTGGGATTTCCTATTTATCTGTTGCCAGTTAACCTTTTCTCCTCATGGATTATATATAAATTGGGGAATAATGTAAAATTGAGGGAGGGATTTTCTAGCTGGAATGTGGTATGAGATGCCTTTTTGCTTGATTTTGTGGTAGGTAAATATAGTATCGCATGTGTGACAAACCATGCAGGACCAGGGGACAGACTATTGGTTGAGTTCAGGAATGATAATGTGCACTTTCCAAACAATCAAATTCAACCTGACTTTTTAGTATGGAGACAGAAGTCATTCCCTTCAGCTTTCCAAGATGTAGTGCTAAGTTGATTTTTCCTCTTGTAGAATGCAAAAATAATTTAATATATTCAGTGACTATTGTTACTAAATATAGAAACTGTGAATAAATATTATAAACATAGACATACATTTATGCTTTTTCTAAACTACAGTCTTATATACTGTCTTAGTTAGGGTTACTATTTTCGTGGTGACACATCATGACTAAAAGCAACTTGGGGAGGAAAGGGTTTATAATATATGGCTTACATATTATGAATCACATAGTCCCCTGTGGGAATCCAATCCAGGAACCCAAAGAGTCCAGAAACCTGGAGACAGGAGCTGCTCCAGAAGCTATGGAGAGAGTGCTGCTTACTGGATTGCTCTTGACAAAAAGACCAGGGATTTGGTAGCTGTTCACAAGACCAGATACCACAGCAATCCCAATCTGGCCACAAAGTCCCAGGGAGGTTCTAGAGACCTGCCAGTTTTCAGGCCACACTGAAAGCTGAAGAACTAAATTCTAATACCAGCAAAGAACGCCTCAGCAACAGGATGGAATAACTTGCCAGTGAGAGTGAGGAAAAGCAGAAGGCAACAGTTTGTTCTTCCTTGTCTTTTTACGTGGGTTGTTAACAGAATATTTGACCCAGATTTAGGGTGGGTCTGCCATCTCAAGGCCAACCAAGGAAAAGCCTTCACAGGTATGCCCAGGGAAATTTTCACTGTAGTAGAAATATTTAAAAAGTATCTCTATTTTAGTAGAAAACTAAATTGCTAATACCCTTTAAATTTGTTTATTTTAGACTTTGTATTTTTTGTCTTTTATTAAAAATACTTTGTGTACTCTTAAATATTTAGAAAGCTATTCAATGGAAAATATCATTCCTATTCTGATGATGAACTTCTTTGTCTCTTTTGCTTTCTTCCATAACGTTCTATATATTTCTCCGTATCTTTCTTCCAATGAGTAAGTGTAATTGTTAAATTTCATGTTTGAACTTTTAGGTCAAGGGGTCTTTAAGTAAGGGAAAATAAGTTTCTGTTGCAGTTACCAACACTCAAAGATGTGAGAGACTAAAGTCACCTAAAGTTTGCTATTGACCATGCTGCTTGTTTAACCATGTTCAGCTGAGGTCTCTGCACTGCCAGGGCTAATAAAGCAGTAACTGCAACATTGCTGGTCAAGATTAATGCTCTACGAATCTTCATTCATCTTAGAATCTCTGTATATGTGGATTGACTTGCATACTGAAGATTTCCTAAGTGCCAACTCAATACTCAAAGTTTCTTTCAAGATCATTTATAGGCATGTGCAGATGATGAAACTATAGCTCAAGCCAAATACGTAAAGCCCCACTTTCTTTGTTTATCTCTTAAATGTAAACACGTGTTCCCTTTCCAACCTCATTTAATGTCAGTTTTCTGCACTTGTGCATGAGTTTTGCAGGGGACTTGCTGTTTAAAATGCCCCATAGCATAGTGATGTGAAGTGTTGTTAGACACAAGGAGGCTGCCCTGCCCCTTAGAGGGAAATTTCATGTGTTAGGGAAATTTGTTCAGGCAAGAATTGCAGTTGAAGTCCATGAGGTCATAGTTAATGAATCAGTAACAGATCCAGTAAAAAAAAAAATAAAAAGATGAGGGTATTTGGTATTTGGTAATGTTATTGGGCTGGAGAGATGATTCAATGATGAAGAGTACCACCTGCTCTTCCAAAGGTCCCCAGTCCAATTTCCAGCAACCACATGGTGGCTCACAGCCTTCTGTAATGAGATCTGGTGCCCTCTTGAGGAAGAGACCTGGTCAGTCAGCCTCATCAGCTTAGACCATGAAACTCAATAAGGATAAGTTCAACAGAACCACCATATACGGGCTGCCCATACATACTTCAGCATTGCCGGGGCATACATTTCATTTTCACTTATTCAAATATATATAAAGTATGGAAAAACTATGAAATTTGCACATTAACTAGATGGTAGCCAATACAGAAAAAGTAGAGACTAGCACTCTTGTTAGGATAAAGATCAAAGACATTTAGAGACAAATTAATCTCGTTCAAAGACATGTCAAATCAATGTTGGCTTTTTTTTTGTCTTATAAAGAAATATTTTAATGCCACATATAACTATTTCTTTGTAATGTATATATATGTGAGGATACCAGTTAATTATCTGTAATCACACCAGATAATTATCTTTAAACACATATAAAACAAGTGTCATTAGTGATAATTGTTAATTGATGAAAATATGTGGCTAGAGGCGCCTGGGAACCCAAGACTATATTTTTTCCCAGCATTAGTGATTTAGCATGTGCTCCTTCATTGTTCATTGAGACTTCAGAGAACACAACCACTGCATGGGAACTGACAATGAGTGATATTCTATCTTAACTCCCAAAGATAACACAATAATTTATTTTCAAGTCTCATTGTTTAAATAAGTCACAAGTACATTACTGGCTTCAAAGGCTAAGCAACCATATATTTCCTACTGGAGAGATAATGGATAAATTGGTAAATTTTAATGCATGTACCCAAGGTGGTCTGAAATAGCCACAGTTTCTCCAGGAAGGCTTCATTTTTAACACTTTTTGGGTGTATCTGTTGCCCCACACACTCATTTGACGATTCTAATAATGTGTCTAAAGTAAATCAGACATAGCTCCTCTTCTATAATACATAACCTCCTGTAAATACTCATTGAACTTATGAGAACTGTTCCTTTCACAGTTCTCTCTGGGACCCTGTTTTATCTACTGTGATTGTTTCTTTTGGCCTTAAATACCATTTCTGTCCCCCATGAATAAGAGATTATTGGAGAAACATTGTTTCTTTTAAGTAAAATAATATTATGTCCATTGATGTTGATAGTAAATAATAAACTTATACTATAAACATTTTATATTTATTTTTAAATAGTGATATGGTTAGGGTTTTAGATTTATTTTGAAATATGATAATGTAAAGATAGCTTTGCAAACTCAATAAGAAAAAAGATCCTGGTTCTGTTGTTTGTTTAATATATTACAATATTTTCACTGTCCTGAATACCTTTCTGCTGCTGTGATAAAACACCATAATCATAATTTGGAGTTATATTCCAGAGGAACGAGTTCACCATTATGGGGTGGTATAGCAGCAAGCAGCAGGCATGGCAGCAGGAGCAGGAAACTGAGAACTCACACGTCAATCATAAGTACAAAAGCAAGCTTCCTGTGAGATACTTCCTCTAAAAAGGAGGTCCTTCCTGAACCTCCCCAAACAGTGCCACCAACTGCAAACTAAGCATCAGATGCTTGAGCCTATGGAGGACATCTCTCATTAAAAATAGAAAACAAAACAAACAAACACAGCACCACTACCACCACCAAAAATCTCACACTTGACTAGCGGGACAGGTAGTCCAGTATTAGCCTTTGTTCTCCGACTGAGAACTTAAGCCTGCTCTGTCTGTTTGTCCAATCAACTGGTATTACTGCCAATTGTACCACTCTCCCTTTAACTTACACTTCTATCACCCCTTTCTTAGTTTGTATTCAATAGTTTTATTATGTACTTTGAAGCCATATTCAACAAGTAGATCTTAAAAATGATAAGTCACTTTAGCATATTATGCCAGTTTACATGAAATAAATTCTAATCCCTAAGCAATAATTTACATGGTATAATTGATGCCATAATTTTAGTTTTGATTTTTTTTTCTGGAACTTTGTTTTTTAATGTACCAGAAGAATTCTGTGTCTACAGTGTTTTGTCTTTTGTTGAAATATTCACCGCATTGGCATTTTCATGAAATTACCGACATCTTTGAAATTAAATTTCCCTCATCCCACATGTTTCCATGGTCTTCTCTCCAAAGCTGGTACCATGCAGTCCATAGGACAGGCCCTTAGTTTTAAAATGCTCAGGTGATTTTTCAAATACCAGTCTTCTGTGTCAACTAGGATGCTTAATGAGCCCTTTAGAAGAAGTCCCTGCTGTTTGGATTAATATAGAAAAATTCATTTTTTTTTCTGCCTCTGGAGCCTGGTAATAACTCACTGCCAAACTTTGCCAAGGAAACCCTTTGAGACTACTCAGTCTTCACCTTTTTAATATTTGGGTGTTGGGGGTTGACCTTATAGGACCCAGAAACTGTTTTTCATGCTCTTTCTCAGATAAACTAACATCTCATTACAAAATGCTTGAAAACATGGGACCTGTTACATAGTTCATAGTCTTTGGAGACACAGTCAAAGCCAGAAGAGAGAGGTCATCATTTTAAGCTCCTGTTACTCTAGTTTATAGAAAATATTCTGGCATCTTTAGATAGTTTTTTTAAGAATTGCATTTTTAAATATAAGAATTGTGTGTTTCCTATAAGGGCATTTGTTAAGATTGTATTATAGTATTATTTGTTTGTTGCAATTTTAAAATATATTTATAAGGCTTTTCAGAACAGATGAAGTCTAATTTTATTAAAATTAAAATGAGACCTCATTAAAATTGAAAACTGAAGAATGAGAGAAATGGCTCAGTGGTTAAGAGCATGTACCGCTCTTCCAGATAACCCAAGTTAGGTTCCTAGTGACAGTACCCAGTGGCTCACAACCACTGAAAATGCCAGTCTCAGGGGAACTAAGCATTGTCTTATGGTCTCCAGAAGTACTGCACCCTCATGCCCCTCCCTCTGGACACACATTATTTAAAATAAAATAAAACAAAAAGAGAAATTACAAACTGAGCCCCAGGACAGATCAATGGGCAGAGGTGCTTGCCACACAAGCATGGCAAACCAAGTTTCATCCTCAGAACCCAAGTAAAGCAGAAAGGAGAGAGCTGATTCTAAAGTGCTGTACTTTGGCTTCCACAAAGTACTCTGGAAAACTCAGTGTGCCCTCCCATCAGGCATGCCCTCATTACCTACACACTGTCTCATTGTTCTGGAGGAATTTTCTCCTTTATGAATCATCTATCTTGAAGGGAAGGAAGCTCATTATTAAGATGCAGAATACTCTACTCTTATTTCTTAATAAGAAAGCCCATTAAGACTCAGGATGTTATAAGGAGGGGGTTGAGACATTCAATCCAACATGGTGCTAGTTAAGCTTAGAAAGCAAACAACTCATTAGCTTCAAGAAGTCCCTGAAACTGAACTGATCCACTGGGTCCCTGCATCACAAGCATTGTATAAACTGTAGGGCCTGCTGAGAGAGAGAGTACTCTCAGACAAGCTGAACTATTTAGAAGAGGCTCAGGCCAACTGAGCTACCCGGAAAGGACTCCCTTGAATAAATTGAGCTATCTGATGACTGTGCAGTATGCTCTAGGTCTCCAACTTTCGTGAGCTCTCATCTCTGTTACAATGTACTTTGGTGATGCAACTTTGAGCCATTTCTGCTTCTTTAGGTAACATCACACTAGCAATCCTATAACTTACTCCAGTATAAATTATTAGTTCAGCAAGCTGGACTTCATTAGTTTTCTTACTTTGGCCTGCTGTCAGTTCTCTGTCTGAGGTGAATAGATGTTTGTTCAGATCTCCTGAGGATTAGCGCCACAAAAGATTCCTCTCTGCACCAGAACAGAAATACCATTCTGTGAGACATTTAGGTGACTTTGCTGTTGACTGTATTTTCAGTGGCCTTTGTCTGCCTCTTTCTCTTGCATATAGACACATATATTTGAAACAGACAAACTGTGTTGTGATGTTAAGAGAGCTCTTCTCATTCCTTTGGAGTTCCTTTTGCATGGTTTATTAAACTTACCAGTCCATTACCAAACAGTTAATAATTAAGTTTCCAAGTGGAGGAAAATTTTTGTTAGTGATAAGAGGAAACACTCCACTAGATTTTATTATGTGACAAAGTAATTGCAACATATATTAGGGATTAGTCTGGACGATAATTAGTAAATTTGAATTTGTTTGTTTTACTCTGTTATTATAATCTACAGAAGCTCACAAACCCTGCTGGTATTGTGTATTGTTTATTTGAGACCAGAGAACAGAAGTTGCTCTGACATTACTCTTGAAATTCTGAAGTACAGTTGCCTACTATGCTGGCTGATTTTCTCTCACCTTCTACTCTCTGTAGATGATGAGCTTTGCAAACAGATTTCCTGATATTTGCAAGCTGAAGTGGTTTTGCCCTTCCAGCCAAACTTGCCTTGATCCTATACACACCCTCCATTTCTAGCATTGTCACTTTTAATGGTTTCTCAGAGCCCCGGGGAATACAGGCACAAAGTTCGCTTCAATGTGAAAACTGTTGACCAGGCAGATGAATGGTAGATTGCAAACTGTATATTGGGATTTATAGATTTTTCATCTAATATCCATCAATTTGACTTGGGAAGGTATTTCTTAAAACTTTATGCCTAGTCCCTCAGAATGTGTGGCCAGAAGAGTGAGGAAAGCTTTGTAGTGAAAAATCTGCAGTAAGATTTGCATTTTTACGTCTACAACATGAACAAGTGGAGAAAGTCCAAGGCTCTGAAGCTCTTTTGGTCAGAGCACATGCAAAACTATAGTATTCTTTTCAGACATCCTCTTGTTTCATTTCATAAGTCCCTTTTTCATATATATACAATAATGGGTAATATCTCTTCAAGAATTGCCTTAAAAATGTCAGCAAATATTTTTCCTAGTTCGCATTTCAAGAAGCACCATAAAGTTCAGTTCAGTTATTGTTCAGAAAGAACTATGCATTTTAATCTGTATATGATCTGCTAGGTGCCAGGCAGGTAGTGCACATCTTTAACCTCAGCACTTAGGATACTGAGAAAGAACCTGTTTCAAAAGGGCCCTTAATCCCATGAAATTATTGACCATATTTTTCTACTTAACTGATAAGAGAATTGCTATCCTACCTAAGACATCATTCTCTGGATTGAGATTAAAGCATATTTTTTTATTAGAGATGATGGAAAGAACGTCTGGTGTAGCTCTATTCCTGCTACAGAGATCAGCTCTGTGCAAATTGTGTTACTTTGTATGTGTGCGGGCTGTATGTGTTCATGTGCAAAGACTGGCACATACTGAGTGTGGTGGTTTGAAAGATAATGATCCCCATAGGGAATGGCACAATTATGAGGTGTGGCCTTGTTGGTGCAGGTATGGTCTTGTTGGAGGAAATGTGTCACTGTAACAGGCTTTGAAGTCTCCTTTGCTTGTTACGCTCAGTATGGTACACAGTTCCTTCCTGCTGCCTGTGGATCAATACGTTGACCCTAAGCTCCTTCTTCAACACCATGTCTACCTGCATGCCACCATGATTCCCATCATGATGGTACTGAACTAAACCTTTGATGCTTTTCCTAATTCAATATTTTCTTTTATAAGAGTCACTTGGTCATGGCATCTCTTCCCAACAAGGGAAGCTCTAACTAAGACACCAAGCAATAGAAACATAGTATTTTACTTCTGCTTTTACTGGAGTAATTAATTCTAATATTATTAAACTTGATCTTTGTTTGCATATAGACATGCATATAGATATAGATGAGGGTTATATATATGTATACATATATATTTAGTCATATATATATATAAAACACACACACATATATATTTATACTAAATTTTGTTGTCTCATTGAATTAAACTCTACTGATTAAAAAAAAGAACAGCAGCAGAAATTTTAATAAAGTCTGTAGGCTAATTAAAAAGGACAGAAATGACTGTTTGGTCAATGTGCAGAGGGCTATGTTTGTTAATTGCTTCTATGGAAATCAGGCACCTGACATATTACAAAGGTCAGGAGGTAGAGGCAGAATTCTATCTGATTAAATTTCTGATTAAATTTCAAATGATTTTTTTCTTATTTCCTTGGGAACTATATTATGGACTGAAAAACATATTCAGACTCTGGCTGAAGATTTGCATTTTAAACTGACAGGAAAAGAATCTGTAACACAAATTTTATAAATTAAATGTCTAAAAAAAGGAGGCCAGAGGTGTAGAACCAGGAAAACTGACATTTAATAGACTGTGTACCATCTTCATAAACGACTGAAATATATTTGTGAGCTTTGTGTATGTTTCAAGTAGATTGATGAACCTAAAACATGACCAGAATGGAGTGAATATTTTAATTTTCACAATGAGCTGAGAAAATTTAAATGCATTTTCATTACATCATTTAAAAACAACCCTGGATAACACAGCCATTACAGTCTTAATCCCATAGCAGCTGAGGTTGTCTCCACATGACCTGCATAAGACTTGACCTGTTATTAATCAATCATGGATCAGGAAGGGTTTCACAGAGTCATACCCCTCTCTAATGGACTATTTGTGGATTCTAGGGGAGTGATGACCTCATAATGAAAAATTCATTCACTCCAATTTTAATAGTTCCTATAGTTTAAAAGAATTAACACTTTTCAAAAGCCCAAGGTCTCTTCCTAAACACAAGGCAAACATAACTGTGAGCCTCAATAAAATTAAAACAGCAAAACACAACATACATATGACATGGAGTGACATAAATTTTCCAATTTAAAAGTGCATGGTAAATAAAGACTGGGCCAAAGCAGGATCAGTCATGAACAGTGTAAACACACAGCCCTGTAGCTCCACGTCCAGCATCTGGGCTTATGGTGGCAGCATTTGTGCTCCAATGGGTTCGAATGACCCTAATTCTGTGGCCTTGTTGCTTCCATAAACCCATGCAGTCTCTCTTCAGCCAGATATACTAGTGTGTACAGATTTCCTTGGTGTACATTTCACATTCCAAACTGCATCTCCAGTACTTTGTGGTCTTCATTTTAACTAAGGCTTCACCTTAAGAGTTTCACACTCATTCTATTAGTGGACTTCCTCCATGGGCTCCAACACTGTTACACATAGCTAAGATGCAGTGACTTTCTGAAACACTAGTATAAACTTCCAGGATCCTGTAACTCTTGTTTAATGCATTCCTGAAAATTGGGACTGAATGAATAATAAATGCTGTCCCTCATTGGAAAATTCATTCTTGCTGCCTGTGTTCCTTTACAGGCAAACATGGAAGTAGTCCCTAGGTCACAATTTTCTAGCATTGAACTCAGGAGTTTTAATATTTTCAGGTATCTTCTTAAAAATGGACATTTCTAAAGTGGGTTAGCATCATTATTATAATCTTCAGACTTTGTACCAGAGTGGTTCATTCAGGCTTGCTTCCCGAATGCACTCTGGGCTTCTTTGTCTCCAAATGCTTTTACATTCTTCCTTCAAACCTGTTAGAAAGGGGGCTGGAGAGATGGCTCAGTGGTTAAGAGCACTGCCTGCTCTTCCAAAGGTCCTGAGTTCAATTCCCAGCAACCACATGGTGGCTCACAACCATCTGGAATGAAGTCTGGTGCCCTCTTCTGGCCTGTAGACACACACAGACAGAATATTGTATACATAATAAATAAATAAATATTTAAAAAAAAACCTGTTAGAAAGACCTCCAAATTGGGGCTCAAATAATGGCTCAGCAGCAAAGAGTGTTTATTCTCTTATACCCACAGTGTGACTCACAGCTTCTTGTAACTCCATTGCCAAAGGATCTGATGCCTTCTAACTTCTATGGGCTCCTGAATTCACATGGTGCACATAAACTCACACAGGCAAGCATTCTTGAACATAACTGAATCAACAACCACAACAACAACAATACATCTCCAGACTGTAAGATCAGATCTATGACAGCAGCGACTCCACTCTCCTGCGCCAGCTTTCTGTATTAGTTGTTTTCTTGTTACTCTAACAAATTTCTGATAAGAAATAAGAAGGGATGAAGGATTTAGTAGCTCACAGTTTGAGATGTAGATGCTTACATTGGGGAAAGTTTAGTAATGAGCTGCTCCAGGGTAGGAAGAACATTTGGAAGGGGCTTCCTTTATGGAAATGATCATAAAGAAGAAAGACTGAGACCACAACCAAGGCCTGGCTGGGACTCATAAATTCCTTGCCTATGGTCTCCAGTCCTCACACCTGCCAGCTGGGTCCCAGGTCCAAAAGATTCCACAACCTACTCAAATAATGCCATCATTTGGGAACCAAGTATTCAGGCATATAAAACTGATGGAGACATTTCACATTCAAACAGGAAGGAAGGAAAGAAGAAAGAAAGGAAGGACTGAAATAAGAAAGCAAATTTGAAAGAAATAAGTCAATCTTACTATCATAGCAGTAGTAAGGATATAATTCAGTTTTGTGTATAGTTAAATTTTTATTCATGTACGAAATGACAAAAATGAGTACAAAATCTGGACCAAGCTTTATAAAAAAATATATTTTATAAAGTAGAAAATAAATAAAACTTGTCTCCTTAAGGGACAAAAATAATACTTAGTGGTCATACTTATTTGATATGGGATGCCCTTTTGTATATATGTTGCTTTATTGATTGATAAATAAAGCTGTTTTGGCCAATGGCCTAGCAGAGCAAAGCCAGGCAGGAAATCTGAACAGATATGTATACAGACAGGGCAGAGTCAGGAGATGCCATGTAGCTGCTGAAGGAGATAGATGCCATTTAGGTACCTAAGAAGCAAGAGGTAACAAACCACAAACTTTGTGGTAAAATATAAAACAATAAAAATAGGTTAATTTAAGATATAAGAATTAGCTAGAAAGACACTTAAGCAGTAGGCCAAGCAGTGTTATAGTTAATATAGTTACTGTATGATTTTTTTGGGTCTGAGCAGATGGGAAACAAACAGGCAGTCTCTGTTTACAAATGGCACCAGCATGAGGCAACTACATACACATAAAAACTGAGAGACCTTGGGAAGGAATTATAGACACAAAAGAACAGTTAAGCATAGCTTCTTGGTAGCTGCATTTTTTTCAGATAGAATCTCTTTGCTGGCAGCGAGCAGAGGCGCAGCTCCTTTAAGAGAAGGATTTCTGGTCTGTGCTGGCAGAACAAACTCTGGCTCTTTTGGGAGGTCCTGCACTTAAATGGGGTCTGTGAGAAGCTTGTTACAAATCCTTAATGGTGACATAGACCCACTGCATCCCTGGAGCTGGGATGGTAAGCATGGCTTGTAGAGGTGGTGAATATACCTTCACCATGTTGACCTGGGCAGAACAAATAGGCAGGGCCATGGAGTTGGTCCTATCCACACACACTTAGCAATTTTTACAAAAAGCATTTCTGGTCAGAAAAGTATTTCAGATACATAAGAGGACAGATTCAGACATAAAAGACCTCTAAATGAAATACAGTGTGTTTAAAAATGTATGTAGGCTAGGGAGAATGAGGAAAAAGTATAGAGACAGTTATAGAAAAAAAGCATAGTCTTTAAAGAGACAATAAAAGTAATACAAAAGAGTACAGACAGACGGCCATCAACTAAAGGAATAAAGAAACATAAACCATGTACAGATAGAAAATACGCACAGAGTCTGGCTTATGCATACTACTGTTTTTTTCTTTGAACTTTTTGACTGTAGAGAGACATTCGTTTCTGGGCACTGCTAAGCTAAATCAACATATATATTTTAAAGGTATCTTGACTTCAAAATTTGGGTCTAAGAATATGTTACTTTGGAACAAAGGTTCTGCTTTTATTTCCATAGAAGAAGAGAATTTGTGATTTTCTTTTAGGCTAATCTGGTTTGGTGGAATAAGACCCCATTGAAAGGTCTTCATGAACCCTAAAAATATTTCACCCAACAAACATCAGCTTAGACCATAAAGCCCAATATGGACAAGTTCAACGGAATTGCCATATACAAGCTGCCTATGCATGCTTCAGTATTGCCAGGACATAATTCCTTTCATTTCATTTTCATCCTGGTGCACAGCAAACATTCTTCTCTACATGGCAATCATGAATAAAGGGACATGTAAATGCCTGGCATCATCTCAGATTTCACTGTAAATATGATTATTAGTCTTCAGTTGATTTTAAGAACCTTACCCCAAAGTTCTCTCAGACATTCCACTGCTCTAAAAGATAAAATTCTACAATACAAGTGATTTAGCACAAATTTCTCCTTTGTATTAGTCTATGCGAACATTAAAACCTAAGGAATTGTTTCCTGAAATATCTTTATTATGACTTACAGAAGAAACCTCGTTTGCATTAAAACACAAAAGCTCACAGCAGTCTTTCCTCAGAGAGACTATTTTGATGAGACAGTAGCTTATGGGAAATGGATTATATTTTAAATGCTGTCTATTCTTTAGGAGACTCATTTCAATTCATCAATTCATTTTTTGCCATTAAAATTTACATTTACCATTAATAGGATTATTTTTGTTGCAAACAAAATATTATTTATGAAATATAAATCTTCCATTTTTGAAACCCAATTTTCTTTGCTGTGAAGAGTCAGAAATTCTGTGTTTTTATCTGCCATAACCACCTGGCCCATGAAATTTCTTAGTTTAGTTGACTCCCAATGTCATTCATCAAGGTAGCTCTATGATAGGTAATTTCAATTCAACGTTTCACCAGTCTTAAACCAGGCCAGTGTTTGAAGCAATATAATTCCCCAAGCCCAAGTCCAAATAAGTTTCTGAGTCAGTCATTCCTTGTTCCAATTCCCTTCCTTGCTCTATTTAGTCTGGTGAGGAAAGTGTATCCTCCTCAGAGTCTGTTCATTTAGACTTTCCACATTTGCACAAGTCAGTCAGATTAAGTTCAGCCAATGCTCATTAACTCCAGGGTGTTTGCATTCCTGTGTTTAAGGGAGCTCTGATCATATTTTCAACAAAAGTTTTAGAAGGCTGTTTTTTTACAGTTGCAGAAAATGCCCAGGTTTAATGAACAGGCAATAAGAATTTGTATCTATTGACTGAATTGGAAAAAAATGGAGTTTCATGTCAATTTATGCTTCTTTAAATTATGACTATGTAAGAGAGTAGAATATTCTGTGCTACCACGCTCTAAGGACCATTAAAATAAGTAGATGAAGGAAAGCACTCTGAAGCCCCTCTTCTTTGGCAATAGTCAGTAAATTCATCCACAAAGATAAAAATATCATGAAAAATGTATTCAAACCTTGGATGCCAGGATAAGCAAGGTTAGATGCTTCTCTGTCAAGGGATTGTACAGATGCCTACATTACATAAACTATGTTTAGCATGTACATGTATGTATGCATGCGTTTGCAGGCACACAAATATACAACCACACCTCTTCTCAGATGATTATGTCTCTAGAAAGATGTGAATCTTTCTTACTTTCATTAATTCTCTAAAATATACTTTTCTCGAAGTTGCTCTATTAGCTGGGTTCAAAGATCTCTGGGAGCTATACATGGTGTCTTCCATGTATACGTGAAATACATGAATTAAAAATCTGATAATTTTTCCTTGTTTATCTGTCTTTTGGGATAGGCACTTCTCCCAATTAAGAACTTCCTATTATGGAAGTTGACAAACAAACAAAAGAGAACAGCATACAAACATTCTACAACTATTGTTTACCTTAGGGGAAAAAGTATCATATCTGTGAAATGCTAATTTTTTAAAAGAAATTTGTTTCAGGAAATAAAAAAACCTCTTGTCTCATAGATAAGAATGCCCCTCCCTCTAAGTACACTTCCTTTTCTCAGTTGAATGATAGAGGATGAGTTTCTGAAAGCGCCTACTGACTGAGACAAATTGGTTTCTCTTTGCACTTGTACTTTACATATTAATTCTTGTAGAGAGCAGTAACAGCAAACAAATGAACCAAATCGCATATTTATAGGCCGTGGGAATTAGAATCTTCAAAGGTGTTTAGAAAGTTGTAGATCAAATATAAAATAAATGGTACATAAAGCTGTTTTGTCATGATAATTATACTCCTTCATGAATTCACTAGGTAATCATTTTGATCTTGGAAAAAAAATGACAATAGCCAAAATCAACTAATGAAATAGAAATGGATTTCTTAGTGTATACAAATTCTGAATTTCTGGAAAAATTAAGCTGGCACTTACCTGCAATCATCATCACACTGGATAGTAATATAGTAATAATAGTCATAGTCCTGGAAGGGTCTCATCATGCTGCCAGGGGATAGAGTAAACATGTTTCCCCATTTGTGAGCTGTGAGTCCTACAATAACAACTGATTTGGCACACAGTATATAGGCGAGCTGTTGGAATAATAGTGGCATGGATGTGGTGAGAGTAATTGACTTTTCGTGATTTGATCTGAGCCATGCTCCACAAAGGGGTACTCGTGCCTGGCACTGTTAACTGGGCTAAAATCCCAGTGTCGGATAGGTCAGTCTGTAGGGACAAAATCTAATATTATTTTTCTTCTAAATGGACACAATAATAAACTGCTTTCTAATGTCCTATCATTATACCCATAGACTTGTGAATCTCTGAG
Source organism: Microtus ochrogaster (assembly GCF_000317375.1). Lineage (NCBI taxonomy): Eukaryota > Metazoa > Chordata > Mammalia > Rodentia > Cricetidae > Microtus > Microtus ochrogaster. The sequence continues at coordinate 39,088,704 of NC_022020.1, read as the reverse complement.
TTTGGATCTTATTTTTGGAGGCCTTTGCCTCTTTTTGCAGTTGATGATAGGCTGCTGCAGATGCATAAATAAGAGAGAATATATAAGACAGAGGTAGCAGGTGACTGCGGCCTTTACCTGATATGATAGTGCTCTTGCACCCAAGGATTCACAGCAGCAGGGGCAGCATCCACAAGACCTGCACAAGATCAAACCAAGCAAAATGCCAATATGAGTGGGGGAAGGGCTCATGAAGTCCTATGACTGTCTGAAAAGCTATTGGTGACTGATGATGGCTGCTGGGGGAGGGACAGTCAGTTTCTTTCAGGGATGCAGACTGCTTCCCATGCTCCAACAGATTGTCTTACACCCATGAACACACAGTTATAACCAAGTGAACTCAGTGAGTTTAAAAAAATATCATGTGAAGTTAGGAAGTAAAAGTGATGGTAAGAACAGGGGAGAGAATGGGGGATAGATATGATCAAACATTATATCCATGCATAAAATGATCATACAATAAATATTTTTATATACAATATTCTTCTCCTATTTGAGCACCAATTAATTTAGAACACAACTAAATTTCTTCACCTATTCTATGCTGTCATTGCCAGGGCATCCCCTACCAAGACAGCAATGCCCTTGGGTCAGTAAAAGGCGTGGAGATAGACAACTCCGAGATGGTTTCAGGGAGCAGTGTCTGCTTTATTGTGCATGAGCAACCACTTATACAGTAGCAGCCTATGGAGTGTGATTGGTTAGCACATTACCTCGGACTGAATAGTGAGCGCTCATACTACCAAGGTCTCTACGTGGAAGAAGCACTTAGAGGAGACAGGCCAGCTGCTGGCTACTCAGGCTGCGTCAGAATTCAGTGTTCTGATTTCAGGAGCATGGGTTGTCATGCTTCATACTTAGAAACACAGTGTGCCAAGTAGACTGGCTGCCAGGTCATGCCTGTATTTTTTCCCTACACATACTCATAGGTCCATGCTTAAAAGATGTCTATGTATTTAAAGTAATTTGCTGAGTCACTACACCTAACCTTTGATTTTTTTTTTCATATTATCTCTGTAGGTGCTCTACTCTTCTCATTCTGTAAAAATTTTCCTAAATCTACTTGAAGTAATTCATACACAAATTCTTCCCTTCGAAAGCAGTTTTGCTTTGATAATTTTTATTTTCCTTCCTCTGTAGTCACTTGTTCTAATTTGGTTAGGTCTTTATTTGTGATATTTTGATTTAATTTCCCTAATTCTAAAATGCCTAATCTGTGAAATCTTTGTCTAGATTGGTAATTGTCTTGGCATCAACTTGCAATTTATTTCATATTCCCTTTCTGATATTTCAAATACTCAAGTGTCAAGGGAGTCTCCATCTTGACAAAAGACTTTGTGAGATCTGATAAGTTACCCATTATAGACAAGCCACAGATGGGTGTTTGAGTAGAGCTAACTTATAAATAGGAGTTAATTGGCAACCTCAGAGACTTTAATGAACACTCCATACAACTGACAATCTGAGAAATTTAAAAAATGCATAGGGACATTAAACATGCTTCCTATAGTGATCATAATTAAATAACCACAGTAAAATTTAAATCATACCAGCAGCTGCCAGACAAGATTCATTTAGCCTGCTTTTCATGTATAATTATGAGTTTAATTAGTTTATAAAGGATGATAGCTCCCATTACTACCACTATGGGCTCCTTGAAACATTTTCCTTTACTTTAAACTGTAATTGTTTAGAAAATTAAATATTGATTTCAACATGTAAATGAGCTAATGATGACTAATTATCTGAGATTTTGCAACAAAATGTGGACAACTGAGTCATTGTCTTTCATTTACAAATGTGAACTTGTGAAGTAGTTTCTGGTGCACATGAATTATCAGGAAAGAATGATTTCAAAAAGATACATAAATATGAACAACCATAGGAAACCAACTAGCAACAAAGGGAAGATACTCTTCTTTAATAGGGAAGGAGCTAGGGTAGACAATGCCTCAACTATATTTCTTAGTCTACCAGCTAAAACATCCACTGCCAGGAATGGCTTACATCTTGTTGAGTAATTGGACAAAGGGACCCATAGACTGCCCTCTTTCAAACGTCACAAACTATTGCTACATCTCTTTGTTGCTTACCATAGGCCCCATTGCTAAAGATAACACTTGTGTCAGTGAATGTGAAGAAGTTGATTTGGTACTTAACTAGGAGCCTCTACTTCTACAGCCCTGCTGACTAGTGTTTCAGGTACCAGAAAGTACACACTACTGGATGAGAAAGGTAATCCATATCACCCTGCTACAAACAGTGTAAACTACAGTGGTGACCTGACTACATGATATACTAGTGTAATAGTGATACAAATAAGATAATAACCAACCTTTTCAAAAACAGATTTAAGGCCAACTCTCCGAGAATGGATCCACATCACATCTGATATTTCTAAAGTGGTACAGAATCTGAGATTAGATAGGTCATTGACCTAGGGGAAACCCCACTACTATTATCTACTAAAGGAATATAGCAATAAAATGACTTCTAATGATATTGCTATATCCATAGACCAGTGCTTCCCAAAACCCCATCAGAAAAGCTTTTTCTTGCAGCAGATGGGAATTAGTTCAGAGACCCACAACAGAAAAATGTTCAGAATGAGAGACTTCAGGGAACTCACTCCTAAATAGTATGTCTTCATCAAACCCCTTTCTTCAAGGTGCAGGGATCAGTGAAGAAAAGGAGGTAAGAGTATTATAAGATCTAGATGTTGTAAATGACTCCAACGAAACGGCATCTTCCCAACAGGACTATGTATATGATTTCACGGACACTATGAACACATACACCAACCTTCACAGGTTTGAGCCAGATGTGGTTCCAGCATTGAGAAGGGAAGTGGACATGGGGTCCTGCCTTCAACCATGAAGCTATGTGTAACTGGTACCAGCTGGCAAAGAGAAAATCAGTTTTCTCCAATAGAATCTCTATGGACATGCCAATCACACTCCATAGGCCCTGCACCCAGGAGTATTTGGCCTACACAAAATGAATTTGACATTTTTGTATTTTTTTTTTATTTTTGAGAAAGAAAAACAGATCATGAAGTTGAGTGGATAGGGAGGTGGGGAAATCTGAGAGATAATTGTGGGAAGCAAAAACATAATAAAGGCATATTATATATGTATTTAATAAGGAAAAACTTAAAATATTTGCTATGCTTAGAGAGAACAAAAAAGAAAACCAATAATGCTATAAAATGAATGATTTATATATTTTAGAAAATAATAATGTATTCCTCTTCAAACATTCTCCCTACACTAAGATAAAAACAAAAGACATGTTTAGCATATCTAGGTTAAAAGGTATGCCAAACATGGGATGAGAAAGCTTCCAGGCAATGTTGCACTGAAAACAAAGTTAAATTCCAGAAACTAACCAAAAAGGCTAGTCCTGGCCAGGACACAGCAGGGCTATCTGGAGGTGTCTCCCCCTGATTTCTCCCACTTAAATGTTGCTGGTCAATACTGCCTAAAACATGCAATTTTAATTCTATATTGATATATTAAGAAATACCAAGTTAAGATTTGGATTCTAGTAATAATAGTTGACAGGATAGGCAATTAGATGCTGATGTTGATGGTTCACACCCAGCAGCCAAGTAAAAACAATGTTCAGTAAGGACATGGTCTCCTGTGCTGTTTTTTCAGGTTCAGGAGGCTGCAGCAGGAGGATGAGAAGGTCAGAATTAGCCTGATTTTCATGAGGAGACCCTCCAGAAACACAGACACAGAAACAGACACACACACACACACACACACACACACACACACACACGTACACGTGGGGAGAAGCTCTAATGGCCCTTAGATTTCTTTATTATTATTTAAATGCTAAAATTTTTACCTTTGCTCTTTTAACTAGTCAAGTCTGTCTAATATAGACATATAATATATATGTAAAATATAATAAATAAGAGTGCTTTGAGTGTGTGTGTGGTGGATATTAGAGGGTTTATCCCATGACAGCATTATTTGCAAGGATGGTGACATTATGATCTGAAGATTATATTGGCACATGAAATTTACCTTAATATTTCCTAAAATATGTCCTTGAGAAAAATCAGAACAGCAGCTCCCCATTCCCAGTCTCCCCTCCTTACCTTGCTGCACCCTCTTAACTTTATTTGTGACATTTTTTCATCCCCATCAACCTAAAGGATAATAGAAGTAGATTCCATCTACTAGTCTCTGTCCAGTATCTGCTATCCATTTTTTACCTATTTTATCTTTAGGATAGTCGTTATGTATCTTTCCTTTAAAGACTAGGTCATAGAAATTAAGTGAAAATACCTCAAAAAATTTAGCTTTCTCTCTTTGATTCCCCTTCTTCCCCTCTTTATGTAGTAGCCCTGTAAATTTAATCAAAGTGATTTCATTTCCCTTTCTTCTAAATTAGATGGCAGTATCTTATCATCAGGCATGCCAAACACATGCATAAGTAATGAACAATAGCTCATATTGCTGCCTAGGAGAAATGTGATTTCCAAGTAATTTTTAATTATAACTTCAAGTGATTGAGGTTGGCAGATGTTAAGAACCTTTTGTGATGTTTGATATCTTGCCTGAGATAGCCTGGACTTTTTCTGGCCATGGCCAAAATCAATAAGGACAACCAGAAAATGATTTGTATTGGGCTATGTTTCTTCCAGTATTTGTCTGGGACTTGGAGTGGCTTTTACAATGTGTACAGAAAGATGTACAAACATGACTGTAGTCTCAGGTGCCACTACAGTGGTTTGATGATACCATTAAGTGGCAGTATGAAAGCGATGTCACTTACAGCATCATCCCTAGGTAAAATATATTTTAAACTTTGTGTGCTCAAAAACAACTCTTTAGTACACAATTTATTCTTCTTTAGCTAGCTCCTATAATTCCCTTGGAGTTTCATTTTTTTTTGTGAAATTTTGCATACTTGAAAAGTACAAGGACTGTTTCTGAGTACCAGATTTTCATGTGGTTTCTCTCTACCAGAGCTTTTATGTCTTCACAGTTAAAGATATAGGTTATTAGGTTATTTTGTTCCACAGTGTAAATATGGTAGATATAATTGTAATATGAAATACAACTAGGTTAATATAAAATAAAACCATAGTAGTTTAAGGTTTTTAATTGACAGCACGCAACATCATTTTATTGTTAATAGAATACTGACAAATTTTAATTATTCATAGACAATTGAGTTTAATGGTTTCTTTAAACAATCTCACCAGGACCTAATTTTTATTTATTTATAGGTGTTTATATGGTGAATACTTAAAAATTTTCGTTTTGTTGCATGTATTGACCGTGTGATGAGGAATTAGAATCCTCTAATAGGGCTTGATAATAAATAAAAATAACCTTAACCAATCAAGATACTCTAAACAGACTCCCTTTCCTACCTAATGCCCCTTCATGCAAACATGAAAGCCCCCCCCCCTCCCCGCTCTCATTGTATTTGGAATCTTGTATTCCAATCTGTGGACACATTGGAATGTTGATGCAGAAAAGGTAGATGTGACCAGAAAGCTGAATACCCTGGCTTAGAAAAGACTGATGATTCCTAATCAAATTCCAAACCTCCAGTCCTTTCCAGATCTATTCCGTCAGAAAATTTCCTGCTGTACCTGATTTCAGTATCTCAGTAGATATTGAGAACATAAAATATGAATTACTAGATATCACTTAATATTGACTCTGGAACACCTAGAGACCATCTGTAATGGCTGCTTCAAAGGAAGTGTGGTCCTCTCTCCATTCTATATTTCCTATCTCCATATTGACTTCATGATTATTTCTCCGCATCTTTTCAACTTCAAATTCTCTCCTAACAGGGTCCTCCCATTCTTTAAAAAAATCTCAAAGGAGGGCCAATGATATGGCTTAGTGGGTCAAGGCCCTTGCTGCCTCACCTGACCACCTAACTTCTGTCCCTCATATGGCAGAGGCAAGAAAGGACTCCTATAAACTGTCCTCTAACATCTCCACATTGACAGTGACATGTACGCACATGCATGCGCACACACAAACACAAATAAAGAAATAAAATGTGATGTATAATTGCAAATGATGTGCTCAAGATTCTGAGATTAATTCCAGTATGAGTAATACTAGAAATACAAGTAGTGTGTGTGTGTGTGTGTGTGTGTGTGTGTGTGATTTTATTGAGGTTGATATCAGGTCCTTGCATACATCCTTTGAAAGTTTTTACACACACACACACACACACACACACACACACACACACACAGAGTCATGCATAAGAAAAGCAAAGTTAAAGTCATATTAATCACCACCAAATCATCAGTTGATTGGTTAAGGCTTTGTTAGTAACATAGGATAGGTACACTGTTTGGAAGCATCCTAACTTCTTTGCTTTCTTGGTTCAATGCTTTAAGAACCTGATCCATAAAAATCTCTTGTTGAATTATGGTAACAGTTGAAAATAGTGGATGCTATTATCCATGCACAGGTTGCTAGGCTGTCCAGAGAGTAAACCAGGAAGAGCTAGTGATCCATTATGCAGTGACTTGGTTGGCTGAAGATCAATCAATATTTTACCAATAAAGAAAGGAGAATTTAGAAAGTGGAATGGGAGAACCAAGAGTCCATTTTGGTAGACTCAGCCTCAAGCAGGAGTGCCCAGCTTTGACAGTAGTGAGTGCAGTTGCAGAGAGTGGGTACTGTGGCTTAGAAGAGCCTCAGAGAGGAAAATTACCTATGGGGTACCATTAGAATACAAAGATTACAAATCATGGACAAAGAAAAATGAGAACAATGAACTAAAGGTGTAGAAATTTATTAAATGAAAAGCACAACAAAATTTCTCCCAATTTATCAAAAGACATTTGTAATTATACAGGAGGAATTTAAGACCCCAAAAGATAAGTCTAGAAAAGACCCAAACCGACAACTCTTTATAAACCTTCAAAATACAGAATATAGAAAAAGAAAAGTTACAAGAGAAGCCTAAGTCACATAGAAAGATAAACCAGTTAGATGACAGCAGATCTATCAACAATAGTTGTAGAAGTTGGGAGGACAAGGAATTATGTGTTTCAAACCCAGAAAGACAGTAACTGTCAACCCAGATTACTATATTGAGCAAAATAGTCCTTCAAAATTGAATGAGAAAGAATTATTCTCTATTACAAATACAAACTATAGGAATTCATGGATACCATGTCAGCCCTGTAGAAGACAATTGAAGGAATTCAAAATACTGTAGAGAAAGCAAGACATCCATGATGTCACAGGAAAGAACAAACTACAGGACAATAGCTAAACAAAGGAAGATGAAGAAAGCACGAATACTCACAGCCCAACAAGCTGATAGGGACAAGTGCATACATTCCAGTACTAACTCAATAGTAATGGTTTTTGCTCTCCTCTGGAAAGACAAAGATCAGTAGGTTATAGTAAAATGCTGTACCCATGTGACTGAAATGTTCTTATGAATCCACTTTGTGCAATGAATAAATATCAATATTTTCCCATCTAAATTCTCCAGTACCATAGTACCATTATAAAACTTTTTTTTTAGATTCTATGACTGTAACTCATATACACCTATTATGATTGGCACATATTTTCTAATCACATTCTCTTCAACATTCATTATTTTGGGGGTTTAATTTTAGTAGAATTTGGCACTACTGAACTTTCTAATCTTTGAATGTCTTCCTCCCTCTTTTTGATATTTACTATTTCTCTATTTTGTTACTTTACAAATTATGCTACAACTATTTCTCCGTTGTTTTCTCCACACACTGAATATAAATGTAAACATTACTAAAGACTCCAACTTTGACTCTGGTCATCTTATCAAAACTGCTACCACTATTCCTGTGTCTCCTTGGTGCGTTCTCAGTTATTTCCTTTCCCAACTACAATCTGGACATTTTTATCATTTGTCATGCATTCTTGCACATGAGGACTTGTTAACACTAATAACTCAATGGCTCCAGGTCTTTCTTGTGAATTGCTCAGGATACCAAATTCCTTCTCACTGTTCCAAAGTTTCCCTGGAAACCGTCCTTGAATTAGTAAGATGTTCTACTCCATTATATTTCTGTGCTTTCTTCCTGTATGTTCAAGGTCTTCCAAGTATTACAGCTGCAGATGTTAATGGTGATACTAATTTTCTTATTCTTCCCCCATCATTTGCTAGCAAATTGTTCCACAGTCTACTTTCTTCTTTTAATTTTGTCATGCTTGTTGTTATAAAGCATTATGTATTTTATTTAAATCATCTTGTACTTTAAGTCTTATTATCTTGATCAGTAGGCATAGTTAGTGTTTATAAAAGAGCCAGATGTAACAGGAAGAATCAATAAATACTTGCTGAGTGAAGACATGTACTAATTAATAAATGTGGGATTCCAGACAATAATGTCATGTGTCTTAGCTACTGTTCAATTACTGTGAAGAAATGCCATAACCAAAATAACTTATAAAAGAAAGCATTTAATCAGGGGTTTGCTTGTAGTTTCACTGGATTGGAGTTTATAACCATCATGGTTGGGAACATGGTAACAGAAAG
>NC_022020.1:39073408-39079851 GCF_000317375.1 Microtus ochrogaster | reverse complement strand
TCTAATTATTTTTCAACATTCATCATTTTGCAGGGTTCTTTTAGTAGAATTTGAAATTATTAAACATTAGTGTTTTAATGCCTTCTGCCTCTTTTTGTATTTGCTCTTTCTCATTTTGCTCCTTGTATTACTCTATGACTTTCTTGTGTTATTGTTCTAATACACAGAATTAAAATACCAACCCCAGTGAGATCCTTTCTCCTGTAAATCCACACCTCCTAAGCCCTCACTAACACTTCTGTCAGCTAGTAGCCTGCTGTGGGACAATGATCTTGTACCCTGTAAAGATTTATCAGTTGTGTTGCTTTAATAAAGTGCTGATTGGCCAGCAGCCAGACAGGAAGGTGGGGCAACCAGGTGGGATTGGGCAGGACAGAAACCTCTGTCAACAGTAACCAAACAGTAAAATATAAGTACCTACAGAGGTCATTTTTATTCAGGTCACCATATCAAGGTAGTGCCATTTTTACTGCCATTGTTACTGGTCTGAGAATCTAAGCTAATGTAGATAATTTAGAATAATGTCTTTTTCCATGTATTAACTATAACATCAACATGTTTTCTTGTGTTCTGCAATCTCATGGTTCCACACAAGGAAACTTAAGAGCAACTTACACTGAACACATATCCAAACCAAAGTGACAATAAGTTATCACAGTGCTCTCTTGCAAACTGCTTCAAAATTACAGTTTACTACAAGAATGTCTTACTTTAAAATAGATAATACACCCCCAAATATCCTTATTCTTACTCTGTCAGTATACATTTTTCTGTTAAAAATATGTTGAAAGTCTCCAGATGCACACACACTTACAGAGGTAGGGGAAGAGAATTATATTTTAATATGACTTTAAAAATGTTACAGATTGTTCAACTTTTTTACAAAAAGTAAAACTTGAAATCATACATTTGTAATAATACCTCTGAAGTCTTCGGGGAAGTATGCTTCCCACTGACCATTTTCAAACCAAGAAAATGAGGCACAAGTATGGTTAAGTCACAACGTTTGCTTCTAAATTTTTTATTAAGCATCTTTTGGGTATATACCCAAAAGTGGTATTGCTGGGTCTTGAGAAAGGTTGTTTCCTAATTTTCTGAGATATCACCACACTGACATCCAAAGGGGCTGTACCAGCTTGCATTCCCACCAGCAATGCAAGAGTCTTCCCTTTACCCCACAACCTCTCCAGCATAAGTTGTCATCAGTGTTTTTGATCTTGGCCATTCTTACAGATGTAAGATGGATTCTTAGTATTGCTTAGTATTGCATTTCTCTGATAGCTTAGGATGTTGAGCATTTCCTTAAGTGTCTTTAAGCCATTTTAGATTCATCTGTTGAGAATTCTCTGTTTAGGTGTGTAATCCCTTTTTATTGGATTATTTGTTCTTTTGATGACAAGTCTCTTGAGTTCTTTGTACGTTTTGGAGATCAGTCCTCTGTCTGATGTGGGGTTGATGAAGATCTTTTCCCATCCTGTATGCTGTCCATAATTTTATATAAAACATTGAGTCCTAAAATTGGGATACTTAAGTTCTAATTCCATTTCTAATCTTACAGAACTTTGTCAATACAGAAGATAAAGCAGTAAAATGAACTCAGTTTTTGAGATTTGTTCTGGCAAGTTCAGGTGCCTGCTGGTCGGGGAGTCTTTTACAAACAATTTTGTCATTTTTTTTTTTTTTACATGGCCAGCTCAAAAGTTTAGTGCACTGATTATTTATAATAATTAGCAATCATATAATTTCTAATAATGCTCCTGAAGAAAATTTGGTACTCAATGATCATGTAATCAGCTCATTAATTTTGATGGAGAGTTTTTGACACAACAGGGAAGAGAAGCTGATGACTATTGTTATATTACTTTAAAAAAGGATGTCATTGAATATAATCAAATTCAAAATAAAATCTCTTAAGAAGTCTTCCAGCTGTTTGCCATTCTATACGCCTTAGTTATGAGCCACAGCTGTAAGACAAATGACAATAGTCACTTAGCATAAAAAAGTAATGAAAGGAGGATAATTCCAGAAAGAGACCGCAGAGTCTTCTTCTATGCTGTTTTTAGCCAGTTGCTACAGGTTTCGTTTGCAAAGGCCGGGTACAATCTCGGAAGAGTGGGCCTCCTTGACTTGGATTCATGGAGAGTCAGTTCATTATTATTAAAAGTTCCTGGAAAGTGAAATAGGATTTCGAAAACATTGGCTTACTGACCCTCAAAAGAAATTTGCTGTTTGATGCAAACAGAAGCATTTAAATGAGGCTTTCAAGGAGTACAGCACAATGCTGAAGTTGCAATCTGAAAGTGTAAGTATTTATTTTCTCCTGAAGTATCTGGTGGTGGTGGTGGGGAGTGGGAATATGTATAAAATAGAAATTGCTGCTGAATATCCTTTTCAAGGCTGCAAAAGGCCATCCTCTGTTTGTGAACGCCATGGAAGATCATCTAGCCACACTCGTGTGTGAGAAGCTGTTATTTTCTTTTCTTATTATCTACCAACTGAAAACATGTTCTCCTTGTCTGTAATGAAGGGAGGGACGACACTAAGGAATGAAGAAGAAAACCTCAGCCACTAATGGTCTTCAGTAGGATGTCGTTGTTTTTCTGATGCATTTTTCAAAACTTTACAAATGAAATGGCTTAAGAGAGTGAAGCTCTTTCTAGTAGCACCTATGTATGTGAACCACCAAACGACAGGGAAAAATTATGTCTATTCTAAATTTGATTCACTGCAGGCCTTGTCCCTGGTCTAACTCACAAGTTAAAGATTTTTTTCACTGTAGTATAATTCCTCTTTACTCACTAATGGCACTATTATTAGTGATGAAATTGCCCTATGTGTGAACCCTTCAAACCTTAGGTTCTCAGTTATATATGGGATCTTGCCTCTACTCCTCTTACACTGTCCCACCGACAAACATCTCTCCACTTCATCAAGCTTATCAGTGCTATCCATCGCCCTTCTGACCCATACCTCCTGTCATCTTGACTCACATCTCCCCCTCCACACACACCAGCTCTTTCAAATCAACAAAGCTATTACTCCTCATAATGTCCATTATACCTCCATGTTCTCTTCCAACAAACTTCCATCCCTCGTTTGCATCTACCTCAACTCCACCAAACCTTAGTCCTGCCATTATATCACTTAGCAAATCCATAACTCCAGTTCAATCAAATTCTGTGACAACCTAGAGGCTTGAGAAAGAAGCAAGAATGTGTAGCTGGACTATTTCATCTCAGGGTCTCATGTTTAAAACACTGTCATTCATCAATCTCTTCTGCCTTTAAAGCATCCAAAATGGCCGCCATATTCCCTCCAGCTTTACTAAACTCTATAAAAGATTCTTCCTGAATGTAAGCCCCCGATTTATTTTGGCATATTTATTGACTTTGAAAACTTTCTGTTGTAAATTATTTCTCTGAGTCCTTGAGATGAAAGTCTTTCCTATACTCTTGCCGATTTCAAGCCTTAAGAATGCTCCAAGCACTTGAGAGCTATCCCTTTGAAATATAACCATCAAAAAAAAAGTAGCATCCTTGTATTCTAGTCTCTCTGACACAGCAAGAGCCTAACTTTGACAAGGAGCCAACTGATAAACACAGATGGCAAAATCATCCTGTTCACCACCACACATAGCTCTTATTTTTAGCTGTCCCTGTATTGCCTCCCTCATCCCTCTCTTTCCTCCCTCTTTCTACTTGATTCCCCCATTATAGTCTCACATACATCTATTACAACTATCTATTCTATTTTCCTTTCCTAGGATGTTCTAGTAGGTCCCTTTATGCTACCCCTTACTCTCTATATAATCTCTTGTGGTTTTATGGATTGTAACTTGGTAACCATTGACTTAGCAGGTAATAACCAGATATAAGCAAATACATATAATATTTATATTTCTGAGTCTGGGATACCTCACTAAGAATAGTCTCTTTCCAGTTTCATCAGTTAATGTACAAATACCATGGTTTCATTTTGTAATGGCTGAATGATATTCCATTGTACAAATATACTACATTTTCTTTAGATATTCTTCTGTTGAGAGACATCTAGGTTGTTTCCAGTTTCTGGCTATTATGAATAGAGCAGCAAATAACATGGTTGAACAATTATTTCTGTAGCAGTTTGAAGCATCTTTGAATATATGCATAAGTATGGTATAGTTGAATCTTGAGGTAGATTGATTCCCATATTCCTGAGAAATCACTACACTGAATTCCTGTACAAGTTTTCACTTCCAGCAGCAAAGGACGAGTGTTCCCTCCGGCCCACATTTTTGTCATCTTGAGTTGATTTGATTGATCTTAGCTGTTCTGACAGGTATAAGAGAAAATCTTAAAGTAGTTTGGTTTGCATTTTTAGGATGACTAATATTTTTTAAAGTGTTTCTTAGCCATTTGAGTTTCCTCTTCTGATAATTACTTGTTATTTTCTTAGTACCTTATTTTTGTGTGTGCTTTATATATTTTGAATGCTAGCCAACTATTGGAAGTGTAGTTGTTAAAAGTCTTTTCCTATTCTGTAAGCTGCCACTTTGTCTAAATGATGGTGTTATTTGCTAGACAGAAACTTCCCAGTTTTAAAGGGTCCCATTTATTTATTGCTGATCTTAGTGTCTATGCTAACAGTATTTCTGTTCAGAAATTCTTTTCCTGTGCCAATTAATTCAAGGCTACTCCCCACTTCCTCTTCTATCAGGTTCAGTATATCTGTTTCTATGGGTATCCAAAAACCTAAATCTAGATGACCCAGTGACCCAGGGTAAAACTAAACACATTTTATAAAAATAACAATAAAGTGACTTCTAATTATGTTTTGTTATATTCACAGATCTGTGCCTTGCTCGGTCATCTTCAAAGAAGCTTCCTTCTGCTGTGGTATGTCCTTCTGTACATATGTTGCTTTGTTGGTTGATTAATAAAGCTGCTTTGGCCTATGGCAGGGTAGAATTTAACAAGGCAGGAAATCCAAGCAGAGATAGAGGAGGAAAGAAGGCCGAGTTAGGCAGATGCTATGAATCCACCCAAGAAGCAAGGGGTATCAAACAATAATCCTTCTGGTAAAATATAAAATAAAAGAAATAGCTTAATTTAAGATGTAAGAAGCCTGAGCTAATAGGCCAAAAAGTGTTGTAATCAATATAGTTTCTATGTGATTATTTGGGTCTGGGCAGCCAGGAACAAAAGAACAGTCTTTGCTTATATCCTCCTAAAGCATAAGGGGAATAAATATAGAGACTCACAGACAACCTCATGCAGGGAGTGGGAAACCTTGGACCACCCACAACTAAATGGGATATTTTTATGGAATATTATTTAACTAGGTAAAATGTATTGTTTATGCTTTAGAATATTACTTTAACTGTGTAATGGTGTGTTAAATTTGTTTATGCTGCATTTGTTTAATTAAGTAAAGATATGTTACATTTGTTTCTCCTTGCCTGCCTAACACACCTGATTAGTCTAATAAAGATCTGAATGACCAATAAGTAGGCAAAGAAAGGTTATCTGGGGCTGGCATGAAGAGAGAATAAATAGGAGGATAAATCAAGGCTTAGGATAAGAAAGACAAAAGAAGGAAGAGATAATGGGGGAGATGTCATTGATAAGAAGTCAGGTAGCCACCAGCCCAGGAGACACAAGAAGCAGTGAAAGTAAGATATGCAGAAAGAAAGAAAGGTAAAAAGCCCCAAAGGCAAAAGGTAGATAAGGAAAACAGATTAATTTAAGTTAAAAGAGCTAGCCAAAAATGAATCTAAGTGAGGCCAAACATTCAAAACTAATAATAAGTCTTCATGTCATGATTTGGGAGCTGGTTAGTGGCCCCAAAGAAAAAGCCTGGTATAGGATGTCTCCATCAAATACCTCCCTTTAGGGTTCAGGGAACCTCTGGAAGAGGATGCAGAAAGAGTGTAAGAGCCAGAGGTCATGGGCATGTAAACAAAAGAAGGGTCTCTAAATCAACATGACCAAAGCTGATGTGGACTTGCAAGACTGAGGTTGCATGAACAAGGGCTGCGCAAGGCTGTGCCAGATGGGCTCCTAGAACTGAAAGAAGTGGACATATGTCCCATCTTTAGTTCAGAAGCTACCACTACTGTGGGACAATGGTCTTGTATTCAGTTGTATTGGTTTAATAAACTGCTGATTGGCCAGTAGCTAGGCAGGAAGTATAGGCAGGGTGATCAGAATAGGAGAATTCTGAGAAAAGGAAAGGGTCAGTCTGCAGTCGTAACACAGACACAAAGGAAGCAATGCCTCGCTGATAAAATACCGAGCTATGTGGCTGACACAGACAAGAATTATGGGTTAATGTAGGATGCAAGAGTTAATAAGAAGCCTGAGCTAATAGTCCAACCAGGTTCTGATTAAAGTAGACCTCTGTGGGTTTCTTTGGGACTGAATGGCTGTGGGATTGGGTGGGACAGAAATCTCAGTCAACAT
>NC_022020.1:39071784-39072673 GCF_000317375.1 Microtus ochrogaster | reverse complement strand
GAAAGAAAGGTCCTTATAGACACTTCTGATACAGAATAATAAGGAAAAGAAATAGAATATACATCTCATGTACTCTAAGAAGGATGAATTAGAACTAGGAGTTGGAATTCAGGACCTGAGAATCTCCCAGTGGAAATAAATATCTGACCTAGAGCTACAGGAGTCCAACAACACTTAACAATGCTAAAGTCTAACATGTGGCCTTCTACTGTATTCAGAATTATAAATATCCTACACATACCATAGAAACTTCATCCAGCAACTGATGGAAACAGAGGCAGAGACCTGCATCAGAACACTAGACTAAGCTCCCATAGTCCAGTTGAAGAGAGGGAAGAATGAGAATATGAACAAAAAGATCAAGACCATGATGGGTACACCCAGTGAAACCATCTGCCTGAGCTACTGGGAGCTCACCAACACTAGCTGGACTGGGAAGAAACAAGCATAGGACCTAACTAGTCCCTCTGAATGTGGTTGACAGTTCCATGCATAGGGCAGACTGAGAAGCTACTGGCAGTGGCACAAAGATTCACCCCTATGGCTTGCAATGGCTTTTTGGGAACCTATTTTCTATGGAGGGATACCTTGCTCAGCCTAGATATAGTAGGGAGGGCCTTGAGCCTTCTCCAAAGCAATGTGCCTTATCATCTCTGAAGAGTGGATATGGGGTATAATTGGGAGGGGACAGGGAGGAATGGGAAGGAATGGGAGGAGGGGAGGAAGTAGGAACTTGGATTGGTTTATATAATTTAAAAAGATAGTTTGTTTTCTCTTTTAAGAAATAAATAGATAAATAAAAAGATAAAAAGAATTAACATATGTTAGCTGTCGGCTTGCTGTAAATAGCTTTTATTATATTTAGGTATGACCCTTGTATCCCTAATCT
>NC_022020.1:39068899-39069872 GCF_000317375.1 Microtus ochrogaster | reverse complement strand
GGGCAGGGAACCCTGACTGCTCTTCAGACTTGAGAGGGAGGGGGAGAGGAGTGGGGGGAGGGCGGGAGGAGTGGGAGGCTGGGAGGAGGCGGAAATTTTTTTTCTCAATAAAAAAAAAATTAACATAGTAAAAATGGCAATCTTACCAAAAGCAATCTACAGATTCACTATAATGCCCAGCAAAATTCTTCACAGACTTTGAAAGAAAAATACTCAACCTCATATGAAAAAAAACAAACAAACAAAACTCAGGATAGCCAAAACAATCCTGTACAATAAAAAGCTTCCAGAGGCATCACAATCCCTGACTTCAAACTCTACTACAGAGCTACAGTACTGGAAACAGCCTAGCATTGGCCTAAGAACAGACAGGAGGACAAATGGATCTGAATCGAAGACCCAGATATTAATCCACACCCCTTCGAACACCTGATTTTTGACAAAGAAACAAAAAATATGAAATAGAAAAAAGAAAGTGTATTTAACAAATGGTGCTGGCATAACTGGATATCAGCATGTAGAAGAATGAAAATAGATTCATATTTATCACTATGCACATAGCTCAAGTTCAAATGGATCAAAGACCTCAACATAAAGCCAACTACATTGTACCTCATAGAAGAGAAAGTGGGAAGTACTTTTGAATGCATTGGCACAGGAGACTACTTCCTAAATATAACCCCAGCACCACAGACACTAAGAGAGACAATTAATAAATGGGACCACCTTATACTGAAAAGCTTCTGTAAAGCAAAGGACAAGGTCAATAAGACAATACAGCCTACAGAATGGGAAAAGCTCTTCACTAACCCCACATCAAACAGAGGTTGATCTCCAAAAAAAAAAAACCTCAAGAAATTTGTCATCAAAAGAACAAATAATCCAATAATAAAATGGAGTATACTCCTAAACAGAGAATTCTCAACAGAGGAATCTAAAATGGCTGAAAGACACTAAAGGAAATGATCAACAT
>NC_022020.1:39065890-39067489 GCF_000317375.1 Microtus ochrogaster | reverse complement strand
CTGGGCTACAAGAGCTAGTTCCAGGACAGGCTCCAAAGCTACAGAGAAACCCTGTCTCGAAACAACAACAACAACAAATGCTATTGAGAATTTGCCAGAGATTGCATTGAATCTGACAAAAAAAAAAAAAAAAAAAAAAACTTTGGATAGTGCAGACATCATAACAGGATTGTTTTCTAATCCATAAATATGAGGAGTCAGGAAAGAACCCAAAAAAAATTGGTCTGCTAAGGGTTGGCCTATCAAATGGGTCTAGGCAGTTTCTTTATTAATAAGAAATCACTCCCACATCAATAGTGGTTTTGAAAAAAGGAGGGGTTTAAAAGCTATCTAATCTCAGGTGAGTGAAAGATGATCCAAATTTAGTCTGGGGTTTGAAGGGCAAGATGTACTGAAAAGAGATTGTGAAATATGAGGACCAGAGTAGAAACTTTTGCCTAATCTCAAACTTTACAATATGGAAGAACAGTAGAGAAAGATTAAAAAAGAGGACAACCTTATTTTGAATTCTCTTCCTTTTATCTTCTTCCTACAGTTTCCATGTTTAAGTGAAAAACATTTAACATAAGCCTAAGCTATTTTGGAATCAATCCTAGTGACATTTTTAATGCTATTTTTAAAGAAGGTATAGGCTCCCATGTGAGGTTTCACATAACAAAATACTACAGCAATCGTTATGATGACAGGTTTATTTCTGGGAGATGTTATTATTTCACGAGAATGAGGGTTTCCTTCTCTGTGGTCATAGAGCCCTGGAGTGAGGGTGAAGTAGCTCTGTAGAGTGGTATAGATGATAAGAATACATTCTAGGTGTGAGTATACAGCTCTGAGTAACTACCCTGGCTCTCCATATAACAGCCATTTTTTTCCACACTGAATAAACTTTAAAGTTCTAATGTTTCCTAGAGAAAGATTTAAGAAAGGGGGGACGGGAACTGTGAATAACACTTTCTGTTTTTCTGGTGTGACCAATACATCTCCGAGTTTATAATGTTGTACTCTAAATTTTGTGTATATAAATAAACTAGCAGAAAAAATTATCATTAGCTGTGTGTGTGTAATTCTATTCACTTCATTTTAAATGGAAGTTTGGTGATGGTTAGAGCACCCAGACTTGCAGCCTTAGAGGCTTTTGAAATTCAGGACTTTTAAAGATTTTCTTGTTCTCATAGAAAAATTTAAAGGTGGAAAACAGGCTTTGTTTTGAGTTTAACTATAGTTATTGCTTTAAAGGATAAAGTTTGTCTGTGTGAGTGTGCATATCCCTGTGTGTGTGTGTGTGTGTGTGTGTGTGTGTGTGCGTATGGGTGTGTATGTGTGTGTGTGTATGTGTGTGCATGGGTGTGTATGTGTGTGTATGGGTGTGTGTGTGTGTGTGTGTGTGTGCATGCACACTGTGCATTTGCACATGGAGGGCAGAAGCTGGTATCAGGTATCCTCTCCAGGCATTTTCCATCAATTGTTTTGAGCAGGATGTTTCACTGAGTCTGGAGCGAATCAGTTAAGCTAGACTGAGTGTAAGCCTGTCTGTCTTTGCCTCCTCAGCACCACCATGATGATGTGCATTTCACTACACTGGACTTTTATGTGGATACTAAG
>NC_022020.1:39064258-39065423 GCF_000317375.1 Microtus ochrogaster | reverse complement strand
TACATATTATATATAATATACATGTGTGTATATACATATATAAATAATTTAAATGAAGTTAAACTCAAATGCTCTAGACTAAAAGCCCAGTGCCAGGAATGGGAACCCTCTCTTCAAGTTGTTGGTTAGGTGAGTTCAAGAGACTTCCAAAACAGTATAGGCTATTACTCTTGATCTTGGTTGCCTTCTAGAACTTGAATGTTTAGACCCTATTGCTGAAGATCAGCACACATTTAGGATATAGGACTTGGAGAAATCAATCTGAAAGTGACCTGAAAGCCTTAAACATCAGGACTGTCACTTGTTACCTATTGTCCATCTGCCAAAGGAGAAAAGCTACCAATTATCCTCTCTGTGAAGCCTCGGAACCACACCAGTGAATAATATGGCAGAGGTGAGATAACGAAATTTATATCTTGGATTAACTGGTAACTGCCTAGCTGGACTTGAGGCCCACTCAATAGGCAAGAATTCACTTGGGGCACTGTAAACCTAGTCAACTAGTCATGGCTGGGTATGATATGAGCCTATCATTTATTTATTTACTTTAGTCAACAAATCATCACCCAGAGTTTACTGTTAACTTCCTAGAAAGGTGGAAACATACCTTTAATTTTTAAATACAAAATGAATTAAGACCCAAATGTCT
Organism: Microtus ochrogaster; assembly: GCF_000317375.1. Classification (NCBI taxonomy): domain Eukaryota; kingdom Metazoa; phylum Chordata; class Mammalia; order Rodentia; family Cricetidae; genus Microtus; species Microtus ochrogaster. Next base: position 39,064,774 of record NC_022020.1, on the reverse strand, counting down.
AGGTAGGTAAAGGTTGCTTGAATAGGATACTAATTATGTCTCTAGACTTAAGAAAGGTTGTCAACTACACCAAAATTACAGGATGAACAGCCAATTTTAGAAAAAATAGGCATAATTATGGTGGCCAAGGCAGGTCTTGGCATTTCAAGAAAATCTCTTCTGTCCCACAGAGGAACTTTGTTTCCGTGAGAAGTCCACTAACAAATGCCACTTCAGCCAGCTTAACATCCACGATGGCACTGTGCACACCGATTATTACTTCTCTGTTGACAGATTGTCTTCTGGCCCCTCTCTTTTAGGAACTTTCTCTATCAGGCTCTATTTCTGCCCTTGTGTAAGTTGTATTCCATTTCTGTGTGTGTGAGTGCATGCCCATGTTAATGTGCACATCTATTAATGTGCATAAACATAAAAGTATATCTGGAAAGAGGTACAATGCTGTTGGGAGCAGTGAGACCCCCAGATCCTGAATTTCTTGTAAACAACTTGTTTTCCCCTGATCTGAGTGCCTACAGC
>NC_022020.1:39062382-39063290 GCF_000317375.1 Microtus ochrogaster | reverse complement strand
CAGCTTTCCTGGTCCTCATTTACTGCTGGACCCTGAGGTGATACTCTGTAAGAGAACAAATAGTAGAATTGAGCCCTTCTGCTATAACGACACATCTACACAAAAGAATTATGATCAAGTCTATCATAGTTTAAAATTTTAATTGTGGTGAGAGAGTCAAAGCCATGTCCTGAGTGTGTCTATTTAATTTGATTTTGGTTCATTTCCTCCAAATCTCATTGAATTTTGCCTGAGTGTGTAACGGTGTTGCGGAGCGGTTGGACCCTTGAGGGATGATTAGGTTATTGGGAGTTATTAATGCCATTAGTAAGGGTCTAGATTAGTTACCACAAGGTAAGTTTGTCCTTAAGTGAGACTGTGCGTGTGTTCTTCCTTGCCCCGTGATTCCCCCGGTCTTCTGGGCTTTCCACTGAACTATGATACAGCACAAGATCCTCAGTCAATGAAGCAGCCAACTCTTGAGTCTGTAGTCCCTCAATTCATGAGCTCACATGACTTTCCTTTATAAATTATACACCTGTCTACCATGCCTGCAAAAAAACTTACGAAGACAGGCTCTTTGGACGGTTTTTTACTTGATTGCCTTTTCAGGCTTTCCTAAATCATCAAAGTTACCCATCATCCTGGAAATACTAACTCCTCTCACTCAGGGTATTACTTTTTAACACATTCTTTAAGACTGAAATCTAAACTTGGAACTATTTGGTATGCAGTCCAGCTTAAGGTCATCTCATTTAAAATTTCAATTTTGTATCTTCCAATGATTCAGCAAGATTTCTATTTCCTTGAGGCAAAAAAAGGAGCTTGGACTTTTCTAAAGCTTATCAAAATGTCTGACACAAGATCTGTCCTTGGCATTCCTAAGTAAACTGAAGTGTTTCTTTACTCAGTTCCTCAGCATATGAACT
>NC_022020.1:39054057-39062169 GCF_000317375.1 Microtus ochrogaster | reverse complement strand
CTCTCTCTCTCTCTCTCTCTCTCTCTCTCTCTCTCTCTCTCTTTGCTGAGTTCAGTTTCCTTTGGTAATGATTATTCTGTTATGGATATTTATTAGAAGATTTGTGTTAAGAAGAACCAAAAGAACAAAACTAAATATGTGATTGTAATATGAGATTTAAGGTATTGATGATTAATTTCTATGGTTACATTTGTCATTGCTAATAAAGTCTAAGAAAAATAATGTGGATAATTTGAGTTTTGAACACTATTTATCATCTACAATTCCTGAATTATTGAAAGTTATCATACCTGTGTGCGCTTACAATTTGAGAGATACTTTACCCAAACTATAGAGACCTTATTTCTTAATATTTGGAATGACATTTATCATTGCTATTTTTAAAATGCAAATTTAAAAGAAAAAATTGAGGCTTCAGTTATAGGTAATTTTTTCTCAGAAGACAAATATTCTGAAAATATGATTATCAAGTATTTTTATGTTTGGACTCTCTACAGTTAGTTATCTATTAACTGCATCCTTTGCATTTTTACAGAAGTCAATGCCTAATTCATAACTCTTGAAATGTAAATTGCTAATAGAAAGCTAAATTGAAGTTTGATAGAAGGATGGGGAAGGTTAAATTATTTCTTCAGTTTGTTTAGCACTGTCAAAACTTAAGCTCGTGACCTGTAAGTAGTGGTATCCCATAGAGAAAGGCAAAGAAAGAGCCCAGGAAAGAAGCTGAGATTGTGTGTGTATCTCAGGATGCGGAAAAGAATGGTGCCAATCCTTGCTAAACACAGTTTAAACTGATAAAACTAGGCACAAAGACCTCAAAGGTTAAGAAAATCTTTTATTTCATTCTATGTATTAGCATAAGCATGGTACTATGTGCTCTTTGTGGTCTTAATTCCTTGTTATAAATGTATTGCTACTTTTTAAACATTGATAATTATTTCCTGTTTCCACAATAAATTATAAACAATTCCTGTTGCCACAGGCCATAAAGGGCCGTATCATTTATTTTATGATCATACAGAAATCTGGAGCTGAGTGTGATGAGAGAGTCTGGCACATGTAGAGGCATACACAGAGAGTGTGAGTACTTAATATATAAGAAAAGATCAGAATGCCCACAGTTTTCACTCTCTTAGTATATCCTTTATTTTTCCAAGGGCGTTAGATGTGTGCAGGAAATACTATTTGGGAACAAAAAGCCTTATTTATATCAGGAAGAAATGGGCACAGCGTTCCCTCCCTGTTTGAAGTATTGAGCAGTGGGTCACAGGTGCAAGAGTAATGAGGTCTTGATTATGGTTACAGGTCATTACATCAGGGAAGGAGTCTAAGGTTTTAGGAACCATTGCCTCTGCAAGTAGGGTGGCATTCTTAACAGAGACCTGCCCCAGGTCATGTTTTACAACTTCTTGCCTTATATATTACTCAGACTTTTATTTATTTAACTGCAGCAAGCATAGTTATTTTTATTTTGTATGGAGAGTCTACAATTTTGTCTCTGTGAGTTTATGATGCTATCTGTCTTCTCCATTAAGCCTAAGTACTTTATGATTTAGTAAAAACTGGCAGTCACTTTTTCTTGAAGGTTTACTAGTAGCAACACCCTGATGCACGTTGAAAATTGGAAAGCAAAGTTATTTAGCACAGATTTACATAGCTTCTGGTAGGTATTAGGAAATAGTCCTTCCCAGTGCAAATTTGCACTAATTATAAATTTGATTCTGTTCAGATCTCTTGGGTGATGTGGACTCAGTCGTATATTTGCCTGTGAACCAATTTTATGTCTCAGATACTTAAAAAGGGTCTTTTCCTCCTCTCTTGAGTTAGTGGTGGTTTTCAGGGTAGACATTCTTTTCTGGCAACACACCTGGCATGGATCTGTCTTGAATATTTCCTTACCCCAGGGTTGTCATCATTTATTAAGAATTCTCCTAATAGACTTTACAGTCTGGATGCAGTCTGGACCTTTCTCTTTGCCATTGGACCTTGCGAGGGTATTGAGTTTGGTAACTTTCCTTTAGGACATCCCCAAATTTAGGACTCCCCTTCTATCTGGACTTGAGGAGGTGTGGCTTGGCACTCTTTTCTGTCAGGAGAAGAATGTGTGTCTGCATTTTCTGATATCCAGACCACATGCTTCCTGTTCCAAGCTCTCCTTATTTTATTTGTCTTGTAATTAATTATTTTAACAATGACAACAGCAAAAACTAATGCTACTTCTGGAAACTACTTAATAATCTATGTTTTTCTTTTACTCACATTTGGTCTCAATGTTCCTTCACAGCACACTGGTATATTTAAAGTCTATGAAATATGTTTTTTTTCCCCTGACTGTTTCGACAGTTTTCAGTTTTGAATATCAGTTAGAATATTCATTCTATCTGAAAATAGAAGTTTTATTTTTGCTTTATGCAATCTACATGTGTTTTGACCAATGGTGATATTTGCTAGTTTCTATTCTTATGATTTTCTAGTCTGACATCTTTCCGGCATAAGTCTCTCCCTCATTAATGTGTGCTTTAGCTGTTGTTGTCACTTGTCAAATTCATGCATGTTTATTTATTTTGAATGGGTTCATTATGTATGTAATTGCATGTTTGCTTTTTAAAAGAAGATTGGAAGATTCTGTGATTTTATTTTATTTACCCTGAATGAAATTTATTGTGCTATTTGGAGATTTATGGTTATTCAATCTAGAGACATTTTTGCCACGGTCAGCTTATCTGGGTACATTATTGCCACTGTCTGCTTGGGCTTCCTTTGTCTCTTACCCGCTGTTCAGTTAGATGACTTAACCCTCTCAGTATCCTTTGTCCTTTGGTCTCTCTCACTGCCCTGACTTCTGTTTTTCCAATGATTTCCTCTAAGCTCTTTTCCAGCTAACTCTGTTGCCACTGATTACCACCTTATTGTTAGAGTCATCTCTTAACTGCAGTTTTTGTCTGTAAAGCTTTCTGTTGTTTATATAGAAAACATTAAGTAAAATTTAAAAACATATTTTGACTTATTTTACCAACTTTTTGGTTGCTTATTTTGTTGGTTTTCTTATTTGTAATTTTCAATACATTAATCATGCTGGACTTTATAGCCTTTGTTTGATACTTATAGTGGAAAAGTTCAAAGTCTGTGTTATTGGCTATTTTACTCTAACTGTCCATCCCTTCCATTTATTCTTTAGAAATTAATTTATTTACTTAAATTAGAGTGTGTGTGTTTATGTGTGTATATATGTGTATATGTTATGTGTGTGTGACTTCGTGTGCATATAGGTGTGTTTATGTGCATATATGTTTGTGTATGTGCATTTGTGCGCATGCACGTGTGTGTGTGTGTGTGTGTTTGTGTGTGGCCTATAGTGCATACTAAGCAGCCAGAGAGGGCATCAGGGCCCTCAGAGATGGAGTCACTGGAGTCACAGGAGTCACAGGCATTTGTAGGATTCATGTCTTGTTACAAGGCTAATGAAATCAGAACTTTGGCTCTCATTGTTGTACAAAAAGTGCTCTTAACTTCTATCCAGTTTCTGGTTCCTCCTTTTAGATTCAGTTCTAAGCCAGTTGTTCTAGGATGGTCCATGTGCTAATTCTTTGAGGACTAGGGCAAGGGCATTGGGTGTCTGGATGTGAATTCAAGGCTCCATATTTAGTTTAAATAGCTAATTATTTTAAGGTTTTTAAATTAGGTAGGCTTTAAGGATTTAAATGGCAGTATTGCACACAGTCTTATGTTGGATACTAACTCTTGGGGCAGATTTTCTATAACACTCTACTCATATCTAGTAAAGACACCACCAATTCTATTTCTGCTTCCCTTGCTTGATTCATTTTCTACTTTATTTTTTCTATAGAGCATAAAGCTTTTCAGAGATGCAAACTAGATGAACATCTATTCAGATTTCCCATTAGCATTTAGTAATAAAGGCTCTTTGTTACCACAGACCATCAGATGTCCAATACTCCCGTGTCCATGGTTTCTGTGCTGGCTTTGTTTCTGGTGCACCTAGTTTTCTCTTTTGCCTCCCTTTAATATTTCCTCCACGTGTCTGAGCCTTTGGGAGAATAAACATGCTTAGCATTTGAAAAATCTTGTAATAGACCATTTTACATCAATATTTTTTCCTTCAGGTTTTAATTTTTTACTGGAGTCAATTGCTATTATCATAAACCTTGCTTAGTACATGCACTTTCGCAACTACATTAGAAGGCTACCAGCCAAATTATTGTGGCTTGGAGTATGTGAAGAAGTGGGTGTTCTTTATCACCACAAAACACTCTCTAATCATTTGATACAGTGATTATCTTCAAAATCACCATCATTTGCACGAATCAATCATTTCCCCTTTATCAAAAATTGTAACTATTGCTTAGTTGTACTTATAAATTTTGCATGTGTATCAAGAAGAAAAACAGGTGAATGAAAAATAAGTAGCACTTTTTAAAGCAACATAACCAGAATTGAACAAAAATGCATCAAAATCAAAATGAAAGCATGCTTGTGCTTGTTACTTAGCAAAATACGTTTAAACAAAGCAAAAGGAAATGAAACCAACAGTTCTTGGGTAATGCTACTGTTAACTGATAATTATTCAGCTAAGGAAAGCAAAAACAGTCCCTTGATTTTTTTTTCAGCATAAAATTGGTGATCAACTAGATTTCTCAATTGCTACAGGCACTGGCAGACAAATTCAAGGACTTGAGTTTTATCTATAGGACTCCCATAGTGGTAGGAGAATACTGACTCCTACAAGGTGTTCTCTGATCGCCACATTCACACACATATACATACATACATACATACATACATACATACACACAGTCACACACATATACACACATACATAAATACATACATACATACACAGTCACACACATATACATACATACATACACACAGTCACACACACACATACACACACCAACCAAATAAATGAACAGATAATAAATGGGTTAAAACACAAATGTAGACCTTCCTGACATAAAATTCTGTTTTCTAAGCCAGTTAGAACTCAGTCTTCTTAAATAGCCTGACGAGAAACACGCTGAGTTATAATCTAACAGCTGAGGACTGAGCAGTGCTATTTAGTTACACACTTGTGAGAGTCTTCCTAATACCTTCAACCACAGAGTGCATGGTTTTTCTTCTTTCCTGTGTGTTTCTTTCCCATGCAGTTGTTTCTCAGTTCTTCATTATCTGTTAGCTAAAGTCCCAAGCAAAAGTCATACCTGTATCAAGCATTCTGTAAGGAGTATTGGCTGATTAGGGCATCAGTGATACTGGTCAGAGTGGAATGCTTTAGGTCTAGAAACAAACTATCTTGTGTTATCTTTGCCTTTAGCTAATTGCCCACTCATACATGTTGTAGGAAAGGCCACTTATTTGTTCCTGGCTGCCCAGCCCTAAAATAATCAAACAGAAACCATATTATTTGCAATACTGTTTGGCCAATAGCTTAAGCGTATTTCTGGATAACTCATATCCTAAATTAACCCATCTCCATTAATCTGTGTATCACCATGAGGCTGTGGCTTACTCAGTAAAGTTCCAGCGTCTATCTCCACTAGGGCTAAATGGCTTCTCACTGACTTTGCCTTCTTTCTCCCAGCGTTCAGATTAGTTTTTTCCTGCCTAGATAAGTTCTGCCTTGCTATAGGCCAAAGCAGTTTCTTTATTCATTAACTAATAAAAGTAACACATAGGCAGAAGGACCTCCCATACCACATGCATATACCCTAACATCCTTTTTGCTCTTAGGTAAACCCTTTTAGAATGTACAGACTCCTACCTTCTATCAATAGAAACACCTCTGATAACATCTGAAACCTAGAGTAGAGATTCCCCATCTTGCTGTGCTATTTCCACCACTGTATACAGAAGTTTCTAGGTTTACAGTTTTCTTTGCTGTGCTCCTAATGCGACCAGGAGAAATAAACTAGACAGATAGTTTAGGGTATGGATCTCTAAAACAATCCTGCTGCTTGACCTGGACCACCAGATCTACCTTTGCCAGAGGCTAGAAATATCCTTGTTTATGGTTTACAGTTCTGTCCTGACTAGAGGCAAGAAGTGCCCAAAGTGTTTAGAGACAGTGATTATGTCTAAATTTCTTGTTATATTTCTTATTTTACATAATAATTAAGGAGCTGCCTAGAAACTGTGTGTGATTAGACACTTCATTTGCCTGTGAAAGTGCACAAGAAACCCCAGTTCAGATATACCTAGGATGGAGAGACACATAAACATTTGGGACAACTGAGCTAACTCATCCCACTCTCATGTCTCAATGAAGAAAAGTCTTATTAAGCACTAGACACGTCATTGGTTAGCAACACCTTTTATAAGACTTATGCTGTCACACTGGATCTCAGCTTGCTTCATGTGTCTTAAGCTTTCTTCTATTATAGCAGAGTCTAAAATTGAGCCCTCTGCTCTCTGAGAAATTCCTTCCTCAAGTTCACAAGACAAATGAAATGGGTGCCACTGTTGGTAGGGAGCAGGATAGGCATTGATGGTCCAAGACTCTAGATCTCCCTTACACTCAGTGAGGCCCACCTGAGGCAGGAAAGCCTGTATCACACTCAAGGACTCAATGATTCTCTTTGTTTTATTACTGTAAAAACTCCATGAATCTGTTATCTCACTGGAACGTAGTGTTTGGGGCAATGTGAATGTTTGGGGCCTGTATTACTAGGCCATGGTCGTTTATAGCTGACTCCAGGATAAGTTAGGCTTCCTTCTGAGATGAGAACTCTGTCTCTCTCTCTGTCTCTCTCTCTGTCTCACTCTCTCTGTCTCTCTCTTTCTCTCTCTCCGTGTGTTCACATCACAGTTCCAAATCAAAATCTTGTAAAATGAATTGACCAAGGCAAATACTACATTGTCCTCACTGCAGTAAGTTTTAGAAGCGCTTCTTGAATGTAATCCTCTAGTCTTCGTGTCCACAGAACATTTACCTGCCGTGCGCCGTGCCCCTGTGTCTCTGCTCCGTGAGCTAGAACACAGTTCTCGAGCTTCGGGCAAGGGGCTGGAGGTTGAGAATACAGACAGACGCAGACCTTTAAACACTGATACCAAAGCCCCAAGAATGCCCCCTTTATTGTGTTCAGGGGCAGATTATATAGAGATAGCCACGCCCCAGCCAAACCCACCAGAAACCATTCTCCTGCCATCAGGAACCCCTGAAGGTCTCCTGCTCAGAGCAGCTGTAGGCACTCAGATCAGGGGATTACCTAAGAAGACTTTTAATTGTAAATTCCTTTTCTGCCTTCTTAAGATGTGGATCTTCTTCTAGCCTCTTGCCAGAATTTACGACCCTAGAATACAATTCTCTAGAAATCTGGGTCTTCCTTTGTAAATAGAATAATCAAGAATGATAGAAAGTGCCTGTCTTTTTAGTCTCTGTGGGAAGCTAGGAGCCAATTAGCACACACAGCTTCATCACACTGACGAGCTTCCCACCTCCAGGTCTTTCAGGACTTTTCTGCCAGAACCTTTAAAAATCCTCCTGCCTTTTATTTTAAAAGAGCTGAGTTAAAATTATATTGCCATATTCCTGAGTTCTATTACAGCTGTCTCAAGTAGTCTCTCTTGTCACTTTTTAACATATTTTCAGTATATTTTTTAAAAAAGTTGTCCCTTTCTTTCAACTGGAGAGGTGTCTCAGTGGTTACAAGTTTGTACTGCTCTTGCAAAGAACCTGAGTTCAATTTCCAGCAACCACATCATGCAGCTGTCAACAGCCAGTTAACTCCAGCTGCAGGGTGAAGTCATAAGTTGCAAACAGTGCCACATCAGTTTGGAATTATGATTAATAGGGTGATATTTATTTAAAGGGGAATAAACTTACAGATAACCGTCCCAGACAATAGCCCTGTGCACAATCAGGAAGGAGTCTAGTCACCAGAAATGGAGCAGGAAGCGAAAAGGGGCCAGAAGGGAAGTAGCCGCTTTTTTAAAGGGAGAGAGACCACGCCCCAATGGGCTGGTATCTCAGCAGCTATAGGCTGGAGGAGTAGAAGGACCTCCTGCAACACCTCCCTCTTTTGTTTAAGTAAGAGAGTTCTAAACCTACTACGAAATTATATACAATAAGTACAAATATCCTATTCTAACTAG
>NC_022020.1:39051700-39052430 GCF_000317375.1 Microtus ochrogaster | reverse complement strand
ATGATAGATATGAAGAAAAGCAAAGATGTTTTCTAAACTCATATTTATTTCTGTCCCATATCATGGCTCTTGACATGAGACAGAAACTCCAGAAATTCTGCGTTTTTCTCTTACTAACAGGCTTGGAATTGGAGAGGAACTGAGCCAGAGTCCAACTTCAAAACCAGCTTTATTCTGTAGAAATAGGAGCGGCAGGGCTGCGTCCCCAGCACCCTGGCCACCTGGCTAGCTTATGCCCCAAAATATAAGGAAACTTGGTTTGGGTTTTGTTCTTTAATTCAACAACGTGGGAAGTCTTTTCTTTTCTTTTTCCTTTTTTTTTTTTTAGGGTAAAATGGAACAGAAATGAGAGGTTTATCAAATCCTGTGCCAGCACTTTTCTCAGAAGTTTTAAATTCTGGACCAATTACGTTTGTTTTCTGATTATTGTACCCAATACTTTGAGTAATATGTAACTCACTCTTACTGATAATAAAATAAATATTAACCTGTAACAGAAATCAAAAAAAAAAACAACACACAAATTATATTCTTTTAAACACTGCTTGGCCCATTAGCTCTAGCCCTTACTGGCTAATTTTAATATCCCGATCAACCCATCTCTAATAAATGTGTAGCACCAGTCTTACCAGGAAGGATTCAGCATGTTTGACCTGGCTTGCTTCATTGTGTGCTTCTCAGAGAGCAGAGCTATCGCGTCTGCCCGGGAGAGGGGAGCATGGCGTCTCTG
>NC_022020.1:39046775-39051600 GCF_000317375.1 Microtus ochrogaster | reverse complement strand
GCAAAGATGTTTTCTAAACTCATATTTCTTTCTGTCCCATATCATGGCTCTTGACATGAGACAGAAACTCCAGAAATTCTGCGTTTTTCTCTTACTAACAGGCTTGGAATTGGAGAGGGACTGAGCCAGAGTCTAACTTCAAAACCAGCTTTATTCTGTAGTAATAGGAGCGGCGGGGCTGCGTCCCCAGCACCCTGGCCACCTGGCTAGCTTATGCCCCAAAATAACAACACACAAATTATATTCTTTTAAACACTGCTTGGCTCATTAGCTCTGGCTAATTTTAATATCCTGATCAACCCATCTCTAATAAATGTGTAGCACTGGTCTTACCAGGAAGGATTCAGCATGTCTGACCTGGCTTGCTTCATTGTGTGCGTCTCAGAGAGCAGAGCTATCGCGTCTGCCCGGGAGAGGGGAGCATGGCGTCTCTGAGCTCACTTCCTCTTCCTCCCAGCATTCTGTCTGTTTACTCCTCCCACCTATGTTTTAACCTATGAGGCCAAGCAGTTTCTTTATGACTTAACCAATGACCTTCCTCCATCAGCAGGGGATCTGATGTCTTTAGCCTCAGGTTACCTGCACATAAGTGTACCTACCCAAACACAGACACACAGGCACATAATTAAGATATATATATATACATATATAAATATATATACATGCATATGTATATATGTGACATATAATTGACACATATATACATACATATGTGTATATGTGTGGAAGAAAGTGTCTCTTCAAATATTTCTTTTAAAAGAAAGATTTATATATGTGAAATAAAGGACCCTGGAAAGAAGTTGTACCCTACATTGAACCGTCTACAAAGCTGACTGTATTTCAATGAGTCTGGAGAGGTTAGAATGTTGCAAATTTGAAGTCTAATTGCAATTTACTTTGGGTTATCATTGGCTCAACTTTAATTTAACAGCTGTTCTTTATAAACTTTCTTGTCTGACCTATCATCATTGTGACCTTTTAGGATACATCATTTTAACAGGCTGCTAGCTTCCACCAACCCCAAACTTAAAAATGTTGTCAGATAGTGTTTGAGAGCTATCACATATGTTTTATTTTGTTCTAACCTGTTTACCTGTTATATCTACACCCCAAGGGTTGGAGCCTATTCAGATATTAATGATTAACAAAAGATATGGAGGTTCTACTTTAGCTTAGGAATAAATGACATCATTGCTTAAAAAGATAAACATTTTATCCTAGAGTATTTGAGATGTTATTGATAAGTATATAAAAGTGGGAGAAGATTAACTATTTTGAACAAACAGAAGCTTTTTCTTCATTCTGCTTTATCCTTTCTCTTTATGTTGGACTCTCTTGTTTCTTCAGAAGGGAAGTGACAGCAGATACACACTTTCTCACTCCGGCAACTTAGTTCTTTGTGCTGTGGTTTATTCTGCATATCGTAAAGGCTGCCAAGTGAGCACGATGATGAGTTATTCAGAGCGGAGGATGTAGCTGGACCAGTATTTGCCTACCCAGAAAGCAGAAGGCCATGATTCAACCACTGCTGTTGAAACAGAAATAAAAGCTCACATAGGTGAGCAAAGAAATGCTGCATTTGTGTGAGATATTTGAAGACACATTTAAGCTCATGATCTTAGCTAAGAAGGGAGAAAAATATTTCTTATGAAGCAACATAGCTAAGAAGTGTTAGGTTGTACAAAATGGAAATGTCTTACAATCTACTGTATTTATTTTATAATAACTTAACCAGCATATAAAATATTCTCAAAGATTTGTGGGCTTGCTATATTTAGGTCAACATTTATTTTTTGGCTTACTATGGTATACTTAACTCATATGAATGTTATCATAGTTTTTCATCAGTTATAATCATTTTGTCCAGTTAACAATTATATCCGTTTGCATTTCCACCTTAAAATTAAAATATATTCACTTCTGAACTTACTGTGAAGATATTTTTAATTGTTTTGTTTGTTACCACAAATTTCCTAGGCAACATTCCAGAAAACTCATTTCTGAGGCAATACAGTGTATGGAAAATCTACTACAATTAGATGAAGTACCATTATATTGGTTTACAAGTATTAAATAATGAGACAGGGCAGTGTGAAATAAATATTTCAGGAGCATTCTAGTTCTGAGAGAAATCCTATGCAAAGCAACTTGGCTATTCTGTAGTTTTAAATTAAATCTTGCTACCACCAACAAAGTTATAGCCTATTGATTTTCTTAACCATTAATTCACTCAAGACATTACCTCAGTCTCTATAGCACTTAGCTGTTTTAATTTACTAATCTAAGCAAAGGATAATCAGCTTCCTTTGTCCTTTCACTGGGAAAATCAACCAAGTAATTTTCTCTAATCAGATACTATTATATTACAAAGAAGCCCAGCTCATAACTCTCTGACTTAAATAAACATCAAATAACAAATCACACAATAAAAATCATTCATTTTGTTTATATGAGGTCATTGAAAATAAAACCATTGCTTTTTGTACTTATACACTATTGGGCATTTAATGTTTTGTTTCTTTGATTATCTGCCTGTGTTATTCTGGATATGATAGCCATAATAACTTTTTAAAAAGTATATTGGTTGCCTGCCCATCATATCCAAATATTGAATTTGATTGGCATTTATAGAACCAAGCAAACCTAATCTTTGCTTAGTATATAAATTGAAATCCTTTGTTGACATTTACTCTTTCTTAAACTTTGGACATTGTCTCTGGGTTTTCTTTATTTAGCCATGATATCTAGTGAACTCAGACATGTTTTAATTTAATATTAACCTCAAGAAGATAGCCAACAGTTCACCTGGACTCGAATCTCTTTAAGTATGAATTTGGTTTCATTGTTAAGTCCACTAGTCGTAATTATAATATAATAATCTTTTGTATATAAACAATATTCTATAACAGAAAATATTGATGAGAACAGGAGTTAGAACTTAGTCAACCTGACAAAGACAAGGACTTTAATAACAAAGCTGTCTGATTCCTGTCTTTGGCCAATAATGACAGATGATCTGGCCAGCAGAACGTGTGTGTTAGAATCCTCAATACAAGCACTTTTTGAAAGATATATCTACTTTGGGTAGGCTCGCTGAAGTGATGATCCACTCCCAAATCTCTGTCGAGTTTCTGCCATAAGTCTGTAAAATACTCCTAGACTAGCAGCAGAGGGGAACCCATCCCTGGGGCCTGCTCCTACTATGCAGAAAAATATGCCTCCTTACTTTCTCATAACTTACTGCCCATGAACAGATAACAGATTCTGTTCATCCCCCTCCATAAAGTTGATTTTTCACATATACAAAATAAGGCCCTGGGATGTTGATTCAGTGGAAGGTTTTTGTGACCTGAATCATTGGAATCCTAACTCCAATTCCTAGTCTTCCTGAAAGTCTCCATCATTCTCAAGAAATCCCTGCTTTCCTCCCAGTTCAGAGCATTCATATGCATATTGTTTTGCTTAGGCATCACAACACATTGAAGGTAGCAGGGAAAATAATATTTATTCCCTGATAGGATATCTAATTAGATGATTAAATATTACCTCCATGACAAATGAAGCTCACTCCTTTCCCCACCTACTCTTTCCTGACATAGGTTACCAAACTTCTGCTGCCTTCTCAGTTCTTTGTTTACTGTTGGCATAGCCTATTGCTTGCTTGAAGTAGCTTGATTCTGTATATCATCTCCATTCACATCTCTCACTTTTGTAGGCTTTCTCTTACTTCGGTTTGGTCTCTTTCTTAACTTCATTCAGATTGAACGTTTTAGTTTTGTTCTCCTGCACATGTCATGTCTACCCCTGGATCTCATCTATGGTGCATGTCTACTGCAGGTGAATATACAATGACTTACCGGTGCAGCCATGTTCAGTGCAGAGTTTTATGGACTTACTAGTTCATGAAGACTCTGACCTAATCAGGAATGAATTCATTCATGGGTTCATATTTGAAGAGTTGTTGCTTATGGAGACCGAGGCTATGGAGTCATGTTGAACTGAATGAGCCTTTGGGGAATTCCTTTAGGGTCTGTAGTTTGTTCTCATCGAACTTTTTCCCCTGGCTCATCTTTTCGTCTGTTACAGTTGCTATGAAGACTATGACAGCTCTGCTCTATCACATCCTCCCTACCATGATGACATCATCTTCCTCACTACAGCGCAAGAAACAGTGGAATCCAGTGTCCACAGACTGAAACCTAGAAAATCCTCAGTCAACAAAACTTCCTTCCTTTCAGTTGATTTTCTCAGACATTTGTCATAGAGACAGAAAGGCACTAAGATGTGACTTACTACATAAGATAATCCCTTGCATTTTTTCTTACCCATCTTTATCTAGACCTTATACTGAAGAACTTAATCCTACTTTTTCTAATATTTCTACCTCCGTGGGGACTAATTGGTCTTTAAAATCCACATCTTTAAACTATCAACCTTGTAAAAGTATTGTGAGTAGAGCATCTAAAGTCACAAAGATAGACATGTTTAAGTTCTGCAGGGAAACTGGTAGTCACGCCATTTTCCTTCTACTTTATCCTGTCCGCAAGAAAAGTAATTAGGGACCCAGAATTTAAATATATGAGCATTTTTTGGGGGTGGGGGAAAAATTTCTCATTCAAACCACCACAAGTACTTTTTTCTATACTGTTGTAAATTCATTTTGTAGTATACATAAAACATAACAGACTTGAAAACGTGTGATTCCGAGGCTCCTGGTAAATGCAGAGCCTTTGCTCCCTCATTTCAGAGCATTTCTATGTCTTCAGTTTAGCAAGCACTGCTCTTTCTTTCTCTACCCATCTCCTAGCCTTCATTTGTTTTTTTT
>NC_022020.1:39043453-39045888 GCF_000317375.1 Microtus ochrogaster | reverse complement strand
ACTTCCCATAGCCAAGAGGATAACTATATGTTTTTCCTTGGGTTCACCTTCTTACTTAGCTTCTTTAGGTTCACCAATTGTAGACTCTGTGACCCTTATTTATGGCTAGAAACCAATTATGAGTGAGTACATCCCATGTTCATCTCTTTGGGTCTGTTGGTCCACCTCTTCTGGGTGTTTCATATGGATTATATCAGGCCATCTATGTTTTCTCGGGTGTATCTGATTTCACTTAGTGTGATGTTTTAAAGCTCCATTCATGTGGTAGAATGTTCTAGCATTTTTTTCAATATGACTGAATGGATTCTGTTGCCTGGGTATACTATATTTTGTTTATCTATTTAAAGTAGAAGGACATTACAGATGATTTCTCTTCTGGATTATTATGAATAGTGTTTCCTTAAGCATTATTTTCTAATTCGGTCAGTAGAGGAAATTACTGAGACATATGGACATGCTTCACTTTTAGAAAAAAAAATTAACTTTCCATAGTGGCTGAACCATTTATAGTCCCATCGGCACTGTGGTAGAATAAATCCTGTACCTTTTCTATTTAGTTTACTTTAACTTTTTTATTATAGCCATTTCAGTATATAAGAATTCTATATTATTGTGTTTTGATTTGAATTTCCTTAAAGGCTAATGATGTCTAATTATTTGTTTTTTTTTTTGCCATTCACATCTCTTTTTCCTATCACTCTAAATTGATACAATGGTTCTAAATAAGATTTCAGTGGAAACATTTTCATGTAATTTGATAAACAGCTTATCTGTCATTTGTGAATTTTTACAACAGTAGCAAGGTTTTTTTTTCTCTCTCTCTTCCTCCTTTTCAGTGCCAGGGATCAAGTCTAGGGCCTCATACAAGCTAGGCAATTGTGGACCTTTAAGATACAGTCTAGTTCTTTCATTAGCAAATACTTTTCTTAAAATGAAAAGAAATTAAATCTACAAAAGATTGTCATTGAAAATCACGAGTTCATTGAAGTAATATTTAAATTCCTTCACATTGTTCCCCCATCCATTTTTTCCTGAGTTCAGTAAACTGCTGAGTGGTTTGTTGTGGGCAATTTGTGAAGATAAACTCCAAGTTTATTAACAGCATCCTCATTTTTACCCATTTATTTTTATGCTTCTGTCTGTCCATTGATGACCTTAAGTATCCCTGTAGAAGACTTTTTATCTTTTGTGCAATCCACAACAAATCACGCACATTGATGATAATTGGCAGGTTTGTAATGGAAGCCGTAGTCTTCCAGATTATGTAACTCAAATTTTATGAAGGAGCATGGGGGAGTTAGAGAACCCCAATGCATTAGTTACTTTTCTGTCACTGTAGTAAAACAACATGATGAAAGCATTTTATAGAAGAATCAACTTATTGGTGCTTATGGTTCCTGTGGCTTAAAGAATCCAGTAGGGGAGGGAAGCAAAGCATCTAGCAGGTCATAGTGGCAGAAGCAGGAAGTTGGATGATCATATCTTGAACAACAAGCATGAAACAAAGAGAACTGAAAGTAGACTAAAGCTATACACTCCCAGAGACGAACTCCAATACATACTTTCTCTAGCAAGACTGTACTTTCTAAATCGCTTCATAGAGTGCCACTAACTGAGGACCAGGCATTAAAAGAGATGAGCCTATGGGAGACATTTCTCATTCAAAATCCCACAGTCACTTTTGGGAATGTGGATACTGAAACAAGCACTACTTCTCCTGTGTCTATGTCCTCCATCTTGTTATAGAGATGAGAGAGGAGAAGCTAAACTCTGATTTGTCTGCCTCTTCTCATCTTTCCTTACACCCAGACTTTTATATTGTTTCTTAAAAGGGCTTATCATTTTCTTAAGAAAGGCAAAAGGTGGAAGGCGATGACTATTACTAATGCTACAAAGAACTACCCTAGAAAAACTTTCCTTGCTCTTATGACCTTAGACGACAGTGCCAAAAGAGTTAAGTCACCATAAATCATATTGGGTGCTTACTGAATGTAACATGCTAGCACAGTTCAAAAGAGGAAGCAGATTTTGTTTGCGATACCTGAGTTTCTAGCTGTACTATAAAATCCAGTAGATAATAACTCTAGTTAATTAACTATGGATGCTAGCCACTTCACTGCCATAGGAGATAAGAGACAAAATGAATACAAAAGGGTGTTGGCACTATAATCATTCAAGGTTATTGAAGAGAAAGCTTTCCTATATTGAACATTTAAGATGACACTGCTTCAACAAAGGCAAATTAATGCTTTGATAGCTTTGATATCAAACTACAACTTTAGTTTCCTCACCCAAACTTATTAAAAAGTTTTGAGGCCATCTTAATAATGTTAGATAAACCTGAAAGTAGAAAACAACATTCTCTGATATTCTCAAAGAATGAAAAATAATACTATATTAATTAGGTTTACTTCCAGATAGTATAGTTCATTAAT
>NC_022020.1:39015342-39042485 GCF_000317375.1 Microtus ochrogaster | reverse complement strand
TTGGTTATAGGAACACTCATTAAGGAAGAAATATAGATGGTGATTAAGTCTGATAGCCCTATATTCAAGTTGATATTTATTATTACTAAGTTTAGAAAGTGGCTTCTAGAATTATTTTCTAAACCAAGGCTGACAATTTACAGGAAACTCAAAAGTACAGCTGAGCTCACTGGGGAAATGAAAGAACAGTATTATTCTGGGTGCATGACACCCTAGAGATGATCTTTAAACAAAATATATTGTGACACTTTTTTAGAAAGGCATTAAAACAGAGCCAATTATTGTAGTCCACAGAGTTTTGTTTTGTAATTGTGTCACTGGGGTAGTTCCCTAGGGATGCTTCAGGAAGAGGGAGGATTGAAGAGCTCTTCCTCAATTACAGACCAGGAAATATAGGAACAGTGGTGGGCTCAGGCCTTTGCTTGGGTTTATAAAACATGTCACCTATACTGAGTAGGGTTTGTGCAGTTTTACGTCTTTGTACTTTTTAGTGAACTGTGCAGTGCTACATAAAATGATACTTTTCAAAAGAAGAAACAAGGAAAGACAGTGTGGGTGATGGACTTGAAGCTGTAAACTATGATCTTTCATTAGATGGGCTTTATCTAAGAATACCATTGTAACCCAATGTTGTGAGAAATTGGTAAATCATCATCTTATTTCAAGAAGATCATAGTTTTGTGAATAGAAAGAGCCCAACATTATATATATATTTCAGTTACTTAATATGTGCAGGTAATAAAATTATTATTATTATTTTTTTTGGTCAGGGCCTGCTAAGACTTCATAGGAAAATAAATAGAGAAAATATATTCACTAGTGCAGCATCTATCTATAGACTGTCTGGAGTTTCCCTTGAACCAAGTTTGTACCTGACCCTGAAGTGTCCCTCCATTAAAACATCTCTTTTATTACTCTCCCCTTACATCTACCCCGCAACAAGATCACTCAGGTTCCCACCCCTACCTGCCTTCAGTCTACCCACGAGATCTCTTCTATTTTCCCTTCCCAGGGAAATCCAAGTGTCCCTAAGTTGTGTAATATTACTTTAAGTATGTAAAGAGATGTGTTACATTTGTTTATGTTGTGGAATATTACTTTAACTAGGTAAATAATTGTTACATTTGTTTGTACTGTGTTTCTTAAAAATATAAAGCTGTGTTAATTTGCCTGCCTAAGGCACCTGCTTGGTTTAATTAAAAGCCGAATGGTCAATAGCTAGGCAGTAGAGGGACAGGTGGGACTATTGGGAAGAAAGAATGAATGGGAGGATGGATATAGGCTACAGAGAATAAGGGGGAAAGAATGAGAGAGAAAGAGAAAGAGAGAGAGACAACTGGGGCCAGCTAGCCAGGCAGCTGCCACTCAGCCAGACATGGAGCAGGACACACAGAATGAAATAAAGATAAAAAGCCCCAAGGCAAAATATATGTGAAGAGAAACAAGTTAAATTAAGTTATAAGAGCTAGAGAAACAAGTGTAAGAGAAGGTTGTGGTTCATAACTAATAATAATAAATAGCCTCCATGGTATAATTTGGTAGCTGATTGGTGGCCCAAAATGAAAAAGCCTGCTGTATCCTCCCTCAGACCCTCTTTTTTGGCTAGCCTCTCTTGAGTTGTGGATTGCAGTGTGATCATCCTTTCGCATACGGATAATATATACTTATGAACTAATACATACTATGTCTTTCTGGGTCTGGGTTACCTCATTCAGGATGACTTTTTTTCTATTTCCATTCGTTTGTTTTCAAATTTCCTTATGTCCTTGGTTTTTACAGCTAAGTAATACTCCATTTTGTAAAGGTTCCACATTTTGTTTATTCATTCTTCGATTGAGAAGCATCTAGGTTATTTCTGGGTTCTGGTTATTACAAATAATAATGCTGTGAACACAGTTGAGCAAGTGTCCTTGTGATAAGATTGAGCATCCTTTGGTACATGCCCAAGGGTAAGCCAAGGGATCCGTATACATTATCCTATCTACTGATTTACAAGCTTCTTACTACCAGTCTCCCGAATACTGTGAGTGTAGATACACCACAAATAGATTACATTTACTCCACTAACAGATAACCTACAACCTTTTGTGTTTAACCATGCTGGTCGTTTCAGTAGGTCTAAGTGAGCTCTCCAGTTTGGGCATGGCCCTTGCGGGTGTGCTGTAGCATCTTCTGGGATTGATTGTGTTGATGACCTCACATGAAGGCATAAGAAAAAATTTTGATATTTTTGATAAAATCCATAAGAATGGAACACATGGAACTAAATAAAGGCATAGATTGCAAATGAGAAGTTGAGTATGGTTAAAGTAGAGGCAGATAATAAAAACAGAACTCTTCCTGGAGAACAGAAGAAGAGGCAATTAATTTTTTAGGCTAAAAATTAACTCTGCCAAGAAAAATGGTACAATGGAAGTCATTATATATAAGCCTCTTCCGAAACTGTGCAGATAGCCAATAGCTCAACATTAAAGACATTTGATCAGTTGTAGGGAATCTAATATGATTAGATGTAACTGTAAACTATCTCATCTATTTTAAATATTTTGTTTTGGTCTAAAATAATATAATATAATGAAAACAAATAATGTCTTGAATAATAAAAATTTACTCTCTTTTGACCAATATCATATCACTTTCTTTCTCTCACAACCCTGGAAAACAGCACTCTTTTGTCTAAAACTTTTAGTTTGACTGTTTTAGGTTCCATACGTGAGATTATGAAATTATTTGTCTGTCTGTATTGGGCTTATTTCACTTAGCATAGGGCTCATTCAGCTTTTAGAAGATTGCAGGCATTCATTCTGAATCCTGATGAGCATTCTAATACATACACATATGCCCATATGTACCATGCACACTCATGTATTATGCACGCGTGTGCACGTATACAAACATACACTCGCGTATCCTATAATTTATTTACCTACTAGATATTTAGGTTGTTTGCATATCCTGACTATTATCAACAGTAATGTGGTGAATGAAAATAGGGTAAAATTATCTATTTTAAATCTACATTTTATTTTCTTCAAATACATACCTCAAAGACATATTGTGGGATTACATAACATTTCAAATTTTATTCCATTGACAAGAATATTTATGCTCTTTTCTATGATAATGATTCCATTTACATTCCCACCAACAATTTCCTAATATTTCTTTTTGCCCCCATCCCCACCTGCACTTATCTCTTTTTGATAGTAACAGTCTAGGCTCTCTCTCTTCCTCTCATCTATACATAAAATATGTTCTGGAGTTACAGTATACAGCCTTGTGATGAAGCTAACAGTGTTGCATTATATGTTTAGACTTGCCAAAACGTTTAACTTTATATTTTCAGGTCCTATGTATATAATGAAGACAAGAAAACTGTAGCTGTCACGGGTTATGGATTTGTTAATTAGTTTCAGTTTAGTGATCATCTCACAGTATTTGCATCATATGCTGACACATCACATCAAGTTATAAACTTCTGGTTTTTGGGTTTCTTTCTTTTTTTTTTTTTTTGAGACAGGGTTTCTCTGTGGCTTTGGAGCCTGTCCTGGAACTAGCTCTGTAGACCAGGCTGCTCGAACTCACAGAGATCCGCCTGCCTCTGCCTCCCGAGTGCTGGGATTAAAGGCGTGCGCCACCATCGCCTGGCTCTTTTTTGTGTTTTTTTGAGACAGGGTTTCTCTGTAGCTTTGGAGCCTCACCGGAAACTAGCTCTTGTAGACCAGGCTAGCCTTGAACTCAAGGAGATCCGCCTGCCTCTGCCTCCTGAGAGCTGAGATTAAAGGTGTGTGCCACCAGCACCAGGCAAGTTATAAACTTCAAATGCAAACAATCCTCATTAAATAATCTGGCCAGTAGATGTCATATGGAAAGTTCCCTAGTCCTTTAAGCTTTTTGATGTGCTTGCTGAAGACATTCAAAGTACAGCGTAAGTTGTGTTAAATTATTAATGAATGTGAATTTTTGATTAGAAGATTTTGTACAGGTAAGGCACATTTTTTAGAAATTATATCACTGACATGTTAATGCTCCTCAGAATTGCCTGAGGGCTTAATAAAGAGATGAATTCAACACAGGGCATTAAGCACAGAAGTATAACTGGATAATTAAGATGTCCCAAGGTAATTTTTATTAAGTTACACCCATGCTTATTAATTTTGTCCTTATAAAAATCATAATAGCTGTCATTTGGAGACCTAGAGCCAATAACTTACAGATAAATTTATACAAGTTTTTAAAAATTATACTAATTATCATCCTCTGAAACATTTTAACATTTTTATTTTATGGCTGGGGAATCTTAGACATCATATTAGTGACCTGGGTTATGGCCATGACAGAATGCCTGCTGGGGAAAGATATGCCCCCAGGAACAGGAAGCAGCTGGTCACGTGGTATCCACAGGCAGAAAGCAGAGCTTAATGAATGTTGTTGCTCAGCTAACTCTTTACTTCTTATGCAGTCCTAGATCCCGGTCACTGTATGGTACTGTCCACATTGAAAGTCGTTCCTCCCATCCCAGTTAATCCAGTCTAGACAACTTAATCTAGATAATTCTTCACAGTACTGCTTAGAGATTTGACTCAGAGGTGATTCTACATCCCATCAAATGCAAAGTCAATATTGAGCATCACACTTAGAGATTAACTAGCTTCCTCTGCTTTGTATATATCTAAACTGAGAGTCAGAAGTACTTCCACCTGTTGTTAGAGCCTGTGCAATGAATGTTTGTGTTGAACATTGCCTTACAAATACCAAATGTGAGGTGAATGGAGACATTTACCATGTTGACACATTATTTGGGAACTTCAGTTCTCTCCCATATCAGGCAAGTTCTGGAAAAGCTAAGCATTGGGCAATAGTATGGGGATATGAGAGATAAAAAGTATGCGATTGTGAAATCTCAGATTTAGGAAGAGAGAATTAAGTGGCGATATTTCCCCACTCTCCAGACTCTGGAGAAACAGTTGTCAGACCTTAGAATTCACCATTTTATTTGAGGATAACTGGCTGCACCCAGGTAACTCAAAATGTCAGACCAAAAAGGTGGTTGAGAAATTAAGTATATAGAAGTTGTGACGTTTATTTTTAAGAGTTAGATGAAGCAACTTGATAGTTAATGGGGTAAATGAGATCAATTTTTCGTGCTTCAATGAGAAGACTTGATTTTCGTGAAATACTATATAGATACTATCTCACAAAGAGTATGTGAATAATACCCTAGCCAGTATTTGTCAACACTGCCTCTTAACTTTAAATTTGCGTGTTAGAAACCCTTCCAGCAAGCATGGTCACGTAACATGTTTTATATAACTGTCCACTGCTGTCACAGTTGTTTCTTTAATAGGAAATGTCTCTGCATTACACTTACTTCTTTTAGCTTAGACAAAACACTTGGACAAGTGCAAGAAGGAGGAGCTTCTATTTGTTCACCTATTTTTACTTCAAACATTTTCTCTATTCATATGCCACCTATCAGGTAGAACACTGCCAGATACTGAAATGTGCGGTAAGAAATATGGTGAAGAAGCATGCCTACTTAAACACTTTGAGTTGTACTGTGTCTTTTGCGATATTGTAAGAGAATGGTCTCTACACACAGTATCAAATGAGCTGTAAAGCTAAATATGTAAAAGTACTCCTTATAAACTAAAATGTGTCTACATTTTACAGATGAATAAAACACCCACATACCTGTAGAAAAGAAAATGAGTGTACAAAATTATTTGGCTTTTAAAGGTGAAATAACACTAGGTGATAAAACAGTAGACTTGGGATTGAAAAATGGTTAAAGAATGAACAATTGATTGTAATATAAACTCAAAACTTAAGTGACTAAAGGCAAGGTAATTTATCATATTTGTTTCTACCTTGAAATTTTTTCTATTAAGCTAACAAATAGAGATCATCAAAATACCATCTTGTTAGGTGTTTTTTTTTTAAGTCTCTCATTGCATTCTACATCTGTGTGTGTGTGTGTGTGTGTGTATGTTGTGTGTTTATGTGTTTGTGTAGGTGCACTTATTTGTTGCATGAGAATTTCAGAGGTTGGTATTAGGCATCTTCGTAATTTGCTCTCCACCTTTCATTTTTGGGTCAGAATTTCTCACTGAACCCCAAGCTCATCCATTTGACTTGAGTTAAACTTACTGGACAGTGAACTCCAAGGATCTTCCTGTCTTTGTCTAATATTTTTATTTAATTCACTGCAAAGACAATTAAGCATTTGTATTAAACATATGCTATCAATTTCTCTCTCCCCCTTTTTTGTCTCCTTTTTAGATTGTTCACACATTTGCAACCATACTCAATATATGACATACTGAGGATTGAACCTAGGATCTCTTGAAGGCTGAGCAAACCTTTTACTCTCTGAGACACAGCCCCATTCAATAAATGCTTGCTATCTTTTCTACCACAGTGACAAATTTACTTGAAGTTCAACTTTTATTACTTTTTTCCCATTTGTATTTTTACTACATTTAGAGGAATGTAAGCATTATAATGTAGTCTTAAATAATTAGATAAATATTTCACAGAAGTAATTGAAGTTTTCCATTCAATTACTAAAATTCCTAGATGTTACAGAAATTAAGTTTAAACTTCATTTAAAAAATAATTCTTTTAAATTAAGCTGGACCTAATAATGAAGCAAGCCTCATAGATTGTAAGTAAATGTTTTATATTATAATTGTTATTTAATTCCTTTTTGGAAAGGTGAAAATTTCATTATTTGAGATCGAGAATCTTCCTGTATTGGTCCCAACCAAAAGATTAAATGGCAAAATAACAGAATACAGAAGGTTCAATTTAGACCAATGAATGCTTAATTGTGCGTCTGAGAGAGAGAAGGAGGGGTGGAAGGAGAAAGAGAGGGGGGAGAGGAACAGATAGAGAGAGGGATAGAGAGACAGGGACAGAGGAACAGAGGGGAGAACCCTCTTTTCTTGAGTGTTAACAGTATCATTGCTAAGCATGATGCTTACTTTATTAGAAAAAAACCCTGCATTTTGATAAAATAGTTTTTATTCAGATGTTTCAGCTTTTCAGTTTGCCTTTTAGGTGAACTGTGCCTTGGTAAATGCACAGGATTCACATGGACACAGACAAGCTGTGGTTTTGCTAAATCATCCTGGTTATCACATCAAAGACATCAGTGAAGGTCCTCTGATCTAAGAAGAAAAAACCAGAGAAGAGCAGAGGTGAGGCAAGGGGAAAACTGTTAACACTTTTGGATAACTTAGCTGTGATAATCTCAGGAATTTCTATAGGGTTGTTACCAAACATGTGGTGTGCAAGACAAGCAGCTTACACAAAGAAGGAAAACAAAAGAGATCCACAGTAAACAAATTCCAATCCCTCTGTTCTTACAGCAGCATTTCCTTAAGTATTTAACCCTTAGATTCAACTCTGTCCCTTCCTGCTCTTGAGAATCTTTGGCACTTTTGTTGCCTTCATGCATAGCATCTTTATGTGGGAGTCTTTTCTACATAAAATTGAAACCAATTATAGTTAATACCGCTGAAAAGAAAAAGGGTATTGAAAAAAGCAAATAATCATAATTCCTAAAAAGTTTTATGTGTTTATCAGTTACAGAATCCTGGCTACCAATTCAAATATTTTTTGTGTCTATGAAAGAAGTCTTTCTATGTTTTTCTTTTCATGATATTTAAAGATGTTTGAGTTCTGTCAAAATATATTTCCATTAAAGGTACTAGAGTTTTAAAGTTGCTAAATGCGCTTCTTGTTTACCTAGGTAATATTATAACCTTCTGGAATCTTTGATTGAGTTGAGGATTAGAAAGTGTTAGTTATAGTTTTCTTTAGTTATTATTAAAAGATAAGATAGACATAAATATTGTAACTATTATCCTTGCTTGATAGCTGTTTTGTTATATGTAATTTTACTATGTTAATGTTAAAACCTTCCCTTTTATTCAGATAGAAAATGGGAGATGATGTGGAAAGTCTTCTGTCTGTGTGATGCTTTTATTAGTTAATGAATAAATCTACTTTGGCCAGGGGCTTAGCAGAATAGGGCAAGACAGGAATTCCAAACAGATAGAGGAGGAGAGAGTAGGCAGAGTCAATGAAAAGTCATGGAGCCACTGCAGGAGACAGACACAGGAGGTAGACACCAGATGGAACCTTTCTGGTAGGCCACAACTACATGACAATACACAGATTAATAAAAATGGGTTAACTTAAATATAAGAGCTAGCCAACAAAACTCTTAAGCTATTGACCAAACAGTATTTGAAATAATATCATTTCTGTCTCATTATTTTGAGGCAGGACATCTGGGAAACAAAGTAGGACCTCCAACTACAAAAGTACACATAAATTATTCAAAATACCATATCTACATAAATTATATCAAAGTGAGCACCACATGGATCAAGATAGTAAAATACTGCTAAATACTTGAAGCCCTTTTAATTCACATTCTCAAAGTTAGTTTGCAGTTTTTGTTTTCATTTTGAATGTGATAAAGCATGTTTTTGAAAACATGTGCAAGCTATATCATTCAGTATATATACACCCTTGTATACAACTTTTTCAGCTGTTATTTTTGTGAGATTCTCTGATTTATATGGGTAGTTTATTAAGTGGCCTGATTTTTGTATGTTTTCAGACTATTATTATATGATACATATCAATTTATCTTTAAACTTTTCAACACTAGGTTGAACATTTATTTTCTACAGCTGCTACAAATAATGTTGCTAAGAAAATAATTTTAAGTCTAACTCATGGGCCAGCAGGAAACAGGATGGGTGATTGGTATAAAACCCCAAACTATAACTATGTCATTTTTAACCAGAGTATGAAAATATTCATTAGTGAAAAGACAATTCTTCCACAAATGGTACTGGGAAAATTGGATCTCCATGTAAAATAATATAACAAGATCTGTATCTCTCACCAGCACAAAATCAATTAAACTCTAGACATAGGCACATCAGAGCAAGGCTAAACAGACTCGGTAAGTTGTATGTACATTGTATGTTCACTAAGGAAATTAATATGGATATTATTCACAAAAAACACAAATAAGGCTGGGCAGATGATTCTGTGAATAAAGACTTCACTATACCAAGCATGAGGATCAAAGTTCAGATTTTTTGAACTCAGCACAATGCTGAGTAGTTAGGTAGTTACATAGCTCATTTGGAACTCTAGCCATGACAAACTGAGCAGGGCATCTCCAGAGTACTCTACATTACCTAACTCTCTGATTGGTGGGCTCTGGGTTTGATTAAGAGAACCTGCCTCAAAAGAGTAAGGTGGAAGAACAATCAAGGTAGATTACTAACATCAACCTTTGCACGCATACACCTCTTGTGAGCACATATACAATACCACACATACAAACACCTGAGAAGGAGCTGGAAAAATATCTCAGTGGTTAAGTGCACATGCTACCCTTGTAAAAGACCTAAGGTCTGTTCCCAGCACTCACATAACAGTTCACAACTGCCTGTAACTCTACTTCCACTTGATCTGCTGTCCTCTTCTGGTCTGTGTTGGCACTGCATATACAAGGTATGCAGACATACAATGAAGGTTAGACACCCATATATATAAAATCAAAATCAAGAAATATTCTAAAAAGACATTAAAAGAAGAGTAAAGACAATAAAAAATTTAAAAGTATCATATGAACTAGTTTTATTAGTCCTGAACTGTATATCAGCACACCACCGACATACTTGTGTATTCTGTTTTTGCTACACTACTCAAAATGCTGGATAGTGCAAGCATCCTAGATGCCTTTCAGCTGATGAATGAATGAAGAACATGTGGTTCATACACAGAAATAAATTTGATGTATCCATAATGCAAAAGGAAATAATGACATTGTCATGAAAATGGATACAACTAGGAATCGTTATGCTACACATAATGATCCAGATTCAGAAAAGCAAATACCATGTGTTTTTTTTCATATGCAGAATATAAAATTAAAATTATATGCAAATGTATATAAAAAGGATCTGCTTTTCGGTGAAAATTGATTTACTTTGGAAAAGCATGTGTATTTTCATTCTTTTGAATGGAATATTCAGTTGATGTTCAAATTCATTTAAATCCATAGTATAATGTAACTTCCATGTTTCTTTGTTGAAACATGTTTTTGTCAACATGATCTATTTGTGATGGATGAGAATTGAATTCACCCACTGTGGTATTCTTGGCGTCTGTCTCTCCCATTCTGTGCATTGTTTGATGCAGTTGGATGATCTGATTTTTGGCCTATCTATATTCAGATTTGTGTCCTCTTGATAGACTTTTTCCCCCTTTTTGATGAAAAATGAATCTCTATAATTTCCTTTCATTTGGGATTGACATTTCTATTTTTCTTTTTGACATGAGTGTAGCTACTACTGCTGGCTTTTGAATTATATTTCCTGGAAATTAATTTCCTTCCTTTTACTTTTGATATGTCCCCACAGAGCTTGGTCCTGGAATCCTGACTTGGGTACCAAGAGGATGAAGAAAGGACAGACACCGGGAGCAAAACTGGGGTCAGGTGTGATGAGCACATTGATGGGGTAGCAGCCCGTTATGAAACACCTTGTAACTTCCGAGACTGGGGGTGGGTGTCCCGGCTCCTGCTTTTCCCTGCTTAAACTTCCCACTCCTTTTCCATGACTGTCTCTTATGGTCACCACATCCATTCACTGATTGCTATTGAGTGTCCCCTTGTGGACTCTTCCTTGTGGTCTTCAAATTTCTTGCCCACTTAGGAAAAGACCTGCTAGCTACAATAGAGGATTAATATCTAGAACAGCAGCTGTCAAACTGTGGGTTGAGACTCCTGTGGAGGGGTCAAAAGAGCCTTCACAAGGGTCTTCTAAGAGCAGCTATATAACAGATAGTTACATTGCAATTCATAACTAGCAAAATTAAAGTTATGAAGTAGTCCACAAAAATAATTTATGGTTGCGGTCAGCACACTATGAGGAACTGTATAAAGGAATCACATTATTAGGAAGTTTGAAAGCCTCTGATGTAGAATATAGAAGAATTAAAAGAACAAAATAAATTAATCAGTTCAATAAATAAATAGACCAATATAAATATGAAATAGTTTACAAAAGATGAAACATAAGTGACAAGTAAACATGTCAAGTGTTCAAACCTCTCAAAACCAGAAAAAGGCAAAGGAAGCTGGTACTAGGGTTCCTTTTTACTGTAGTCAGAATAGCAATCTGGATTGCTGATTACTTGAATAATTTATATGTCTGTGCTCAATAATAGGTTTTGTGAGCAATTTTCTTTTATTCTGATGTATTAATCAAGCTTATTAGATGACTAGCTTCATTCATCATTTTAGGAATTCATTTTTTATTTTATTTTTTATGTTTGGGAGTGCTTTCCTGCATGTTTGTCTGTGCACTGCATGTGTGCCTGGTGTCCTCAGAGGCCAGAAGAGGGTTGCAGATGGTTTGGAGCTGCTATGTGGGTGCTGGGAATCCAACAGTCCTCTCGAAGAGCACTCACTCTTTACTATGGAGCTACTTCTCTAGTCCATAATTTTATATTAGTTTTTTGGAGGAGATTTTATATAAACCAATGACTGCATTTTTATTATTTTATATGTGCGTATTTATGCATAAACATGTATGAATGATGGAATTCTTGTTATTGTTTTCCCTTTGAGGTAGTTTTGTAATTTTCTCTTTCACCTATAATTGAAACTTTTTGACAGCGAACGTGTTTATAATATGTTCTTACACTCCTACTATCCTTTTAGTGTCTGTAGATTCTGTGTTCATGTCGCCTTATAGTACTGATATTGTTCACTGTCCTCCTCCTGCTCCTACTGCTCCCCCTCCTACTGTTTTTCCTCCTTCTTCTCTTGTTCCTCTTCCAACCCCCCTTCTCATTTGTGCTCATTGTCAAAACCTAGACTTTGTGCATGGAGTTTTTTGGTGTGTGGTGTGCAGTGGGAATCAGATTCTTTCTAAGTTTCTCAGTCAGCCTTGAACTTGTAATTCTCCTGGCTCTGCCTCCTAAACACCAAAAGATACAGGAGTGTAGCAACAAACCCATGCTATCCTAGGCTGCGCATAGTTTCTTAATTAACTGAATTTTAGTTTACTGTGGAAAACTTTAAAGAAAAACTGTTTTTCCTTTCTGACTGAACATCTGTGTTCTCTGCCTTACTCTTTTCCCCTTACTGTGTAATAACTTTGATATTTTTTTCTTTTGTAAATGATTGGGTCAAATGCTTAAACTAACAATTAAACATTTTGCTTGTAAAAATCACTTCAGTGTACCTCCTTTCTCCGCTTTGTTTTCTAAATCACTACCCAAATTTTATTTCATGATATGTACTATGATTTACAAGTGTGTGTATGTGTGTGAGTTAGTGTGTGTATATTGAGTGTGTTTATATGTGTGTGAGTGTGGTGTGTGTGAGCATGTGTGTATGTTTTCATATGTGCTCATGTAAGGGGACATGGCAATTTCCTTTAGTATTAATTCTGTGTGTAATGTGGGATTTTGAATAGGTAGGCCCTTAAATAATATTTGATCAGTGAATCTGTGTACTAGCATTGGTTTTAATTTATTGCTATTGGTAAAATAGGCAAAGAAGAGTGTGTGGCATGCGTAGGGACACCCAGACACAGAAAGTCACTGACCCCACTGTCTGTATGTGTGAGTGTAGTCAGAGGACTGAGAAT
Source organism: Microtus ochrogaster (assembly GCF_000317375.1). Classification (NCBI taxonomy): domain Eukaryota; kingdom Metazoa; phylum Chordata; class Mammalia; order Rodentia; family Cricetidae; genus Microtus; species Microtus ochrogaster. The sequence goes on along the minus strand of NC_022020.1, from coordinate 39,029,790 downwards.
GATTTGAATCATGAAGGGAAAATGAAATAAAAAGCACCTGGCATACAAAGGGAGAAGAAAATTCCATGAGGGAGTGGAGCAGCACCCAACTCTTATAAGTTGTGAAGGGGCCATAAAAGACAGGGGCTAAAACTTTTCTTTTTGATTTTGCACAGAGGAAACAGATGAACAGGGCAGAAAGATGAAGTGCTGTGGAAGGCTGACTTCAGCAAAGTTAGGATCTATGTGACGTAGTTTATGTGTGATATCTATGTTCAATACTTTCTAAAGAATAGTATCATCCATAATACAGGCTCACAGTTCTGCTTGGCAGCACAATACGTCCTTGCAGTCACTCTAGGCAGCATGCATAGGTCCTTGCAGTCCAATCTAGGCAGCATGCGTAGTTCCTTGCAGTCAGTCTAGGCAGCATGCATAGTTCCTTGCAGTCAGTCTAGGTGGCATGCATTGGTCCTTGCAGTCCAGTATGGGCAGCATGCATAGGTCTTTACAGTCCAGTTTGGGCAACATGCATAGGTTCTTGCAGTCCAGTCTAGGTGGCATGAATATGTTCTTGAAGTTCAGCATACCTGGGTCCTCACTAAATTTGACAGATTAAAAAGATATTAGTTTCACTTTTCTTTTTGGCAGAAGAAAGAACTAGACACTGAATTTTGGGACAAAACAGAACCCAAATGATTTTCTTTCATTTCATTAAACTTTCATCTTATACCAGACTATTGTTTATGATTTGCCCACTCTCAGTAAAAAAAGCAAGACAAGAGAAGGGCAGTTAGTTTCACTAAAGCAGGGGTTTGGTAAAGGTACCATTTTTGTTGTTGTTGTTTTCTTGGCTAATATGGCTTTGAATTTCTATGTAGTACAGAAGTACTTATGGGTCTTTTTAACATCATGTATATCCTAGTAATAACATTTGGTTTAATGAAATGACAGTTACTTTTAATATAGAGTGGACCTCTAAGGGACAAGCATGTAAAATGAAAGATGGACTTAAATTCTTACACTGTGATCTAGTCTCAGAATAAAACAAAATATGTTAACATGGCAATTGGTTGGCATAAAAAAATCCTAGAGTTATTGTAGGCACAGGCGATGAAAGGAGACAGAGACAGAGACCCAATTTGGAGCACTGGACAGAAATCTCAAGGTCCAAATCAAGAGCAGAAAGAGAGAAAGAGCATGGAACTCAGGATCGTGAGGGGTGCATCCACAGACTGAGACAATGGGGATGTTCTATCGGGAACTCACCAAGGCCAGCTTGCCTGGGTCTGAAAAAACCTGGGATAAAACCGGACTCGCTGAACATAGCGGACAATGAGGACTACTGAGAGCTCAAGAACAATGGCAATGGGTGTTTGATCCTACTGCACGTACTGGCTTTGTGGGAGCCTAGGCAGTTTGGATGCTCACCTTACTAGACCTGGGTGGAGGAGGGTGGTTCTTGGACTTCACACTGGGCAGGGAACCCTGATCTCTCTATGGGCTGACAAGGGAGGGGAACTTGATTGGGGGAGGGGGAGGGAAATGGGAGGAGGTGGCAGGGAAGAGACAAATCTTTAATAAATAAATAAACGGAAAAAAATCCTAGAGTTTCAGAATACAGCATGTGTGAGATACAAGCTGATGGGAAGGGAAAAATCTAGACAGCATTTGTTCTTTTAGGAAACTTAGACATTATTAAGCAATTTAATCTTTACAACAGATATAAATGTGGATGTTAAAATTATTATCTTTATTTCCAAGGTACTGAGAGTTTACAGTTACTTCTTTAAGACCTCAGTGCATTAGCAACAGTCTAATGTCTGGAAGCCTCCGTATCTGTCCGATGATCACCATAGCATCATGTGGCTGGTCAGGAAACCAAAGCAGAAAGATTTTTGCTACCCTCATATGAAGACTGGCAAGGTGAAACCAAAGCTGTACGTAAGTTTGCCTCGTCTGTAACCTTCCACGCAAACTGGTTCACCTGTTTTGAGAAATTGCCCAGGTGTCTCCTCACTCTTGGGGGCTTGTACTTCAAATTAATGTATTGAAAGTTTTGCCAAGTTTCTTAAGGTAAACTCTTTAGCTTTATTTAACTTAGATTTCTGAGTGTGTCCTATGATTACTTGACACACTGTTTAGAGGGTTTTGAGAAAAAAAAAAAAAAGCTTGCTTTCCACTTATTTTGTACTTTCTGAAGCACAGTAAGAAAGGGTGCCTCACACGTAAAGGTACTCTGATTGGCCCAAAGAAGCCTAGTGAAAGTAGAGATGTATCGTGATATAGTTTAGATTGTAAGGTAAATTATCAATGATGAAGTTCTTTTATTGATTATGGTGTAATAGGCACCTCGAATTGTTCCACAAAGAATCAGAATGTTTCTGAGATATTTTTGAATTTGCTTCATTGAAGGCAGAAAGATCAGATGGCAAATATAATAAATATGTATAACTCTATAATTTAAAAATTGTTTAAAAAAGACTAAAGATAACCCTTTTGAAACTAGTTTGCATGTGAAATTCACCCACATGCTGCCTGAAACAGCCAAGGGTGGGGAGGTTGAAATTAGCATTTAGGCTTTGAGCCTGCATGAGGTTTGGGAAGAATCATGGAGCATTGTGCCTAATCTTTAACAGAAAATAGCAATTTGGTAGGAATTTCACACAGGGGATGGAAAGGATTTGACTTTAAAAACAAACGACCAGGGGAGTATGACCTCTTGCTGATGGAATATGTTGTTAATCCAAGCACCTCCACAAAAATACATTCCCTGAATTACCTAAGCACACTTTAAATGCAATCAGATAATGTGATGAAGTGTTTGCTGAACTGTGGCTAACTACTGCTTATACCGAACTGAGCTTTGAGTGTGATCTGGGTGAAGATCAGCTTGCTTCCTGAAAAGCCTGTCACAAAGAGAAGCAAAATGTTTCTGCATATTTTTATACTTAGCATCATTTAGTTTTATCTTATGACTTTCTGTCCTGTGATCGGCTATTTTCAAAACTCCTATTCTGCACTCTAAAAGAGAAATCAAAACACCCTAAACAAAGTCTGAATGATGGATTTACTTTCACGAGGCAGAGGGAGAAAAAGGAGGAAGAAGAACGTGCAAGAAAGAAGATAATAAAATTATGATTTAGAAAGGACAGGCAGGAATGAGAGCCGAGCAGTTACTGCCTTAGCAGCAGATCTCGGTTCAATTAAGAGCACTCACATGGAAACTCATAACTGCTTGTGTCTCAAGTTCCAGTGGGTCTTGTGCCCTTTTCTGACTTCTGTATACTCTTGGTATATATAAACTCATGTAGGTCTGCATACATACAGATATAAAAAAATAAATCTCCCCTCTCTCTCTCTCTCTCTCTCTCTCTCTCTCTCTCTCTCTCTCTCTTTAGACCAAATATTTAGACCAAAAATTTAGACCAAATTTAAGATTTATAGGTAAAAGGAGGCAGTAGAGTTTATAGCTCTGGTTTAAGTAGCACCATTTTACATAAAGGTGTGTAACCCCCAAATGAGCATCTACAATATAACCTTTAACTAGACATGATGAGATTGATGGGAAATATTTAACTTTTTTATTCTTAGACATATTTTTCATCTTTCTGCCACACAAATGTTAAAATTCACTATATAAATCAGTTTTGAGGGAATAAAAATTTTTAGTATTTTTTTATTCAGTTAATTTATTTTTATGATTGAATTTTTAATATGTTTTTGAAAGTAAAGAAAACATTATATTCATTAAAAAAAGAAATCCCTAAAATAAAATGTAGTAGAACTAAAAAAGGAAAGTTGGTTTGTATCATGGTTTTACACACACACACACACACACACACACACACACACACACACACACACTGCATATACAGTAATCAATGCTGAATGTCACGTTATCAATACTGGTGTTCAACACCAAGCATAGAACAAGGACCTAAAACATTCAAGCAGAAGAGACAAGTCTTTACTTGTCTTGTTAACACAGCACAAATTGTGGTTATTCTGTTGTGATCTTCGAGTTCAGCTTTGCAGGGCATTGTGATTCATGTGTTCATATGCCGAGTTACAGCATTTGTTTTCATTAAAGCAACGGAGCAATAGATCTTAAGCATGATTTTGCAACTATATGGCTCATTAGAGTGTCGAAATGGAAGCAGAACACTATATTATATGCCTGGTAATATAATAAAAATAGTAGAATAGAAGCTTGGGAAAACTATTGACAATTTATTGATTTATAAATGCTGAGGACAAATTGTTCTCGATGCATGAATCAGTAAAATCATAGTTGAAAGTTATTCACAAACTACAAAGTCATCTTATGTTTTTTTTTTTGTCTTTTATTTCAAAAATTTTGGCCATGAATGACTCTTAAATCCATTTCTTTATGTTTGCCCTCTCTTGGAAAAAATAATTTACCTTGGCTTCTTTATAACTAGTTAAGTTATTGCAAAATATAATAAAATTATAGTGCTAGCTTTAAGCTCTGTGCTGCATTGCATCTCTTGATGGTGTGTCAGGACCTAGGAAATTTACCCTCACATTCTTTTACAAACCTATAAAAACTCTTTCAAGAAGAAATGTACTGCTGTTTTTACAAATAAGAAACCCAATAGAAAATTTGAGATTTTATTATGCCTTTTCCTATCCATCTCCCTCTTCCTTTTTTAAAAAGAATTCTAACCCTGGCTTGGAACTCACTATGAAGCAAGGCTGCCCTTAGATCCATGAATACATGATCCTTCTGCTCAATACCCTTGTATGAATTGATTATACACATACACAAAGAATCTAGTTGCCTCCTGCCTACTCTTATTGACTTGCTTATTTTTGCTTTCGCTTAAATCTTGAATTCCCTAAGAACTTTTGAAATATCTACTTGCATGGGTTTCAGATTTTTTATTTTTTTTATTTTTTTGATGCTAATAGACAAACAAACCATCCAATGTCACCTTGAAATAAATTCTCTAGGGAGGAACACAGAAATTAAATAAATCAGTGGTATGTATGTATGTATAGGAGTCTATATATGCACATGTTCTTATGTATTTATAATTATGACTACATTCACATATATTTACATGAGCACATTTTCAATGGTATGAAAGAAAACCAAGTATCTACAGGATTAGGAATGAGCCAGATAATTGTATGAGATAATAATAGAAAAGGTAATTTGGCTAGACCTTATGATTACCTCAGCTTTATTAAACTTTCTGGACTCTTGTCAACACAAAAAAAATCACAGCTCTTATCTTAAAGGGAATAAGCTATGTTTTATTCAGGAGCCATTTTGAGTCACCATGGCCCAAGTGCACAGATTTAGGTTACCCCAAAATTCCATTTTCCATGTGAAAGTAGTTTCATGAAGTTGATATAGTTTTACAGATCAAAGAAAATCATAAATCAAGGCAAGTTTAAATTATGTTGGTGGGTACACCAGAGAGGCAGGTGTAACAAAACCAGGAGAGCTTTTCTAAAGGCTCAAAGTACTATCTGGTAACAATTTTAGATTTTGGGTTGGGAGAGGCTAGGCGTCTGTTAAGTTAATAGAGTCTAAGAAGCAGACAAGGAATGGCTAGTTTGGCGAACCAGAACTTACTCCCAAGAGAAACTAATCATCATCTGGATCCACAACATTCCAATCTCTCTACAGTCCCTGAAATTATAATGAGTCTCTGCAGACATGGTTTATGTCAGTAGTTTTTGCTCACACATCTAAGTATGCAATAATGACGTTGAACAGAGGAGTTTAGTATAGATACAAGAGGCAAGAGGCCATGAATTGAAGGAAGAGGTCAGACACATGTAAGAGGTTGGAAAGAGAAAAGGAAAAGGGAAAATTACACAATATACTTTAATTTCATACAATAAAATTAAGAAAAAATCCATTCTGACTGCTGTATAGGTGAGTTACTCCGAAGCTGACAGTGGAAATACAAGTTAGGGACTATCATATTTAGTAGATAAAAGTGCTGCTCCTGTTCTCAATCAATGGGGAAGCAAGGGTGACAGGAGGAGACAACAAAGAATCCTCAGTTTCTGAATTCACCAGCTCCACATTGCAAGCACCGCTTAAGTGTGCTTGTGATTATTTTAGAGGAAAAGTAATTTAATAGCAAGCACTAGTAATTCCGGTTTTGGACCTGGGGAACATCACAGTAGATATCTCAATGAGCTATCCAATAACAAGTACCTGGAATTCAGGAACCAAGTCCACATTGGTAATTTAGGTTTTTTTTGTTTTTGTTTTTTGTGTTTTTTTTTGAGACAGAGTTTCTCTGTAGCTTTGGAGCCTGTTTTGGCACTAGCTCTTATAGACCAGGCTGGTCTCGAACTCACAGAGCACATTGGTAATTTAGTATGGTTGGATGTAAATGGCTTATTTATATATGGTATGAAAAAGAAAGAACTCCGAGAATTCCTGCCTATTCAAAGGAGTTGTCTGAAACCTAAACTGGGCTTTGATAAATTATGGTTTCTGGGAAAAGCATATCCCAAACTGTAGGATAACTGGAATAACTTAAAGTATTACATGTCCACACACTCCAAAAGAGAGAGAGAGAGAGAGGGAGAGAGAGAAACTTACTTTTTTAAGTTTATAAAATAAGCTTCTACACGGTTTTCTCAACTATAGTTGATGCTAGTTATCTTTTCTTACACATCCCCTCTCCTCTCTTAACCACCCATCTCCCTCTCTGCCATGATGGTGCATAACGAGGTCCTGAAAACCTGGCTCGCAATGGTGAATGAACAAAGAAGTAACAGACACACAGATACAGGTAAGGAATGATGGTCATTCTGATGGGGTGGTAGCAACTGTCAACTACTCAACCATTTGCAAGGTCAGTAGACAGCACAGGGAAGATGAGTTATTTGGTCTTTATAGGAAGTTTTAGTAACCAAGAGTTTTAAGCTGCAAATGTCTGTGAAATGAAACCTAAGGTTTTTAATTTTTCTTCATGCTGGTCAATATTTCTTAAACGTTCATACTTGAGACTCACTGTCAGCCTTCATACGTGGACTACAGGAAGGCTTTTCCATCCATCTAAACCTTACCTAGGTGCGGGCGGGAGGCTATGCTATTTCCCATGAGTCTGAAGCACTGGTCCATAACATGGTAATTCCCACATTAAACAACACATATTCGCTCATGGCTTCCTTGTCTCCACACACCATTATCCCTATTTCTCCTGACTTTTATAGGTTCTTCAAGTTTAAGGTTCAAATTTAAAGATTCAGAGTTAGGATTCCATATCTGAGAATATATGATTTTTTCCTGTGGGCATGTGCCAAAGTGTAGTATAACACATCAAATGGTTGTTGGGGGAGGCTGCTCATCTGCCCAGACTCAAATAATCACCCAGAAATTATATTAATTGCAATACTGTTTGGCCAATAGCTTAAGAGTATTTCTGGCTAACCCTTATATCCTAAACTAACCCATCTCCATTAATCTGTGTATCACCATGTGAATATGGCTTACCTGGCAAAGTTCTGTCTGATGCCTGTCTCTGGCCAGGCTACATGGCATATGCTTGATTCTGCCTATTCTCTTTCTCTCTCTCTCTCTCTCTCTCTCTCTCTCTCTCTCTCTCTCTCTCTCCCTCCCTCCCCCTCCCCTCTCTCTCTTTCTCTCTCTCTCTTTCAATTCTATTTCAATTTTTTGAGGTTACTAAAAGGAAAAGAAGACAAGGAGTTAGGTGGGGTTCAGGAGAACAGGTTCTGGTTGGAGAGAGTGTAGGGCAAATGTGATCTAAATACTTTGTATACAAGCATAAAATTAAAAATAACTATTTTAATTTATTATTTAAAATAATTTTAAATATATTTTGATCATATTCTCTTCTTTTAAGTCAATTCAAAATCCTCTCCTCCTTCATATCCACCCAACTTTAAATTTTTTCTCAAAAATCAAACAAAAACCCAATACAATGCCAAAATCAAGAAAAAAAAGTTACCCACCAAAATACATCAAACTGTAACCAACTAAAACACATACAAAGAAAAACCTGTAGGATCAGTATATGTTGGTAAACTACTCCTGAACAGTCCGGTCCTGGAATGGTTGATATGCAAAAAACTGATTTTTTTTCTCCTAGTAGGTATAAGTGATGGTTCAATTGTTGGCCTCTATTCTAGATGCTAAATTTTTCTTCCTTTCTTAATTACTTCTTTCTTTGCTCCCTCCCTCGCTCTCTTGCTCCCATTCCCTCTCTCCCTCCTTCCTTCATTCTCTCTCTTCTCTCTCTCCCTCTTTCTTCCTTCCTCCTCCCCTTCCTCCTCCTCCTTGACTCCTTCTTCTTCCAGCCCCCTCTCTTTCTTTGTTTCTGTTAAATAAAGCAAATTAAATATAGTAATATAAAAACAAAAACTACCACATAGGAGTTGGACAAGACAAACCAAGGGAAGACAAAGAGTCCAAGTGAAGAAGCAAGAATAAGAGACCCACTCATTCACACATGCAGGAATTCCATATAAACAGGAAGCCATAGCATATAGTCAGAAGATCTGGTGTAGACCCTACATACCCCGTGTCTTTTGCATCAGTCTCTGTAAATTCATGTAAACTTTGAACTGATTTAAAGAGCCTTGGTCTCCTGGTGTAATCCATCATCTCTGAATATTTCTGCCTCCTCTTTTGAGGGTTTTCTTGAGCTCTGAGATGAAGGACTTGATGGAGACATCACATTTAGGTCTGATTGCTCTACAATTTTTGACTCTCTGCATAAGGCCTGGTTGTGGGTCTCTTTATATATTCCCATCTGCCTTAGGTAGAAGCTTCTCTACCTACAAATTGATCTATGGGTATTGCAGAATATCATCAGGAATCATTTCATCTAAATATTTTTCTTTTTTTAGATCTTATTTTGTTTTACCCTAGGTTTCTGGGTCTCAAGTTATTTGTTACCCAAACAATGTCAGATTGGGTTCCATCTTGGGAGTGGACCTTAAGTTAAATCAATTACTGATTGGCTACACCCATAAGCTTTGTACCACCATTGCTCTAACATAACTTTTCAGGGAGTAAACCTTAAAAAATTGTGGTTTTGTTTGCTCTTGCTCTTTGTTTTTTGTTTTTTGTTTTTTTTTTTTTTTTTTTTTTTTTTTTTTTTTTTTTTTTTTGAGACCAGATTTCTCTGTGTAGCCCTGGTTGTCCCGGAACTGCTCTGTGGACCAGGATTGCCTAGAACTCATTGAGATCCACCTGCCTCTGTGCCCCCAAGTGCTGAGATTAGAGGCAAAGAAATGATTTTTTTCCACAAAATTAACTGGGGAAAAATAAGATAAAATATTAGGTATGTATAGGATTAATAAAAAATCATTCAAGTATAAGACTTGTAGAAACTCCACACATAGTGACCCCATGTAGAAAATTTAGAAATGTATTTAATTTAGAGTTTTTAAAAAGTAGACCAGTTTCACAGAAAGCCAGTCCTATCAAAAGAGAAAACAGTCCAAGCTCCCCTTACCCCCATCCCACCCCACCCCCAAGATTCCACTTTTTTGCCTGGCAATCTTGTCTACTTCCCATATCCAGGAGGATAACTATGTTTTTCTTTGGGTTCACCTTCTTATTTAGCTTCTTTAGGATCACAAATTATAGACTCAATGACTTTTATTTATGGCTAGAAACCAATTATGAGTGAATACATCCCATGTTCATCTTTTTGGGTCACTGACTGCTCTTCGGACTGGAGAGGGAGGGGGAGAGGAGTGGGAGGAGGGGGAGGGAAATGGGAGGCTGGGAGGAGGAGAAAATTTTTTTGAATAAAAAATTATAAAAAAAGAGAAAACAGATAATATTTCAAAGCTTATATGTCTTGTCAAGACTAGATAGAGGTTAAAGGTACCAGGAATGCGATAGCATGGTAGTTTGAATGAAAATACCCTCCATAAGCTCATATATTTGAATATTAGGTGCCCAGTTGATAGAACTGTTTGGTAAGGATTGAGAGGTGTGGCCTTGTTGAAGGAGGTATGTCACTGGGGGCAGGATTAGAGGTTCCAAAGGAGCACACCATTGCTAGTTAGCTCTTCTGTTTCTTGTGCGTGGATCAAGGTGTAAGCTTTCATCTGTTGCTCTAGTTTTATGCCTTCCTACCTGCTGTCAAGTTATTAAAATGATGGCCATAATCCTCTGAAAGTGAAAGCCCCCCCAAAAGCTCCAAAGCTACAGAAAAATCCTGTCTTGAAACTCCCCACACCCCACAAAAAGAAAAACAACTAAGAAACCAGCATGTGATACACTACTGCCAAATTACTGGTAATATTGTAGGACTGAGTATTGTACCCTGAGAATCTTGAGTAACCTTAGTGACAGAATTGAATTGTTGAACATCCATTAAATATATGAGACTTGCTGACTGTTTTTTGAAAATTCTAGAAGTGATCCCATAGCTGGAGCGTGCCTACATGATCATGTGAGAAATATTCCAATCTCTGTAAAGAGAAGATGCTGCTTTCCTGAGAGCAAGGTGCAGTATTGGTTAGGCTTCTACAATGGAGGCCACATGTGCCCTGCAAATCTTAGCTGTGGGTGGCAGAAACACCTGCACCTGGGAACTGGGACACCTTGTGCTGCACATTCCTTTCTTCTTGTTGTAGTTTAATGAAACTCTTCCCCAAGTATAAACTATTTTTATTCTGTAACACTCCTCAACAGTTGAACTGTTAGGGTGGTTAATGCATAATTAATACAAATCTTTAAAGCATTCTTCATCCCTATTCTTAAACATTTTGGTAGCTAGAAGTTAAAGGCTGAAGCATATTTAAATATCCATCCTAGGAAGACTGTAATCTCAGTGGATGCTATGTTTCAATTAGCTTTTAACCCATGTTTCCAAAAAGTGAAAAAAAAGTTCCTATGAGAATTTTGCTAAAATGTTGAGTTCTTTTATTAAATGTGAAGCTTACACAAAAACTGAGAGATAAAATATTTAGTGTAGAATTTGACAGCTCAGCACACTCAGCACATTGAAGTCTTTTCTGTCAGTCTTGCTTTTGTTAATTTTTCTAATGGAAGGTTCTAATGGAACCTATTTTATCCTAAGACACAGAAGATACAAAAACTTTCTACTTTTCGTTCTATGATTGTTTTAATTACAAAGGAAATTTCGATGGTCTATAAATTCTTTAGCCAGATAATAACATGTACCACATTCATTCCTTTCTGTATACAGGTGTGAAACTTTTATTTTCTTAGTCACTTTAGGATCTTTGTGGCTACATATAATTTTATTTCAACATGTATAAAGGAAAATTTATGGGTCTATAAAAAAGAGTTTAAATAACATCAGCTTGCATAAATTATGAGTAAAATGAATGTTCACATAATAGAATTTAAACATATCACAATAAACATATCACAGCATATTAACAAGTAAAACCAACAACAGTGAATAATGCTTCATTAGTTAATCATAAAAGTAAGACTGAGTATTAATCAGTGATGACTATGTGGGTACTGTAAGGAAAAAGAAACTCCTATTAATATAGTTAATTGACAAAGTGTTGCTGTCAATTATGTCTTTCAAGAGAGCTGTCTCATTCAAGTTTGAGAGGCTCCTGACCAGGCAGTCTGTGCATGGCAGAAAAATCCAAGCAATCACTTAGCAATATGAAATTTAGTATTTTCAGACATTCCGTGGGCATCTTCTACTTTTGACAGACATCTATCCTCCCTCCTAAACACCCACACACACTGAGGAATGAAGTGACAGTGCTAGACTACTGTGTTGGCAGGTGGATTTAGACTAAAAATTCCCACAAATTTGAAAGAGTGTAAAAAAACACAGTATCTTTGCCTACATTAGTTTTCCCCCAATCATAGCTATTATTTATCTAATGTCTGCCTTTCATGATTTTACTTTGAGTATGATTTTACAAGTCATAGACTAAATAAGATTACAATTATTTCTATAGCTGCTTTCTTTTCTGATGTCAATAGTATATACTAGGCTCTTTGATTATGGAAACTACCAATAGCTAATGTTATGTTTTTCACATTAGAAAATCTGTTGGATGTATTTTATCTCCTTCAACAATTATGACTAATAAATTTTACATGTATACTTTTAAGATAATTAAAATCAACAATATATTAGAAGGCTATCACCTCTCTCTTATAAACACATGCACACATATTGTTGAGCTTGTAATATTGAGCTCAGGGAAACAGAAGCTTGAATATTATCTCCATTTTCAAGTATATACGACAAAAGGCAAGGTTGTAGATTAGCTTCACTAAAAATGGTCCATATAACAGATGTCCTTGATAACATACAGACAAGTTACCTTGTGAAGACTAAACAGGTTATATTAAGGAAAAAAAAGGCCAGGAATTTGAATGAGAGTTAGGGGAGGTATACATGAGGGTTTGGATGAGGGAATGGGAAGGAAAAATTATGCAATTATATCATAATCTCAAAGATAAATGAAATAGTTCCATCCATTTGCATGCAAATTTCAAGATGTCATTGTTATTTTACTGCTAAGTAGTACTCCAATGTGTTAATGTTCCACACCATTCCTTAGTTGAGGAGGAATCTAAATTGTTTCCAGGTTCTGGCTATTACAAATAATGCTGCTATGAACATAGCTGAGCAAATGTCCTTGTAGTATGATTGAGCATTTTTTGGGTATATGCCCAACAGTGGTATTGCTGGGTCTTGAGGTAGTTTGATTCCCAATTTTCTGAGAAACTGCCAAACTGATTTCTAAAGAGGTTGTACAAGTTTGCATTCCCACCAGCAATAGAGGGGAATTCCCCTTATTCCACATCCTCTCCAGCATAAGCTATAATTGGTGTTATTGATCTTAGCATTTCTGACCAATGCAAGTTGGTATATCAGAATTGTTTTGTTTTACGTTTCCCTGTGGCTAAGGATGTTGAACATTTCCTTAAGTGTCTAGAGAAAACCATCCTGAGTAAGGTAACCCAGACCCAGAAAAACGAACAGGGTATGTACTCACTCATAAGTGGATACTAGCTGTAAAGCAAAGGATATTGAGTATATGATTCTCGAGAAGCTGGGTAACAAGGTGAACCTCAAGAAAAACATACATAGATCCACCTGGAAAGGGGAAATAGAGAAGATCTCTTGACAAAATTGGGAGCACAGAGGTGGGGGGAGTAGGGAGGATGGAAGGGGAAGACAAAAGGAGAAGGAGAGGGGTCAGAGAACTTGAGGGAATGGGATTTTCAAGATTGAGGAAGGACAGAGATGAGAGCAAGGAAAGAGATATTTTGATTGAGGAACCCATTATGCAGCTAGCAAGAAACCTGGCAATAGAGAAAGTCCTAGGAATCCACAAGGATGACCCCAGCTAAGACCCTAAGCAATAGAAGAGAGGATGCTCGAACTGGCCTTGCTCTAGATTCAGACTGATAACTATCTTAAATATCACCATAGAGCCTTCATCCAGGAACTGATGGAAACAGAGGCACAGACCTGCATTGGAGCACTCACTATACTGAGCTTCTAAAGTCCAGCTGAAGAGTGGGAGGAGTGAGAATATGAGCAAAGAGGTCAAAACCATGATGGGTATGTCCACTGAAACAGTTTATCTGAGCTAATGGGAACTGACCAACTCCAGTTGGACTGGGAAGGAACAAGCATAGACCTCAACTAGTCCCTCTGAATGTGGTTGGCAGTTGTATGGCTGGGGCAGACTGAGGGGCCACTGGCTGTGGCACCAGGATTTACCCCTACTACTTCTACTGGCTTTCTGGAAACCTATTCTATTTGGATGGCTACCAAATAGAATTGCTCAGTCTAGATATAGTAGTGAGGGCCTCGGACCTTAGCCAAAGCAATGTGCCTTACCCTCTCTGGGGAGTGAATGGGTGGTGTGGTAGTGGACAGGTAGGTGGAGGAGGGAGGGAGTGGGAACTGGGATTGGTATGTAAAATGAAAAAAAGATAGTTTGTTTTATTTTAAAAAATAAAATAAAAATTTTCCAAAAAAGATAAATGAAGTAATGTTTAGTGTTGTGTTGAGTTACTATGCCCTTTCACTGTTAACTATCTGTATTGGTAACTTTTTTTAGATGTCTGTTTCTATTGATTTTTATTGAGCTCTACATTTTTCTCCACTCCCCTCCCTGCCTCTTCCCTCCCCTTCAGCCTTCTCCCAGGTTCCCTTGGACCAAACCCTAGCAAAATGGAACTTAAAGCAGGAAAGGTTTATCTAGACCCATGGCTTAAGGGACAAAGGGGCATGATGGCTTGGTGAAGATGCTGCTTGCTCACATCTGGTAGAAGCAGGAAAGGGGAATTTAGTCACTAGTGGACTTTGTTTTCTTTATTTTTGTTCAGCCTGGAACTGAAGTCTATGGAATGACACCATGAACACTCAGGGTGGGTTTTCTTTCCTCATCTCATTGAAACCTCCCTCAGGCAAGGCCAACGTTCTCTCTCTCTCTCTCTCTCTCTCTCTCTCTCTCTCTCTCTCTCTCTCT
>NC_022020.1:39011356-39014956 GCF_000317375.1 Microtus ochrogaster | reverse complement strand
TATTTTTCATGCAAAGGAAGCAAATCTGACAATATCATGTTGACCCTGACTGAGGTAGCGTGAGCCTTCTTATTTCTAGTAGATTCCTAGTTCTTTACAATATCAGCATTTTAGATACTGGCTAAAAGGTAACTGAAGGTTAATACTGGAAAGCAGTTTTATGGATAATATCATACATGGTGGTAAAGTATACTGTGTCAGATTTCTGCTGTCTGTGGTTATATAAATCTTTGAGTTGCATGCATTCCTCAAGGTTGTAGTTGAAACCCATTCTTTTAACTGTATTAGTAGATTCATCTGAGGCTGTACATTAGTATAATAAGTTATACTGTCAGCACTCATGTTTGGAGCTCTGCTGGCAACATTCTTACAGTACTACAGTCAAACATTCCTTGCTTCTGGTGCTGTGCATATGTTAATCCTGGTTAGGCAGTTAAAGAAATTCCTTTCTCTGCCTGTCTTTCCTCATTCATTATTCTATTTTGGATGTTTAAATCAATTCTTTTCAAGATAATGGCTCTATTTTCATGTGTGTGTGTATGCGTGTGTGTGTGTGTGTGTGTGTGTGTGTACATGAACTCAAACACACATTCATGCATACTTGTAGGTGCACATGTGCCATAATAAGTTTGAGTCCTCGGAAGTGAATTTCCAGGAGTCAGGTCTCTCCTCCCACTATCTTGGTCTCAGGAATTGCACTTAGGTCTTCATACTTAGCAGCAAGTCCTCTTACCCACTGAGGCATATTGCTAGCCCAAATTTCAGGGTTTTTTTTGGAGGGGAGACAGAAGACTAACACATTTACAAACATCCCTCCCATCTTGGCCTTTAGTAATTATCATCTTCATTGCCTTCACTTCATTTAATCCGCAGGATCGTTTGTTCTTGTTGCTACTACTACTCGAATTTTGCCTGAATAAACATTCATAGTGTTTGTGATTATACACTTTTTATATTTATGACTTGAAAGTGCACTCCCAGTAATTGCTTTTGTGACAAATGTATGTGATAACCATAGTATTTCCCAGAAACAAGATGCCACATCAAAGAAGTACGTATTAAATTAAAAAAAAATTATTTTATGCATGTACTGAAAACCGAGGATGTGCTTGCAATAAAACAAGCAGTTTTATTAAACTTTGAAGAATATGTGGCTTTTATCTACACTAAAATTACCTAATTCCTTCCAATCGTTCCCTAATTCCACTTAGTTTAAGGATTTTTTTTTCAGTGAAATAACTGCAGTTCTAGAGTTAACATTGCTATGTTTTGTTTTGTTTCTAAATTGAGTTATAGTAAGTCCAATTCTATTTCATATGTTTATATTTCACAAAAAGCTTAAAAATAACCTACATCCATTTCCGTGGGTCTCCCAGAGATGATAACCTTTTGTTTTACCTTTGAAAGCAGAGGATTTCCTTAAGCAAGACAATATCTACAATCACATTCATTCACCAACTCTTGAGGAAATAGAGATCATTTAATAATAAATTATTGATTTTACAGATTCCCCCTTAAAAGGTTTTTAGTTTGCAAAGCTATAGTATTATGCATCAATCAGAACAATATAACCTCCAATGGCTGCACATATCTATGATCCTAACTATGTGGAGGCAGAAGCAGGATGAAAATTAGTTTGACTGTGCCACAAAAGAAGCCACCTGGACATGAGGCTCAGTAGTAGAGCCCTGCGTAAGGCCCTGGGAGAGAATTCATGCTCTTCCTAACAATCAGTCATCAATCACAGCAGACAAAAAATATTTTAAATTATGCAAATTTACATGGTCTTTAGAAAATTATATTTAGGATACCAAACTTAGAAAGACAGACCACAGTCTGCCTCTGTGTATCCTTTTGGAATACAGACTAAGAAAAAAAAAACTTTTTTTTCCCAAAGAGAGCTGCATTGTTTGAATCCATTTAAAATAGCCTCAGAGGTACTAAAATGCCTCATAGTTGCATAAAGGAAAGAAATGTAAATATTTTCTCTTGAAATAGTTTGACCAAAATTGAGCCCAAGTTTGAATTTTCCACTTCTCTCTTTGTGCTTTTTGTCTGTCTGTAGCTTTTGAGCCTGGCCTAGTTGTAATCTGTTTGTTGTATTATTCCCAAGTTGTTTCTGTGTGAATGCTCTCTGTCTTGTGAGTCTGCACTTAACAAAAGGCTTTTCTCTCTCTTTTATTGAACAGTACAGGAGGAAGGAATGAGGGACATATTATAGAAACCTTTAATAGAGTTTTATAAGGGACTAAACTCGAACTAACCTCAAAGCACTAAGAGCAAACATTCACTTATCAAATAATATCTGTGTCACTAATGATGGATATTTATTATATACATTTTGATTTCATTCTATTTTCTTTCATAATACCCACATATACACATGCATTACCCACAAATTAGAGCAGCAAACAATATAAGATTTAAGATTAAAACTACTCCTTAGGTTAGGTTTCAAAAGTTGATTACATGGGGAATCTAAGGCCAGCAAGTTTCCTGTTATGTTGTTCTCTTAAAGCCATCCTGAACAAGTAGGCTGAGTAGGTTATCAGTCTTAAATCTTCAGTAACTCCAAAGTGTGTTATTGTGAAGTCCAGCAAATGCTCCAGTCTCTTTGAGTTTAAGATGTATTTCATAATAATCTAATGCTACAGAGAGAAATAGGAGAAAAGCTTCAAAAATCCACTACAGAAGTAAAAGGATCAGAGAAAAAAATGTAGAAAAGGAAAGAAACAGTGCGGAGGAGCAAGCTCAGCACATCCTAAATGATGCTGTTCTCTGCTCAGAAACTAAAAGCACTGACTGCTCTTCCAATGGTCCTGAGTTCAACTCCCAGAAGCCGGAAATATTGGCTCACAATCATCTATAATGAGATCTGGTGACCTCTTCTGGAAGGTAGGAAGACACACAGACAGAACACTGTGTAAACAATAAATAAATATTCAAAAAACAAAGTTACTTACAAAAGGTAAGCCAGAAGAGTCTCAGGCAGCGCCACATTCAGGACAAGATCATAGCCCTCAGAAGCATTTGATACAGATTTGTGTTGGTGGGGTAGTGTTTCCTGCACTGGAAAGTTCAGCAGAGGGGAGGAGTTTGATGTTGTCATGTGTAATAACCCGATGCCATCTTAAAAAATGTCTATTAGTAAAAGTTGAGCTACACTGAGGGCCTAAAATCATGGAAACAAAAGAAAGAGAAAAACAAAAAATAAGAGGGGGAAAGACGAGGTTTCTACAGATTACAGTGAAATATAGAGAACCATTAGAGAATATTCTAAAAAATTTGAAAATTTATAAATCTGAAATATCTAGAAGTCAGGTATTCATAAGAAAGAATAGCCACCATGTGATTTATTTGGGAGCTAGGCGGCAGGCCCAAGAAGAGCCAAAAAATTAAAAAAAATAAACAAACAATAGGCTATTAATGCTTTAAACTAGTAATGAAGATGATTGGATGATTTTTTTTCTCTTAGGATATTGGTAGAATTTTTAAACAAAGAATTCAGATAACTGAGAAACTTGGAGAACATATATGGGTAGGTAAACCTAGAATCTCAGTTGCTTATAATAAAATATGGGAAGAATGATTAAGAAAAGA
>NC_022020.1:38998930-39010309 GCF_000317375.1 Microtus ochrogaster | reverse complement strand
TCTCTGGATACCCTGTACTGTGGATAGATCCAGCAGTGTGGAGGAACTGTTGTTGATCGAAATTACCATGTGTCTTGATGCCACAGGGAATGGTCTTCAGAGAAATCAGGAAGGGGTAAGTTCATCCAGGAAAGCTGGAGAGGTGTGGATCCCATGACTACCTAAAGAAGAATGAAGCTTTATTTCTTCTCAAAATACCTGATGTTCTATACCAAAAGACAGTTTTCATGAACCAAAAGGAAAAAGGCAGAAAAAATAAACATGGGTTCTGACCACAACACCGGTGGTACAGAGGACTGAACTGAAATGAACTCCTTGGGTAGAAAGTGAGGTAGTGATCTAACCTGGTGAACTCCTCTTGTCTGGGGGCTAGAACACAGAATTTCATGTCACTGAAATCTAACTGCATTTATTTTGCTGAGTATCTACTTCAGCTGAGAATTTTCTTTCCACTATCTTTTAACCTGTTGAAATTGGTGGCATCTATCCTATGCTATTTCTCAATTTCATTATGGGAGCAGATGCATCATTTCCTGGTTTAACATGTTCAACAGAAAAGGAAATCTCCCCTTAAATGTACTAAAGTCTCACATGTAAATGTCTTAGATTATTTACACAATACTGGCACTTTAGAAAGTAGACCATTGAAGTGTGGGACTAAATATTGATGGTCCAGTGAATTAGGATTTGGAAGAATACTGGAATGATGTATGTGGTCCGCATATGGAAAGGGCATGTATTTCGGGTAATCAAAGATTCCTTTATAGGCTAGATTTTATCCTCCAAAAAGGTTGCCCAAATGTTTGTTTCTACTGACACAGAATGTGATCATACTTCTTTGTAAATATAATGGCTTAAAGTTAGCCAGTGCTGGAGGATGGAGAGTTGGCTCAGTGTTATACAGCACCTGTTGTTCTTCCAGAAGATCCAAATTCTATTCTATTGTAGCAAATACTTTCTATGCAGCCGATATCCTTATTACTCAAGCAGCTATTGAAAAGCAATGTGATATTTTCATATGTCAGAGGAATTTGAACTCCAATAAAAGAAAATGTCTCCCCTCAGAAGAAGGTCAATTCAAAATACAAATCACATGATAAAATGTACAATTGTGATGGTAATTAAATATTTACAGAGAAAGAATTAAGTGCCTTTCAGTCCTTGGGCAGAACACAAGAGACTAAAATTGGATGATTTTCAATGATTAAAGATGACAAGTGTGAAATTGCTCAAATGAAGGAAAGTAATCAAATTAAAGAGATCACAAACTAGTATGTAGCAGAAGGAAGCTGTTAACTTCTTGACTTAAAATACAGTTAATATATATTAAACACTTATGAGATTCAATAGGGTATTAGGACAGATAAAGAAAAAATATCAAATTACATGATAGAGTTAAAAAACATTCTGAAAGAGATGAAGAAGAGAAATATTCCACACTGTAGCAGACATACATACACATTACACAATTGTACAAAGTGGGTGGGGGAGAAGAGTAGATGCTGACCAAATGGTACAAACTTTAAATATTACATGAATTTATTTTAGATATTATATAGAGAGTGGCAATGAATTTTAATTGCATTGTAGTAATCAATGTGCATAAAAACAGTTTGAGTACCTTGAATACATACAATTTTTATTAATATGTATATTCTGTATATATCAATTAAATCTTTTTTTAAATGAAGAATTTCTCCTTCTGGAGATAAGACTCAAAAATTGAGAGATTTTCTGCTCTTCCAGAAGACCCATGTTTGGTTTCCAACACCCAGGTCAGGCAGTTTATAACCTCCTGCAACTCCATCTTCTGGCTTCTGTCATCAGATACTCACAGGGCATACATGCATACACATAAATGAAAATAAAACAAACTTTAAGGTAATAAAATTAGCTGGGCATGATGACACATACTTAATATAAGCACTTGGGAGGCAGATGCAAGAGGATTTCTGCGAACTTAGGACTATCCTGGTCTACATAGTAAGCTTCAGATCAGCTCACCTATGTAGTGAGATCCTAACTTGAAAAAGCAATCAATCAAACAAAAAAACTGATAAAATTTTTAAAAAATAAATATGAATGAATTTTAAAAGCAAAATTGAAAAAATACACTAAGAACAGATAATTATCAGATTTACAGTTTTCAAGTAAGGAAAGACAAATATTAAAGAATTGGAATGTCCATAATTTATTTCTCAACCTTTCTGTGGTGCTGAAACTGTGGTTTTAGTTTTCCTTTTTGAGACTGAATTTGCCAGACTAAAGTGAGCTTCTTGTAGTTGATGATCCACCTATTTTATGCTATTTTGATGTTCTGGTGGTTTTGTTGCTTTGTTTACAGGTTTAGTTCCAGCTCAGCCACGGGAAGCCTCTGATGGCTTTACCAAACTGGATGGTGCCAGAGTATAAACTCCTGGGAAATTCTCTGCTCAGTGGGAATCTTTTCACACATGAGACACCATTCTGCTGCACTTGCAGGCCAGGCATATTTCAATAGTTCAGTGACTTGGATTATGCTTTAAAAATATCTTGCTTGTACAAAAACAAAATGAGAATATTCCTTTGGAAATAATTATATTTAACAGCACATTTCTTAAATTTTGCTTCATATAGATCACTACTGAAGATTTAGTTCTGAACATTTGAAAAGGAATTTGGTCCATACTTTAATTCAACCTGCAGCTGACGACAAACCAGAAGAAGGCCATGAGGTGGCACTCATAGGTCTAATGTTTAGTGAGGTTCCCTGTCTCAAAGCCTTTAAGGAACAAACACTGAAGCCACCCCATCTATAGCCTGCTACAGCAGCTGAAGCCAAGCACAGAGTGGTCCTGCCATCTTCATACTGAAATCGTTGACTTGGAAGTACGAAGCAATGAAATGCTTTGGCATTGATCCTTTCTCAATCAGACACTGATTTTGATAATGTAACCATCATTTTTAAAATATTTTCTTCTCTCTCTTATTTGTGTGACTGAAGATGGAGCCGTTCTTATAATTATTATAATAATATATAGTACAATTAGAAAAATTATAATTAAAAGTATGTTACTCGTGATTGACTTTAATAAGAGTACAAGAAATTTGTCTACTAAAGACAGAATATGGCTTTAAAGACTATTCAGACATTTATTTTGCTTACATTTTACTAAAGAGAGTTTTACTGTCATTTGACTTTGGCACAGAATTCATACAAATTCTCCAAATAATAAGAAATATTCCTGTACATTACCAACACAGTGACTAAACACTAAACCAGGACAAAGCTCTCACTCCAGGAGAGTGGGCTGTAGAAGCGGCTGTCTAGGGAAAGAGTAGACAGTAAATTCAATAAAGACTTTCTCTAGTCTCAAAATTGATTTTCTCAGGGCTTGGCTTAAAGTGGATACTCTTACGACAACACTATGGGGTCAAGTAAATATAGTTTCTGGAATCCAGGAAGCGTTAGGCCTTTAGCCTTTACTAAAATAAAGAAAGGAGTCACTAAAGCAAGCCACTTGCTGATGGGTCACACCTGTATTAGCAGAAGGTACACAGATGGCCCTAACCTGCCAGGAAGGAAATGTCTGCTTTGACAGTCAGCACAGTCTTGTTCTAGATAATCACAGTTTCTAGCAACTAATGTCAATGTTCATGCATTTGTGAGATATACAACATGAGTATAATCTAACTATATAAAATAGATTTATGTAGTTTATTTGCATATGGTATTAAGACTTGGATAGGAAGTGTCTCTCAAAAAGGTCATGCTGAAAGCTTGGCCTCCAGCTGTTGATCCCATCACTAGAGATGACTGACTAGATCATGCAGGCTGTGATTTTATTAATGGATTACTTTTCTGGTGGATTCATAGCTTGAGCACTTTTGGAAGGTTGTGGGCAACATGTCATGGTTGGAAGCAGTAGGTCTCTGGAGGCGTGCCCCTGAATTAATAGTCCTGTCTCAGGATCTTTCTGATCCCCTTACTGCTTCTCAGTAGCCACAGGTGAGTCTATCTGTTCTACCATACTCTTCTCCATGATCTTTGGTTTCATCACAGACTCACAAATAATTAAGGAGTCATGGATTGAGAGGTCCAAAATAGTGAGTTCCTAATAAATCATATCCTTTAGAATAATGTCCAAGAAAAATTATATTAGTGAAAGTCATAAAATAATTACCATATTCAAAACTGTTATTTTAATAAAAACATATTAGTACCTCATTACAGCTTTGACAGTTCCTTAATGATGTACTGTTAAAAATATTTTCCTGATCATGCTTGGAGTCTACTCTTTGGTGAATGCATGCTTAAATATTTTGCCCATTAAAGTTTTTATATTTTTATTGGCTTCTGAGAGTTGTTCTTATGTGTTCTAAATAGAAATTTGGTTTACAAAATGTTTTCCTCATCTGCGTCTTGTTTTTCATTCCTGCAGCAATGTTTTTGATGATCCAGATGTTGTGAGTTTTGATGAAGTTCAGTTTCAAATTGGGCTGATTTTGCTGGCTTGATTTTTTTTCATTTCATGATGGATAATAGTTTGCTCCTTTGCATGACTAATAAGCATATTGATTTCTAGGGATTATATGCCTTACTTATGCTCACATGTGAAATATGTTTCCATTATAAGTCTATCTGGGCTTTTTATTGAATCATTTAGGAAACTCGGGGGATAATTTGGGTTCTTGGCTTTTAAACTTTGTCGTTAAAGCTAAGGAACTTTTTCAACTAGAGTTAACTAGATTTAGTTCTGAGGCAGATACTTCTATGTTCTCTCCTGGCTGCTCTATAAATTACCTTTCACACTGAATAGGGGGACTTTTCCTTAAAAGTTCCATGTAGCTCCTTCTTCCTTCATGGGTAGTTTCCTTGCCTGTTTTTTCAGTTGCCTAGAGTACCTTATATCTTCAGCTCTATTTTGTTCGGTATTGTGTTAAATAAATTCCAACTACCTTACCTCTCTAGCATTTCAATTCCATTCTGCTCAACCAAGGGAGATTCTGGGCTCTTCCTGTTCTCCTTTGTAATGAAGACCTATAATTTCCCTGCCATTGTTAATGTGCTATATCTATAAAACAAATTTTATATAACACATACATAAACATATTTCCTTCCTTTTGTTTCTAAGGCCAAATGTATCTGGTCTGCATTATTCTCTTTGTTCCAAAGCAGAATGGTTATCAAAATTAAGATATTAAAAATAGGAAGAATCATTGTGATACATATCTATATTATAGCTGATGTAATGATGTTATTTGTATGCTATTTTGCCTAACTGATTTATAATAATTTTAAGTGATATATTCCTAAAGCAAGATATATGTTTTATAAAACATATAGGTTAATGTTGCCATGGTATACATTATTTTACTTGAGGTCTTTTCTATGGCTTCTAAAATATTAAAGATTTTGGTAAGTACATATGATAGGAAATGTTATTTTAAGTATATATATTGGAAAATTGTTCCACATATTTCTAGGAATATATTTATTATAAACATGAGGTATATTGAAAGAAATACCACCATATAGATCCTAAATATTGAAAAACACTTAAGGAAACAAATCTACCAGTTCTAAATGTTGGATGTGATAAACTCTGTGTTCTAATACAATCAATTTTCCTTGTTACATGAACATAATAATCTTTTAGCAAAGAGTTTTCCAGTGTCTGAGCCCCCAGTTTATGTAACATAAATGAGCAGGGGATTCATCTAAGAGTTACATCCTTGTAACTTCTGAAATGGTTTGCTAGGTCTGAGGAGTCTGGTATCTATATGATTCCCACTTTTTATACTATCTCTTAACCTGAGTGAACCTTACAAACACTGTATTTCTTTACAAGTGCTAGGATGTGAGAAAGGTTGGGGACACTGCTTTAGTTACACAACCTCTTGTTCTTTATCTCCTGTTTTGCCATGCTCAGTTTATGAAATTATCTTGTCTTCTTAATTGAAAGGATGGGTAGGTTGCTTATAATAAAAATTTAGCCATTGAGAAAGAGAAAAAAAAATAAGACATTCTGCAACCACTTGGATTCTATCACCTCAGGAAGATGTTATTGTTAAATGAAAATTACATAGTCATAGCTTGATTAACAGGTAAGTTAATATAGTTGTAGGGTTAAAAGATACACACAACGAGTGTCAATACCTAACACATTTATTTTCAAACTGAACTACATGTTTTAAAACAAATCTTAGAACTTACTTTAGGATAGATTTTTCAAATATGCAAGTAGATGCCTACAATATACTACAGCTTGTACATTAGGGTGGTAGCTTTCCCTCAGCCTCACCCTCTGGAATCCACAACCAAATGTGTGAACACAGTCATGATCACACACATATTAGTTCTGCTCTACATCTGTCTTTCCCATATGTAAGACATACGTGTTACCATTGCCTTTACACATGCCCAACTAGGATAATAGACTGAAATGTTGCCTGCATGGGAAAGTTGTTGGAATGGTTGTCTGAGCACACTTCATCATTTGGCAGTGGATCATGACGAGAGGACATTCTGAATGGAGTATGAGTCGTACAGTCCAAATTTTTCTATTTCAGAAATTAGTTCAATGGGTTTTTAATTTGGTAATCTGACTGCTTGGACAATGAAAAATGTCCTTGCACTCCAGATGGCTATAATGACAAGAAGAAGATATTCTTTAAAACCTCAGCACATTGTGTCAAATTCCTCGTGTCAAATAAAGTTTTCCTACAATTCTTTTAAAACTATGCTTTTTGCTTGGAATTTAGTCTTATTTCTCTTTTTTTATTGAAGAAATTTCTTCTTTGACAATTTAATACATGTGTATAATGTAGTCTGTTTCTTCCAATGCCTTGTCTCCCACCCACCCTGGCTGTCCCAATTTTTTCTTGCAGAACTCTTTTCCACATCTTTATTCTGTTTTATTCTGTGACTCAATTTAACAAGGACTAGATGTGTGACCACGGGTTTGATGCATCCATTGGAGTCTGGAGGGCTTATCTATGGGTGCACAATTGAGACAGTAACTCCCCTCTCACAGACTCTGTCAGTTTGCCAATAGTTCAGTATTAAGTGTTGCAGCACCAGGCGGCCTTCCATCACCCATGACTGACTGTTGACCGGGCCAGCCTTTTGCAGGCCCGCTGCAGATAACCAGAGCTGTCATGGTTTGTGCTTGCAGGGGCTGGTATTGTGACTCAATGTCATCTCACAATCCTACTCACTATCTTCTGGTTCCCACATTCTTCCTGCCTTCTCTTCCTCAGTGTTCCCATCGACACATAGGGAAATATAAATGGATTCTGTAATATGAGCTCTCAAATATTTATATTTCTGCTTAATACATATTTGCTAATGACTCATTAGTTTCTCCACCCCTGTGATGTTTGTAGAGAAATCCCAAGAATTAGACCATGTCCTCTGTATTATGTAAGCACTGGTAGATAATGGCTTCTGTTTCGCAGAAAAATTAAAATGTTAATAAAATTATCTTCTGAACTTTTTTTGTTTTTTTTTTTTCCTCTGTAGCTTTAGAGCCTGTCCTGATACTATACCAGGCTGGCCTCGAACTCACAGGGATCCGCTTGCCTCTGCCTCCCTAGTGCTGGGATTAAAGGTGTGTGCCACCACTGCCCAGCTTGAACATGGTTATTTGGCTCATAGAAGTAATCATTTTAACTACAGTGAACTTTTTGAAGTAGTTTGAGTGTGTTGACTTACATCTTATTTCATCCCATTCCATTCATGCAATTAGACTTACAATTCACTTTGAGTAGTATGTAAATAGATGTGCAGATTTACTGGTCTCAGTTCTTCAAACACTTATTTAATTTTTAGACAAAAGAGTGGGTATTTTAACCCCATACATGGCTCCATTGACCATGTCATTCACGAACCCATTGAATGAACCCATTCATGAACAAGCTGAAGTATATGGATGCCCAGATAAAGACACTCACTACTCTTTACTTAGCAATTAAAGTCCTCTTCTACTGAGGTAGCCAATTTCAGGGGACACAAATGTCTCCACCTTCTTTGACTATTTGGATAGGTATATATACTTTTCTTCTCCAAATTTTTAATTATGCTCCATCTAAGCCTCCAACCAGGCAGCTAAACCATTGGTTATAGCCCATGAATCAGTGTGTGATTGTGCATATGCCAACTTTTACTTCTAGAGAAAATGTACAACCACATAAGCTTTATGAAATTCTGCTCCATGTAAATATTTATTTTTCATCGTTTCCTTTCTGGGTTGTTCCAGAAAGGGGCTGTGATGCTGTATTTGTCTACTTCTGAGTGATGGTTGTGTAGCATGCAGAAAACTCCGTAAACAATGGCTTCACTTTCTCTTCCACACAAAATGTTAGTAGGTAATATGTGGCTCCATGAGGCAACACATGCATGCTGGTTGATAGAACCATGGCTGTTTGGCGACTTCTTCACTTAACTTACTGCTGTCTTTAGAATGTGTTCAGCATGTATGTATATGCTACCTCCATTAGATTGTGGATTGCTGCTAGACATGTCCAATTCATCACTTAATATTGCTAATTAACATCAAGCTCATGATTACATGGTAACTCAGTGGTCCATTTTTAAATTTTCGGTTTACACTAAGTCAAACTAACAGGCCAAAAGTTGTCTCTCAGAAAGAGAGTGGTTATCTGCAGATGACATAACCTTTCTCCAAAATTCCCATGGCTTCATAATAATTTAATTATGGGCCTTCTCAAGTTCCACACAACATTCTTATCTGCCTCTGATACATCAAGTACCATACAGTTTGCTAGGTCACATTACCCAAGGACCAAAACATCCTGAACATTAGATTAGATCTTTTATACAACTTTTACCTGTTTGGGCCCCTACTTAAAATTAGAACTTGTTTTTATTTAGTTCATATATGGGCTAGAAAAAAACATAAAGTTGATAAAAAATATTGCCTCTAAAATCTAAGAAGGGGCCTTAAACTTAGAAGAAATCTCTCCATGACCCAAATAATTGGAATTGTAGAAATTTTACTGAGAAAGAAAGCCTTGAAGGGTAGGATGTCATCATTCTGATCATCAGTAGCAGCGTCAACAACAGTGCATGTCCTTAGTAAGAAGCAGACAGTACTGCTTTTTCCTTAGACTTCTTTTCTGTATGGACCACCCATTGTTCTTCCCCTACTCAGTTAATCCGTTCTGAAAACTCAGGTCCCAGATGCCAAGAGGTGTGTCTTATAATTGATTTTTGATCCTGTAATTTGAACATTAAGAATAACCATCACAAGTCATTTCATTTTACCAGAATTGATTTATGAATACTTACATTTTACATTAAGTTAGTATCCAGTAGTATTTTTGCTTTGCTTAGACATTTTCAGGATGACATTTTAGAAGCTCTTAATTTTCTCCTGGGCCCCTTGATATCACTCATGGTGGTATACATACACACATGTATGTTTATAAGTGAATGTTCCAGTGACAATTAATTAAAAAATACTAATAAAAATTAAGTTTTTTACATCCTGAAAAAAATAATTTTATAGTTTGCTTGCTATATTTTGTGGCAAATCTTAGTGTGAATTTTTTTTCAGAAGTCTTATTTTTGAAATTGTAGAATTGCATTTAATCTAGGTAATTGTGCTCATTATTTGTGGGCATCATTGCTTATAGTGATGTAATAAGCTTTATCTGACAGAGGTAGAAACATTATTCATGTATACAGGCATAGCAATGAATAGTATTTTATTTAATCATCACATAGTAATCTATAAAAAACTAAACATGAGTTCACATTGATATCCCCATTACCACATCGATAAATCTTTGACTTATCAGTAAGTCACCACTGCAGTATTGTGAAACCTGGCTTTCCCAATATCCACCCATTTATTTAATTAATCATTTCTATTTCCCATGGATAGTAATATTAGAATATTAGAATTGTTAATGTCTACCCCCCCACAAGAGAGAATTTTATCAACTAACATACAAGGGTTACATGGCATCCACTCACTCTTCCTACTTTAAACTTACTTATCATTCTCCCATGATTCCATTAAAGAATTTGTGTGATATGTTTATAAAATAATCTGATTCATTTGGTCACAACAGGAATTATTTCCCAGGACACTTTCACCTTCGAAATAAGTCTTTTTATTTACTTATATTCTGCACTACATAATGTTGGTTACTGTATGGTTAAATCGCCCATGGGTTCACCTAAGAAAATGTTCACATGCCATGTTTGTTTCATGTTGCTATCTTCTGTGGAGAGACCTAGAATGAGTTTTATTTAGCTCAGAGGTGATGAGGCATGGATGCGGTTTTAGACAACAGTAGTGGGGGCAAAAAGTTCAAAGAAGGGATTTCTTGAATTTGATGAAGGGTCATTGAGGTACTCTTACAAGGTTTTTACTTTGAAGCAAAGCTTCACTTTGGAATGTTCACCTGTGTCCCAGTAACTTTTACCAATTGTCTAGCACTGTGAGGGAATACAGGCTAAGGAGATATGATGATAATGTCTGAACACTGAACAATTAGAAAGCACTTGGTTTTTGATGAAATTGTAAGACTAATTTTATTTAGAATAGTTTACAAAAATTTTCATCCACTCCTGTCCTGGTTAGTGTTTACTGTCAACATGATAAAACCAAGACTCAGTCACCCAGGGCAAGGAAACTCCAGTTGAAGAATTGCCTTAATCAGATAAGCCTGTGGAGACGTTTTTGGGACAGGATCTTGATTGCTTGTTGATGTGAGAAGACCCAGCTCACTGTGAGCAGAGCCAACATTACACAGGTGGCTTGGAGCTGAATAAGAACATTAGCTGAACTTGAGCCAGTAAGCAGATTGCTCTATGGTTTCTGCTTCAGTTACTGTCTGAGCTCCTGCCCTGCCTTCCCTCGATGATGGATTGTCACTTTCCCAGGTTTCTTTAGTCAGAGTGTGTTATCACAATAGAAAAGCAAACTAGAAGCATTCTAAAATATATAGATTATCTATCACAGAAGTGAATGAGTTCCAGCATCTGCTAGTTATTATACTAAAATGTTTACTACATCCTAGTCATACATCAGTCTTAAAATATTGAGACATTTTATGACCGTATAATAGCCAAAGAGGAACATGGTTACCAGGATTGGAAAAAAGTAACTAAGTTCAGGGAGTCCTTGTTGAGAAAATACATAATAAAAATAAGTTTTACTTAGGTAGGCAGAATAAGTTCAAGAAATCTATTGAACAACTGAGTGAATATATATATATATGTTGATGTGGGAGTGATTTCTTATTAATAAAGAAACTGCCTAGGCCCATTTCATAGGCCAGCCCTTAAGTAGGCGGAGAAAACAGAACAGGATGCTGGGAGAAAGAAGCTGAGTCAGGGAGCCGCCATGATTGTCCCACTGCAGA
>NC_022020.1:38979571-38998830 GCF_000317375.1 Microtus ochrogaster | reverse complement strand
ACACACACACACACAACTACACATATACGAATCTGTATGGCTATTTCTTTATATGTATACACACACACATATATACACCATTATGCATATTTACACGATATACTACTATTTCAGTACATATATACAATATGTCTTGGTCAATCCAGAATGAATAACATATCTATCTTCACATTAATGCTTTGTACTTACATGCTTTGAGCTCCTCTCTTCTAGTTATTTGTTTATTTATCTAATATATTTCTTTTTGTGAATGGCATTCCCCTCAAACACACACACACACACACACTGTGGAATATTAGCTTCTGTGTGGTTGCTATAAGGAAGATTCCTTCACCAACCCTACATCTCCAAAATGTAGAGGTCTGATCTCCAAAATATACAAAGAACTTAAGAAATTTGTCATCAAAAGAACAAATAATCCAATAAAAAATGGAGTACAGACCTAAATAGAACACTCTCAACAGAAGATTCTAAAATGGTTAAAAGACACTTAAGGAAATGCCCAACATCCTTAATCAGAGAAATGCAAATCAATACAACTCTGAGATTCCATCTTACACCTGTAAGAATGGCCAAGATTAAAAACACTGATGACAACTTATGCTAGAGAGGTGGTAGGTTAAAGGGAACACTAATGCATTACTAGTGGGAGTGCAAGCTGGTATAGCCCCTTTGGATATCAGTATGGTGATTTCTCAGAAAATTAGAAAATAACCTTCCTAAAGACCCAGTAACACCAGTTTTGGGTATATATCCAAAGGATGCTCAATTGTACCACAAGGACAAATACTCAACTAAGTATATAGCATCATTGTCTAAATGCCCCTCAACCAAAAAATGGATAAGGAAAATGTGGTACATTTACACAATGGAGTACTACACAGCAGAAAAAATAATGACATCTTGAAATTTGCAGGCAAATGGATGGAGCTAGAAGACATATTGAGTGAGGTAACCCAGACCCAGAAACAATTATCATGTGTACTCATTCATAAGTGGTTTTTAAAAATAAAGCAAAGAAAACCAGCCTACAAATGACAATCCCAGAGAGCTTACATAACAATGAAGACCCTAAAAGAGACACACATGAATCTAATCTACATGGGAAATAGAAAAAGACAAGATCTCCTGAATAAATTGGGAGCATTAGGATCACAGGAGAGGGCTGAAGGGGAGGGGAGGAGAAGGGATGGGAACAGAGAAAATGTATAGCTCAATAAAATCAATAAAAAAAGAAAAAATAAGGAAGATTCCTTATAACTCACTTTTTCTTTTTCTTATAATCACTTCTATATAGTTAAACCGACTTGTTTTAAACTCTCGTATGTGAGAGGGAACATATAGACTCTGTTTGTGTGCATGTGTTTAACTTATTGCACCTAACACAGGGTCCTATAGTTTAGAATCAACCATTCTCCTTTTTTTTATTTGGGGAGGATTACTCAAGTGTATTTGAGAGTGAAGAGTAAAATGAGTGTAAAATGTCAGTAGCACAGCAGTTTTTTGTTTTTAACATTTAAGTATAGTGAAAAAAATTGTTTTAAGATTTGTTCCCATGCCATCTCTACTCCATACATGTGCTGTAAGATCTCTCTGTCTCTGTGATACTTAATGATTTATGAGCCCTGAGGTCTGCCAAAGGACCCAAACCAGTAACAATTCCTGGAAATATATTTAAAGAAATTCTCTACCTGATGATATTAAGTAAACTCTAAGTATATTTTTTTCCTAAGCAATATTAGCATAAATTTCTTAACTTTCAAGATCCGAGAGAGAGAATTGTATTGATAGCTTACTATGTATCTCATGATTAGCTAAAATGCATCTGAAACTGACTGTAACTCATTTAAGTACAGAACAATTTATAGCCAATAGGAATTGATGGTCTAATGATTCTAGAGGCATAGAAGGGACAACTTATAGTACGGGCTTTTTTACTATTTTATATAACAAAAAGCCAGCATGTGGGTAAGATGGGGGAAGGTTCTGAGAAAGAGATAATTACTTATGATGCATCAAATTCCCATGATAGCAGCACTAATCAACTTTTGGGTACCAAGTTTTGTGACCCCAGCACCTTCAGTTAGTTTCCTTCTTCACCGTTAAGTATTGAGGAGTTGAGTTTTTTAACAGTGGACCTGGGCATGCACATTCAAGCCACAGTATGTGTGCTCCATGTTAGGTCCTTTATTCCACCCCCGTTCTTGCTGTGTGGGTCTTCCTAAGGCATGATGCCATTGTGCCTGCAGCAAGTCTGAGGAGCACATCAAGGCAGCGTTCTCTTTAAATTCTCTCTCCATGTACCTAAGTATGAACATGTGCTCCCTGCTATCTTCTGTTCCAAAAACTGCTGTTATTCTGCTTTTTTTCCTACTTCACCTTCATCATTTTCTTCCCTTGATTTGTTTGAGGCCATTCATTTATCATTGTGACTGAATGGCAGGCACTTCTCTTTGTAAGAGTGTCTATGTTGTAACGAGGGTGGACTCGGTTCCCTGATATTGCGTAACTGTATTTTCATTAAAATCTGCTTCATTTTGGGTAATTTACTTCAATTATTCTACAAAATTACTTTTCAAACCTCTCAAGTAAAGCAATGCTCCTTGACCCTGTTATGGTTTTACAGAGGAAGATGAACGACCTCTTGGGACCCATGATTGTGCTTGAAATGTTAGTTTTGATACCAGCTTCCTCAGTACTTATTGAAGAAAATAACATCCTGTTAGTGAATGCTGTCCTGTTTTTTTAAATCACCATGACAACAGTGTTTTCACATTTGTCATAAAAAAATAGAGACAAAAACAAGAACAAAGATTTATATTTACTAGCTTTGAAAGGGTCATTTTCCTAAAGGAAGAAATCAGTAGAGTAGGTTGAGATTAGATCTTCAAATTTTGAGGTAATTTTCTGCTATGAAATGTTATTTTAACTAGGCAAAGATGTGTTACATTTGTTTATGCTGTGGAATATTACTTTAACTGGGTAAAGGTATGTTACTTTTGTTTATGCTGCACTTGATTAAGGATTTGTGACTAATTATGTAAAAATGTGTTACATTTGTTTAAGTTCTGCCTGGCCAAGAAACCTGATTGGTCTAATAAAAAACTGAATGGCCAATAGCTAGGAAGAGAAAGGATAGGTGGGGTTGGCAGGCAGAGAGAATAGATAGGAGAAATCTAGGCTGGGAAGAAGGTGAAAGAAGGGGAGAAGAGACAAGAGGAGAGAATGAGGTAGACACCGGGGTAGGAAGCGAGTAGACCCTGAGAAACAGTGAAAGTAAGATACACAGAAGTAAGAAAGGTAATAAACCCTCAGGCAAAAGGTAAATAAAGAAAAATAGGTAAATTAAGTTAAAAGAGCTAGCCAGAAATAAGGCTACACTAGGCTGAACATTTATGTCTAAATCTTTGTGTCATGATTTGGGTGCTGGTTGGTGAATTAAAAGAAAAAAAACATGGTACAAATTTTTAATCTTTAAACTCAAGTAATTTAAGGCTATCTGCTAAGTGTCTCAACTGGAAGTGAGGTAGCAAGCAATATATATGATTTTAGAACAAGCAAAATGTTTTGTTTTGTGGTTTAGCCTAATCCTTGCATAATTGAATTCCTTCAGAAACTTGCCAGAATACTGCCAAAAATATGCTCAAGATAGTAAACTCAAACTATGGAGGTAGCCATCTAATAAATATGAGTGTCATTAAATTTTAAAATACTATGAAGTGTAACTTTTAAAATGCTGAATTTTATTGACCATCCATTTTTCTTGCACGCTTATCAAAGCCTCCAGATGCTAGTTTGTAAACCAAATCTTGTTTTCCTTCTAGCTGATTTTGCTCGAAGAGTAGATAGAGCTCAAATGGGACCAAGGTGCTCTGCTTGAGTATAAACTTCTATGTCTTAGACTTCAAACTGGTCATTTTTCAGAAGAGGAAAAGATAAACCAAAGAGGTGGGCTGATTTGTTGATATGCTCCCCAAACAAAGGCAGACTCGCTTTGATACAGACCAAACATGCTGCAAGTGGAGATAGGTCGTAAGCACCTGAGGCCAAATCTGTAGGATCCAGGCATGGCTTGATAAATGCAAATGCGAGAAAACTCAAGGCTTTAGATTCAGGCATATTGGGCTACTTGCAAGAAACCTGTGGAGAAAAACCTTTTTTTTTCTTTCTTTTTTGAATTTGTTGTATGCTTCTGTGGCATCAGAGAAGTTTTAGGCAAAAACAACAAAGTTTTTAGACAGAAATGACAGGTATCTGCAGAGTTGTGGTTTTAGGATATAAACAAGGTGTTCTGTATCCTCCATCTTATTATATACAACTTTATGATTCTTAGAGTTAAATGTCTAAAACTCACACAGTATGATTAAATTACTTTTAAATGTCTACTAAATTTGGAATTTTTGACATCTGAATGATATTAAGACTCATTTCATCCACCATCTGAAGGGAATAAAAATAGTTCGGGCAGTGTATCTTTTGAGGACGGCATGAAACAATCTGTATGAAATGTCCAAGGCCATACTTTATATTTGGTTGTTGTAAGAATTACTACCTTGTCATTTTTACCATTGTCATATTACTGCCGTCACTGTGATTAGGGCTTTACAAGTCTCAATATCGTAGAGAGTGCTTAGTCTTTCTCTGAGACAGGAGAGGGAAAGAAATTTGTCAGTGTTGCAAGCACCTGCAGCTCAATGTCATTAATTGTAGTCACTTGGAGGAAATGCTTTCCTGTAATGGTTGTAGCTTCTGCTCATCTGGCAATTGCTTGAGAAGAACAAATGAAGCTATACTGATACATCCTTGTCTTCTGTAGTGTATTTCTGTGTGTGTGTGTGTGTGTGTGTGTGTGTGTGTGCCTGCATGTGTATGTATGTGTGCATGACTGTGTTTTAGTGTATGCATGTGTGTGTATAGCTGTCTGTGTTTACTATGTTGGTGTTAGTGGGAGAGACATAAGTCTGCAGAATATTGCAAACTCACTTCATTGAAGCCTCAGCCTAGTTTTCTTTTTTCTTTTCTTTTTTTTTTTTTTAAACTTGTAACCTCTGGCTAAGACACTGCCATCCTATCTATCATCCATGGTCAACACTCTTCCATCCATTATATATCATTTTTTCCTTAATTAGTATTACCAATTATGTGTGACTGATTTCTTCAGTGTGTTATTATCTAAGAAGGATATCTGCTTCAAGGGTAATCAGCACTGGGCCTCTCCTCGTTGTTCTCATAGGTCCTCTTCTGTTGCCCTTGACTTTGATCCTAACTTGTTTTACTTCTGTTCATAAACATATAAACTGACTGTAGTCACCTTTCTCTATGCAGGTGAATACAGGACAGACACATGATGTAACACTGAAATTAACATTGCAAATACATGCAGCTGAAGAAAGATATAACAAGATAACCTGCGCCCCTACGTGTCCAGGGTGAGTGTGAATAGTTCATCAACAAGAGTTCAGATTCTGCTTTCTGAAATTTTAAGAAAAAGAACAGAAACACCGCATACAGAGAGGACCAAGAGGTGAGTGAGCAGCCACCCTGTGAGACACCCTACTCTCTAGACCTCCATAGTAAAGCAAAACACTGAAACCCTCTCCCAACTGCCCCAGCTCCTCTCATCACTCAGCAGGAGACTTTCCTACAAGTAGGTTGCTCCAATATCCAGCCCCATCCATCAGACCCTGCAAGCTACTAGCCCCATCCTGCTCCCAAACTCGCCCACCCTCCTTCAACCTCAGTAGAACTCTAAACACAGCTTACTAAACTACAGAGAGGACCAAGAGGTGAGTGAGGAGCCACCTAGAAGGACACCCCACTCTTTAGGCCTTCCACAGTGGGGCAAATCCCTGGGCCGCTCCACCACCTGCATCAGCTTATCTAGCTCACCAGCAGGAGAGTTTCCTGCTGAGAGAACCAAGAGAAAGGACCAAGAAAGGAACTCTAAAGCACAAGCTGTGACTACACAGAGTGGACCAAGAGAGTGAACCAGGAGAGAAGACCAAGAGAGCAGCCTAAAAGAGACCTCGATGGCTCCCTGAGACATAGATGTTGACAGTACAGAGAAGACCAAGAACAATTCCCAAAGACTCAGACAGTCACTGCTGGGATTGGCACAAGATGCAAAGATACTGCTGGCTGGCATCAATGGAAGGAAGCGACAGCAGGTGTCAATGTAAGAATTCATGAAACAACCTAAAAAGCAACATGGAAACACCAGAACCCAGAGATCAAACCACAGGAAGACTTATCATTTTAACCCAGAAGAAGCAGAAGATCCTGGGCAGATGTGCTGCAGAAACTAAGAAGTTATAGTTGGGTCTGGTGGTGCATGCCTTTAGTCCCAGAACTCAGAAGACAGAGGCAGAAGCAGGTGGATCTCTAAGAGTGAGTTTTAAGACATCCAGGGCTACACAGGGAAACCTTGTCTTGAAGAACCAAATAAATAAATAAACAAATAGTAAAAAAAAAAGTGTGGAATTCTTAATAAACTGATAAATACTCTCTCAACTGTTCATATAGTAAGACTTACTAATAGATGTGTTCATTCTTTTTCTTCTCTACAAAATTTATCATAGAAAAATTTCTGTTTACCCAACTGTGAAGCTATTGCTTGCAGGGAACTTAAAAGTGCTCCCTGCTGACACAATGTTTCTTCCAGAAAATGACATAATTTTCTTCCTACACTGCTGATCAATATGATATCTAAGAGGAGATCAGAGTCTGAAGCTACTTAATTTCAGTGACTTTTCTTTTTGTTGGCAGAGATTTTGCTAGGTTAAAAGATTAAC
The DNA here is from genome assembly GCF_000317375.1 of Microtus ochrogaster. NCBI lineage: Eukaryota > Metazoa > Chordata > Mammalia > Rodentia > Cricetidae > Microtus > Microtus ochrogaster. Next base: position 38,992,039 of record NC_022020.1, on the reverse strand, counting down.
TGAACTCCTTTGGGAATTTGGGGTGACAGTGATAATTGTGTTGGAAAGAATGGGTGCATGGGGAGATGTCAGCCTGACTGACCCAATTCAGTCACCTTGGAATTACATGAGCTGTACTGACCAGACTTTCTTCTTCAGTTGCGACAGCCACTGCTCCCATATGGACAGTTACACATACGGATTCCTTCATCAGTTGGGACATCCACCGGTCCCATATGGTCAGTACACACATGGATTTCTTCATCAGTTGGACATCACTGCTCCCATATTGATGGAGGAAGGTCATTGGCTAATAAAGAAATTGCCTTGGCCCATTTTATTGGTTAGAACATAGGTGGGTGGAGTAAAGAGACTAGAATGCTGGGAGGAAGAGGAAGTGAGCTCATAGGCCATGCTCCACTCTCCCGGGTAGACGCACGTGATGAAGCAAGCCGCCAGGTCAGACATGCTGAATCTTTCCCGGTAAGACTGATGCTACACAGATTATTAGAGATGGGTTGATCGGGATTTGAGAATTAGCCTATAAGGGCTAGAGTTAATGGGCCAAGCAGTGTTTAAAAGAATACAGTTTGTGTGTTGTTATTTCAGGGCATAAGCTAGCCAGGCGGCCGGGGTGTTGGGGACGCAGCCGCACCGCACCAATTACAACACCATATGGTCACTAACACACATGGATTCCTTCATCAGTTGGGACATCACTGCTCCCATATGGTCACTAACACATATGGATTCCTTCTTCAGTTGGGACATCCGCTTCTCCCATATGGTCAGTAACACATACAAATTCCTTCAACACTTGGGACATCCACTGCTCCAATATGGTCAGTAATACATATGGATTCAAATATGTGACAGATAGAAAATTAAAACAAGACAGCAACCAAAAGCAAAACCAGGTAGAACTGAATTCAGTAGGGTAAAACATATATTAAAATTTTTCATTTATTTTGACAGCTCTGATAAGCTTTTATGATCATTTTCACTAGTTTGGTATAATATATTTGTATTAGAGTTTTTCTCTCTGTGAGGTATTTTAGTTAAGGATTAATTATTTCTAAATTATTATCTTAGTTCTTTGGACTTTTCCATTTACTCTTTTTTTGTTATTGGTAGTCTTATTTTTGAATATTTGTCCATTTACATTCACTTTTGGTGAGCATTAACATAATGATAATAACAATATCTTCTTATGGTCTTTTAGTGCTAAAAATAGTAACTAATCTTATCTCAGGTATAATAACTATTTTTGTTTTTTGCATTAATCAGTGTTCTCTAGAGTATTAGAATGTATAAAATGAATCTTTCTAAGGGATTTATTAGAAATCTGCCATCCAACTAATCCAACAATGGCTGGCTGTGAATGAAAGGTCTTCGAATCCAGTAGTTTCTCAGTCTCTGAAGCTAGATGTCTCAGCTGGTCTTCAGTATACACTGGAATCCGGAAGAAGTAGATACCACTGCCAGTGAAGGAGTGGACTTGCTAGCTAGTCGTGGGTAGGCTGGCTAAGAGCAAGAGCTTGCTTCTTCCACATCCTTATATAGGTTCTCAGCAGAAGGTATGGCCCAAATTAAAGTGCTTTTCCTCCTTAAGATACGGATCTTCCTATTTCAAATGGGAACTTGACAACAGGTTCCTTGTTTCACTTATAATTCCACTTAAAATCATATTGAAACATGGAAAACTTGGGGTGGAAAGATTGCTCAGTGGCTAAGAACCCTTGATGTTCTTGAAGAGGACTTCAGTTCAGTACCCTGCATCCACATTGTGGCTCACAAGCATTTATAACTCCAGTTACAGGGCATCCAATATCCTCTGGCTTCTCTAAGAAGTAGATACAGAAAGAGTGAACTTACATACTTGTAGGCAAAAGACTCAGCACATGAATAAAAAAATGAATCTTTAAAAATCACACACAAAATTTATGCTGAGAGATTTTAAATTTTATACAATTCACCATTTTCACAGTTTTAAAACTCTTCATGCTTACAAATATAATGGACATTGTAGTATCTCTCATTAGACAAAAATGTGTTCAACTGAATATTTTGCACAGTTTTAGGGACAAAAAAGAAAAAAATATTTCACTTTTATTTCAGACAAATTAATGTTATACCTTGGCAGGAAAGAAACATAGTGTGTACAATATTGCTTTCAGCAATGCTTCACTTTCTATTCACAGCAGACTAGTTCCATTTTGTCTGTAAAAGTTCTTTTAATCTATTGACTATTATCTTTTACTTTTTCATATCTGTTTCTATTATCAATTGCTAATTAGTTTCCTGTTCCTGCATGCATTTCTACTTTCAGGATCTTAGACATGTATGGTAATTGGAATGTTAAATGTCTCCCAGAGTTTCTGGTATTTGACCATTTGTACCCAATTGGTGTTATTTAGGGAGAGTTAGGAGGCATGGCTTTACTGAGGGAAGTGTGTCATTGGGGCAGACTTTGATTGTTCAAAGATGGTGCCACTCCCATGGTTGTGGTTTTAAATGTGTGCACTCATCTTGCTGCTCCAATTACCATGTGGATCTGCTGCCACAATGTCCCCACCGTGATTGGAATGACTTCCTATCCTTCTGGAACCATGAAACAAATAGCGCTTCCTTCTGTAAGTTGCTCTGGTCATTGTTTTTTTATCACTGCAATAGAAAAATATCCAGTACAATTTATATTACCTTAATTGAAATACATAGTTTTTATTACAAAAAAACAATAAAAGAATAATTTACTCCTTATGAAGGCTTTTCTTTTTCTAGTGGCCTACAAACCATTTAGTAATAATTTTTATAGTAGATTTGGTAAACTCAAAGATAGAAGTCTATTATGTAACTGTTAGGATAAAATGACCCTGACATGTAATGGATGTTAGAAAGTTCCACATTCTGAAAATCTAAACACGATAGGCAGGTGGCAAATTGTTAGAGCAACCACATAAATCCACAACTCAACAGGAACATGCCTTCAGTGATTGCCTGCATTTTTTTTACACTGTAGCTCTCATAGTGGCAATTCCTTTCCTCAACTTTCTTTTCTTATATTTTACCAAACCATAAAAATAATCCACGAAATAATTCTAAGTAAAGATGTACAGAACAGCAAAAGAATCCATAATTCACTTCTATGTTTTTGTTTGTACTTTACACTACTCCCAAATGCTTCTTCTACTAGGGAAAATAAATAGAGCCACTATAAACCTGTTGTGACAGAAGGCAGCATTTACAACAATAGTAATGCCTTATAGTCATACAGGTTCATTACTAGAAATATTGGATGAGAAGTCACAGTAAAATTGCCACAGGAATCTTAATACCTTTCTGACAGGTTTTAGTAGAGAAAGGCTTTGGAATTATTGCAAAGCAAGGATATTTTTAAAATAAAATAATGAACATAAAGAGTCCTAAATTCACATAATATTTTGAATATAAAATATCTCAACTTCCCTTTTATATTAGTGGTATAGCAAAACAAATCACTTTACTAAAGTTTGATTTCCTAAGTGCAATTAATGGGTACACAAGTTGATTTCCTCCAAAACATTGTCTAATTTGGGTTTAACTTTTTCTCTTTGAACCAGTGTATAAGAAGGGATGTCAACTCAGCAAGCTTGTCAAAAGACATTTCTAGGCACATGTTTGTCATTTGTACCATCAAGTTCAAGAAAATAAGGTGAAATAAAAGTTCTGCTTGGGTGCGTAATCATTTCCTTTCTTGGCTTTTCCTTATGTTTCTAATGAGCATCACCACCTGCCCTCTTTGCACATGAACGTTTATGAATACACTTAGCTAATTCATCTTCATTCAAAAAGAGGAGGACCAAATACCCTCTTAGCACTTTATGTCTTCTCTATGTTTTATGTTTTGTGATCCTATTTTTTTTTTTTCATTTTACACCTTGACACCCTGCTTCTCCCACACTATATGTACATCTAGTGTAGTAACTCTGCAGCTATATTAGGTGCATGCTCCTGAGCTGGCCCTGCCTTGCACTTGTATTTGTATTTTATTGTCACTGTTTAGTTTTTGTTATCACCAACTCCTGTCTATATTCTGATTTGTACAAATTGGAGGTAAGGGTTTGCTCTCGCAAGGATTTTGCTGTGCTACATCTGCCAGGAAAATTAAGGCATTAAAATCCAGTTCTCATGCATGCTAGTCCTGTGACCATAGAATGCTGTAATTCATTGATTAATTAGGGTCTAAATGGACTCAGTTGTTTTAGTGCTAACATTGTGGGAGAGCTATTTCAGAGTTATCAGAGTCATCATTCTTTCTGAATTGATTGAGGATGAAGTCATTGAAGTAGGTCTCATTTTCGGTGTGTGTGTAGATCTACACTAAGTTTGTTTCAAATACAAATAAGCCTCTATAACTGTTAACAACATGGTTAGATGACTTTGAATAAAGTTAAATTAGAAATATTATAGAAAGGTTATTGAAGACTTTCTAGAGCAATGATGTGATAGTTCTGCGATCTAGGCAATATGTAAGTCTCAATAATTTGGTCAAGAGTTGGTGAGATGGCTCAGTGCATAAAGCTACTTGCAGCCAAGATTCACATGATGGCTTGTTTTAGATCCCCAGAACCTATACCATACAAGAATAGAATCTACCCTCTGAATTCTACACACACACTCACACACACACACACACACACACACACACACACAATGTATGGCATACTATTCTTTAAACCTTCACAAAATACATAAATAACAGTCAAAATATTAAAACTGTAGCCAGATTGAGTTGTCTTTTAACTTAGACATAGATTAATCCAGACAATAACCTGAGGTGTTGGCCAAACATACATATTTACATAATTCCTGTTAGTCCAGTAGAACCTCAAAGCTTCTGCAGTGTCATATTCCTACTATGGCTCAAATATGTCAGTTGACTAGTATGTAAACTTGTAACCTAAGAACTGATGGTCATATTAAATATAGAAGCCCAATGACAAAAACAAATTTTTGACAGTTCCCTGGAGGTGATGACAATTGACAGGTTTATTATGTTCAAGAATGATTCATGAGTTATTTATTTCTTGGAGAAAAATTTTATTCCTTCAGACTATTTATAAAATGATAAAGTCTATCAAAAGTATTAAAAACAAAACTCAAGAAATGCATTTAATTTTAGAGGATTTGTGAACCTGTCATTTCTCGATGTTGACTCAAAAGGCTATTACTAGCTATTACAACATTTCTGTCTCTCTCCTGAAGAACTTAGGATTTCCTGAATTTATTTCCTATGCCATATACCACCATTCCTTAGTTTAGTGAAAAATACCTTTATTTCACTTTTTAAATTGGTTATTCTGACAGTGATGTTCAAGGTAAAATTTTAATTACAAAGCTGCAACTCCGAGCCTTCTGTGTTCCAGATATAATATCAGACTAGTGAACATCCTTCATTAATGACTATGACATCATAGAAATTATGTCAGTGGGATACATACATTATAATACATAAAGGAAGACAATTTCAAATTACATTAATTTTATTTCCTATTGTGATTAAACACCCTGGGAAACCTAGCTTTAGGGAGTATGGGTTTATTTGGCTCAAAACTCCAGGTTGCTCTTCATTGTTATGGGGAAGCCAAGCCAGCAGTGAGTTAAAACAGATAGACACATTGCTTCTACTATCAAGAGCAGAGAGAACAATGAGTTAACTCATGGTTGCTCAAACTCCCCCCTCTCTTCTCTGTCCCACTCATTCAACCCAAGACCCAGCTCATGAAAACTTTCCACCTCAATTCACCCAATTAAACAATCCCTCATGCACGAGCATGCAGGCAAATCAGAATAATCTTCATAATTCTCCATTGAGATTCCTTTGCAATGTGATTCCAGAGTCTGTAATGTTGGCAATGAGCCCCAACACCACACATCATTATCTTACTATTCTCTAAAAAAAAGCCCTGTTATGATAAAAGTGATAAGCTATCGAAGGTCATGTCAAAAATCACTTCTTATTCTGATAAGAAATATTTATGAATAATCCACAGTGTACGTCAAATCTGGTGGAAAATTATAAATGGTTTCCGTCTTTTATCAGAAATAGGACCAGATCTCACAAAGAACTTTTATTCAGAATTCATTAAAATTCTTTGACTCAGCAATCAATGTAAAGACAATTCAATTATAAAATGTGTGAATGATTTTAATGGCCATTTTTCCTACATGACACATATAAATGGCCAAAGAAATGACATATTGTTCAACACTGTTAGTTATCAGAAAAGCACAAATCAAAATTCTCATAACACCATGTTGTCTTTTGTGACTGTCTTCTTCACTTTGTGTAATGTGTTCAAAGTTTCTCTGTGTGACGGCATGTATCAGAACTTTGTATTGCATTATTTTTCAAAGAATATTCTACTGTGTGTGTGTTCTGCTGCCAGAGGGTGGATGCTTAGACCATTTACAAATGTTGCCCTTACAGATATTGCTGGTATGAAAATGCTCCTGTAGGTATTTGTGTGAACATATGTTCTTTTGTCTTTTGTACATACCTAGGAATAGAGTTGGTAAGTCTGCCTGACATTTGGAGGAACTGTGCAAGTGTCTTACAAAATTCTACATTATTTTATGTTCTCATCAGCAACATCTGAGAGGATCCAAACTATCAGCATTTTTGCCAACTTGTGCTTGTCTTTTGATTTTTAAGGTCCTAGTAAGTATATGCCCTATGTTTTAGTAACAATTTATGACAAAATACGTTTCTGATCCCGGTATAAGAAATCCAATATTTCTTTGTGTATTCCTTTTATGAAACAGCATATTCTATTCTTAGGCCTCAACCTACCTGGGTTCTTTTCTCCTCCTCTTCTTTTCTTTTTCTTCCTCTTCTCTTCCTCTCACTCCAATCTCTTATAGACACCATCTGTACTTGTCAATTCTGACTTTTTTTTTTTGTTTTTTCGAGACAGGGTTTCTCCGAAGCTTTGGAGTTTGTTCTGGAACTAGCTCTTGTAGACCAGGCTGGCCTCTAACTCACAGAGAGCCACCTGCCTCTGCCTCCCAAGGGCTGGGATTTAAAGGTGTGTGCCATCACCGCCCGGCTCTGACAACTTTTATAGTTAATGCTTATATTCACATTTATCCATTGATGTTTGGGGTCCATCACAAGTCCTTTGGCATGCTAAGCAAGCAATCTAATAGTAAATTATATTCTTAGTCCTTGACTTTTATTTTCCTTTGAGTTAAGATCCCTCTGTATGATTGATCTTTCATCTTAATGACATTTATTGAACTCTTAATATATGACTTAATGTTATGTAAGTGAAGAATTTTTCATCATCTTCTTTCAAATATATTTTTGCCCCATTTTCCTTTGATACATGCATTTTGCAATTTCCTTGCTGATTCTGTGCACAGATTTAAAGCTTTTTTCATCCTTTTTCCTCTCTTCTCCTGAGATTATATATAATATAATATAATATATAATTATATAATTTGCCATCAAATTCATTATTTCTTTGTACAGTCTACTCTATTGTTGACTGTATCTAGTGAATAGCTACCATATTTCCCAAGTCCATAAATACTTATAGAACTGATATTTAATAAGGCATCTTTGTCATACTGCCTTTTATATATTAAAATAGTTCCCTTTTCCTATTAAAATATTTACAATAACTTATTTAAATATTTGTCAGATAAGCATGAGGAACACAATATGAATATATCATCACAGTTAGTATTCTAAGGTAGGCAGATTGTAAGATAAAGGCCAACCTGGGAAACAAAGAGACCTTGTCTCAAAGGCAAACAAGTAAATAATCAAGTCTTCCTTTAAACTCAAACTCAATAGCATCTCTTAGATCTTCTTCCCATTATTTAGAGAATATTGGTTTCTCAAATCATGCCCATGTAATAAAGGCCCTACAAGTTTAATAGTTTATATCAATAACAATGATTTTTTTTTCTAGATTCTATGATCATCTGAACAAACACCTAGAACAGCCACCTAATAGGGAGGGAGGGAGGAAGGAAAGGAGAGAGAGAGAGAGAGAGAGAGAGAGAGAGAGAGAGAGAGAGAGAGAGAGAGAGAACATGCATTTTTAAGCAAATTTTTGATAATGTATAGCCATCACTATACATCATAAAGCAGGTATAAGATACCTCACATTCACGAAGGCCAGTACTATACTACATTCTTAATGCTAGAGGGTCTAATCCTAATGGCATAACTTGAGTGTTATTTCTGGTTTTCCAACAGAGTAACTAGAAGGATTACATGGCCCAGGCCTGTAGCAAAGTTCAGTGCCATAGGATTTCCTTTCCCCTCACTAGCTGTTTTGTTCGTTTTCATTTTCAGTAACTATTCTCTTCACAGTCATCAGCTGAAAGCAATAAACAACAAACAAAACCTACAACCACTAGATTTATATAGAGATAATAAGATGGAGGCAAACAGGACTCTGTCTAACCAGTACTTTAGCAAATTTGTTATATTTGAAGAGTGAGTTATCCAAGGAAAAAGCAAGTGCCCAGTAGTATATCAAAACTTTGGATCACACTCTAAGAATCAGCATGATTTCAATAGAGACAGTTGCCAGGCATGGCTTATCTAGGTATATTAAAAAATACTGACATCAATATTGAATCATCTTCTCAGGGAAATCATGACAGCATTTTGACTGTTCAGCCCAATCACCATGAAACAGAATTTGCTATAAACCAAACAAAGTTACTCTATTCAGAACCAGTCATCTTCAGCTCATGTCCAGGTAGAAAACTGCCTATCTCCATAGCCATTAAAAAAATTACTTTTCTCTTTTCTCTTAAACTACGTTTCATTTCTCATATTTTTATTGTTGTTGAAAATGACTTGTGTAATATGTCATTGTTTATAGCTCAAATCTCTCCTAATATCTCTTGCGTTGGAGTTTTGGTCCCCAATCTCACAATATTGAGAAGGTAAGACCTGCAGGAGGTGGTTGGGTAGTGAACATTCTTATTTCATGAAAGAAATAATCAGTTTATGGACTCACAGGTAAATGGGCTGTTGGAAGACAGTGGAAACTTTAGGAAATGTGATAATATGGCTTTCTTGAAGGATAGATAGATCAGGCCATGCCTTCAAATGGAATGCTTTATTTTCTTCATTGATACATGTCTATTGCCAATTTTCTCAAGAATGAGCTATCTTATCAAGGTACGGAATCTATTTCTTCAGTATTGGGGTCTACATTTACCTTGTGAGTTTCTTTGACCTATAAAATGTCAGAGAAGTGATGATGTGCCAGTCTGAACTGAACTAGACCTGACAAGAGCTAGCCTGATCTGATCATTGTCATTTTTCCTTTAACAAAGGCTATGTTAGTGAATCAGGATGAAAACAACTTGCTTCAAATTGCTGACTTGGAGAATCAGGTGCAATTATTACACTTTGAATCTAGAAAATATCTTAAAGTAATAGAAAAATAAAAATAATGTACACATACATGGGAGATTTATAAAACTAACTTTCCATTGGAGACTTTTCGCTTTAACAACTAAGTGACATTGTTAGATGAGTTGGGTGTCTGTGGTTAGTATAAAGTAGACTACGTATTTCTTTCACCCGTTAGCACAAATAAAATGAAAAAGTGTGTTCATCGCCCCACTGTTTCTCTACTCCTGTGTGCTGCATCGCTAGATTTTATATTTGAAGAAAGAAGATACATGCTGTGCTTTCCAAATTGAAATTTAATAGGAAATCAAATATAACTAAGCAAAAATGACCATCATTGTTCTCTTTAAAGCTGATAATTTTATTATTGCTACATCAGTTTTCTGCTAAGTAAACTGTAGTCAGTTAAAAGGACAGTTTGAGCATATGGACTATGAGTCGGCAAAAATGGCAGTTTACTGTGTAAAAGCTGGAGTTAAGCAATACTGAGAGAATTGAGAACTAACCTTAAAGAAAGTATACTGTGCGTCCTGAGATCTTTATTTATTGCATTAGTTTTTTTTCTTCTTTATTAAAAATAAATTCTTCTCTAATTCAATACATCTCAAACACAGTTTCCTCTCCTCCCTTTCCTCCTAGTTTCCCTCACACCTCCCCTCTCCGCAGATCCACTCCCCCTCCATTTGAATTCAAAGTTCAACCTCTGAGGGAATTTTGTTGGTTTGGGGAATTTTACTTTCAAAAGAATAGCCTTCTTATGAAACAGATGTTGCAGTAATAAAATTTGTCTTCATTTTCTAGATTTCTGAGCACATTTGTTATATGTTTATATCGAGCGTGGCATTTGACCTGATTCTAGTTTGTAGAACCTAATTGGCGTTTAGATCCACCATTACTAACGCTTATCTAATTGTATTAAATAAAGTGTAACCTTGTATTAGGAATGACACTCAGGGAAAACTGCATTGTGTTGTGGCCTCTGTTATACTTAAACACATAAAACAGGACCAGTTTTTGGTGACTTTCTGCCGCACATAATATACATTTGATGTTACTACTTTATAATGATATCAGAAAAGTTTCTAATTGTACATATTCACTGCTTGGAAAATAAGATCTTTAGTAAATCTTGTGTATTTGTCATATGGTCATTATATGTTAATGAATAAAATTGTGTTTAATTTTCAGTATTTGGACTATATCAGTACTCAAATCATTTTGACAAATTTCTTCTGGAACATTAATTTGTGTCTAAGTAAACTATTTGATATTTAAAGAAGTTTTTTAAGCTTAGTGATTTCATAGTTTGCTTGCTATTTCTGTCAGGAACGCTTTCTACAAGATACCAGATGTGAATTAAATTCTCCAAGGGAAATCAGTGCTGTTTCTTGGATTGTCACAGAATAAAATGCCAAAGAAAAAACGATAAGAAAACAAATTGTCCAAGATGATATATTTGACATGATGGAAGTTTGAGGCTTTATCTGCACAAATAGATTAGATCAATTTAGAACTAAAAATTCTGATTTAATTTGCCCTGCCTTCTATGTCTGGGGTAGACTGATGTGAATTTTAATCCTCAATGGCCTATAAAATGGATGACACAGGGCTTCTATTTTGTACTTTGTCTCCACGGTATAATCAATAATTTTCCTGTACTTTCTTCTGACTTTCAAAACAGAATCTATCAGCTTGGCTTTCTGCTGTATTTTATGCCTCATTTTGAATAAAAAAGAAAGAAAAAATCTTTAGCCAAATGAAATGTTAAAACTGTTTTTTTCCAACAATGCTTGTCTATTAGAATTAGCTTTTATTTTTCATTAAATGGACATAGCATCAGATAGTCTGAGGCACAGTGAAAATCTTTGTTATTTAAATGACAATTGGATGGATACTATGTGCAGAAAAGCAGAGTATTTTAGGACTAGGGTTGCATTAACATTTGAAAGAAAATAATATTTAATGTAACAGGGTTTGTTCATTGAAATTTGGTTGATAGCTAAATAAATATATTAAATAAATTTATACATGTTGTTTAAAATTAAAGACTATTTGATATATCAAGAATTATTTCAAGGCATTCATCAAAATATGAAGATAAAATCAAGTATTTTAGATTTTATTGACATATATGAAGACCTTACTCAGATAAAAAGTAATTCCTTTTATGATAAGTGGCATACTTCATTCAAATTTTCCCAGTTTATATCTTAAAGTAATAAACCAAAGTTGAATATAGTATAATTAAATTGCTTATGATAATTGTGCTTAGTAGCAATCAATTTTGTTTAAATTCTTAAATATATTTTGAGTGAAGATCTGTTTGTTCCAGGTGCCACTTCAAATACACTGATATCTGATAACACAAATAATATCCTTAGGTATTGTCTGAAGAATCCACATAGATACGAAAATTCTCATATACTCAAGTATTTATGAGGAATGTCAGGATGTGTGATGGTCTCCCCGACACAGTACATGTCCTGTGTACTTCATATAATTGCAAGATGAGGTATCATATGTTGTGCAGTCTAAATAGCTTAAGTGTTATATTTTTACAGTAATGATAACTAGAATATTTATATGTTTATATAGATAAATACAATTTTCAGGTATCCTTTATGCATATTGGTACACTAACCATAGGCAGAGCAGTGGTGTAGGAGCTCCTTCTGTTCATGTGTTGCTTTTATTGGTTAATGAATAAAGAAACTGACATGGCCTTTTGATAGGGCAGAACTTAGGTAGGCGGGAAAAATAGAACTGAATGCTGGGATAAAGAAGGGCAGAGGGAGAGAAGCCATGGATCCTCTGTGTGAAATGGACCCCAGTTAGAATCTCTGGTAAGCCACAGCCACGTGGCAATACAGAAACTAATGGAGATGGGTTAAACTAATATCTAAGAGTTAGCCAGTAAGAAGTTAGAGCTAATGGCCAAGCAGTGTTTTAATTAATATAGTTTCTGTGTGGTTATTTTGGGTGTAAGCTAACCAGGTGGCTAAAACAAACAAGGGCCCCCCCTTCTCTTTGAAACAATTGGCATCAACATGATGAACTAAATCCTC
>NC_022020.1:38977168-38979198 GCF_000317375.1 Microtus ochrogaster | reverse complement strand
TGGATTCAGGTGTTTGTGTGCCCACTTGGGGTCAGGAGGAAAGTAGCTGAGACCATGCCTGTGGCTTGGCTTTTCCTGCCTGGGCAGGTAGTGGGATCAGGTCTACTAGCTTGGGCAAGCAGGAGAGCATGGCGAATTTCCACCTCCATACACAGAGATGTTTCCAGGCTGTACAGGGCTCTGTGTGGCACATTTGGCTGTAACTCAGATAAAAAGGGTTCATGTGCTGCATTGTCATTCTCGGGGTTGGACTGGTCCTGGCGGCACCAGAGCTAGGACTGGTGGTGCTTCCACCATTTTAAAATAGGAGAGAGGTGGAGCCAACATCCAGAGTAGCTACAACCAAAGCAGCTGCAACCAAGCTGCTTAGCATTTTAAAAGCTGTTCTAGACAGTAGAGAATTAGAGACAATGCAATAAGGACAAATTCAAACATAAAAGACCTAAAAATGGGTCACAGTGTTGGAATAATGTATGTAGGCTTGAGAGAGAAAAAAAGAAGAGTATAGAGAGTCATAAAATAAAGTTAATGCTTTAAAACAGGGTAAAGTCTTTAAAGAGACAGTACAGATAGTCATAGATTAAAAGAAAAATTTAAAGTCAATCTTGTTATATGTATATTTCTGCTCTTGATTGATGTTTTGTGATTCTGGAAATTGAATTTTAATCGTATTTTTAATGTCAGTTCCTTCCCAAATGAATAGGTTCTTTTTGAGGGTGAGAACCAAACATTAATCATTGTATTCCTGGAAAATAACAATGTGATTGGTGAATTATAAAATTTAAATTCAGGATTTTAAAGATATAAAATAAATTCACAAAAATTCCATGTGTCTCTAGTGAGGCTTATTGTTTTCCTCCTCAAAAATCTCAATATTGCTTTACTCTAAAGTTATGTGGATTATCTGATCTTCATAAGTATAACATCAGTTTTGTATCTGATATTTTAGGTATAGTGAAAGATTGAATATTGACTACCATGAGCTAATGGAAAGATTGCTGTCATTCTTCCCAAAGTAAATACTTATTCCATTTAGATAACCCATGGTCTTGTACATTATTTCAAATTTATTTACCCAGTAGAAATTATCTTTCAGAGTATAATGCAAAGACAATACTATCAAAAAGATACTTAATAAACAATTTACAAAAATCAGCTTCCCAGAACATCCCTTTTACACGGGAAGATTGATTACATTATTTAATGTAAATATAAAGTAATCAACTTATAAAATATGAAAACTTAGAAGAATGTGTTGGCCAGGTGATCATTTTTATATGTGTGAGCTTTGTGTCAGATTTAATTGCTTAGTTAACAATTAATCAATTAATTCGCAGGTAATGTCTCATTATCTAGCCCAGTTGGTGTGGAGTTCATTTTGTGGTCCAGGCTTACTTAAATCTCTGACCTTCATGACCCAGGCAAATGCATACTGGGCTGGCAGGTGTGTGCCACGGTGAGTGGCTCCATAAGGCTTACTTGGTGATAGTGCTGTCACGTGGTTATATCTTGGAAAGAGAGCAGATGTTCTTTGCTTCGTCATCCCTTTGTTATTGGAGCGCAGAGCAGACAACCTCTAAGGACTGACTAATACACATGGTGTAAAACTCTTCATTCCATATGCTGTCTTCCCACATCCACGCAAGAACAATCTTCAAGAAGCAAGATAAGGAATGGTCTTTTAAAATGCACAGCTTTCTTTACCTTTTTGCCAAGAGAAACATTAGGCAAATGGATTTCTTGTTACATATGCACAACTTATAAAATGAACTGAGCGTTTCTTCGTTCTTTCTACATTTTGCACAAAATAATCACCTTTGTATTATTTATGTGCATTGGGTAGAGATAGGCAGTTGCTTTCAGAAAAATACTTTAGAAAGAAAAAAAAAGTAGATTACTGTATTAGTTTTTGGAAGCCTAGAACTTTGGCTCAATTAGTTTTGAAAATTTGAGAACTACAAACCCTTTTCTGGCAGAAAGACAGGAGAAGTGAGGGAACTAGAAATCTTAGAATAAATTATATATATATA
>NC_022020.1:38973315-38976809 GCF_000317375.1 Microtus ochrogaster | reverse complement strand
AGCTCCCAGTAGATCAGATCCACTGTCTCAGTGGGTGGGTGCACCCCTCGTCAAAATCTGCTTCAAAATCCTGCAAATAGACTTCATTGATTAAAAAAGTGCAATATAATTCTCCTTGATACCATGCTGACACTCAAATCTAAAATTCTGAATAAAATTGCAAATGAAGGGACAAATTATTCATAAAAATAATGGTTAACTATTTACCATTTTATTTATTTATTTGTATCTAGGAGACAATATTGCATAACAATGTCCACTGGGATTTGATGTAGATATCTCTTTTAATATTTTTCAATATATGTAAAGTCACAATATTCAACAGCATTTAAAAAGTGGGCTTGAATATCTAGTAGGTATTTCAAAATCTTCGATGTTTAAAAATTTAATATTTTTGATTTAATAACCTTGATGATTAACATATTTCAGATATTTTTCAAGATATAATTCAGATCAATAAGTTTTTATTTCTGAACATCTTATGTAATGTGCACAAATTAGGTTTAAACCTTTCATCACAAAGTTATAAAAATGACCATTGGCAACTTCCTTAACTGGTGTAATGCCGAATCCTGCTGAGATTTACACTAGGTATGAGATACTTTCTCTTAAGGGCTATATCATTCCAACTGAGAAAGCAAATAATCCACACATCAGGACCATATGCTGAAAGCCAAGTGCAACTTTCAAAAACAGGTATTTTTTTCATCTTTAGTTTGGTTTAACAGGGGCTTCTCAAAGATCTATTGTTTTTCCTGTTTTCATATTCAAGCATAAGCCTTCTAATGTGTAAAGCTTTTCTACCTCAGATTCAAGGTGATTTGAAGGTATCTCAGTTTCCGTAGATTTCAGTTGAAGGAATTTTTAGGTACTTGGTACCCAGAAGTCCTGACCAGTTGAGATTCCCAGCCATATCATGTCTTTATCTGGAGACGTAAAGACTGAGGAAAAGAAGCAGTGACTGCTTCTTTAAAGGTAAAGTCTACAAGAGTTCCAAAGAACCAGGCAAATGTGACAAGAAAGGAAACTAATAAGAATTCAGTATCGAACTAATGAACTGGGATCACAAACGTTTGAATCAGAACGTAATATAATAATTGCAGACCATGGCAGAGTGCAGACATATAAACAAAATCAGGAGCAATAAATGATGAAAGCAAGAGTCTCAAAGAGACACAGCTGACATGAAGAAACAAACAGAAAGTTTGGAGCCAAAGAATATAATCTCTGCACTTGAAATTCAGCAAAGAATTTTAATAGTAGAATTGATCATGAAAAGAATAAACAAACCTTAGGAAAAGTCAAATCCACTGAAAGCCAGGCTGAAACTGAATTTTGTCTTTTAGAGAGGCTGTAAGAAGTGTTCTGTGAAATATACCACTTTCTTACTGGAAAGAAATGCCAAAGGAGGTTAGTTCCAATGCAGTGATTGAAAGGGCATTCTTTCCATAGCCACAAAATGTCAGGTAACCACTTTACTCATAATTTTTCTTGAACAGTTTAGAAAAGTTAGGTTTCAGGACAAATAAACAATCTGAAATTGAAAGAAAATATGCGCTTTCAAAAGGAAATGGATTTAAGTCTTTGCTTATATGTGTTAGAACAATGAAACCATAGGCAGCAATGCAAATGGATTCATAATAATTAGATATCCTTTTTTTATCAAATTAGTAAATCCTGAATTTTAGGCAAATGTGTAAATATAGAGCATGTAGCCAGAACAGATATTTCAACATGGGCTGGTTTTCTTTTTCTTTATTTCTTTTAAATGTCTTTAAAAAACCCTTTATTCTTTCTTATGTATTACTTCCCCATTAGTTTCCCCTTCTTTTACTCTTCCCAGTTCCTCAGTTCATTTTTCTACCTCCCCTGTCCCTCAGATATGCTTCTCTTTGAGAGAGAGAGAGAGAGAGAGAACAGGTCTTTCAGGGCTAACCACTTAGCATGGACTAACAAGGTACAATAAGACTAGGCACAAACCCTCATATTATAGCTGAACATGGCAGCCCAGAACGAGGATAAGGATACCAAGTGAAGACAAAGGAGTCAGAGATAGCCTCCATTCCCATAGTTGTGAGTTCCACAAGAATACCATGCTACACAATTGCAATATATATGTATATATGCAATGTATATATATACATTGCTCAGACCCACACCACTTCCATGTCAGACGATTCATTTTCTGCGTGCCCTATAAGGACTGCTTAGTTGATTCTCTGGGTCTTGTTTTCTTGGTGTTCTCATCCCCTCTAGCTCCTACCACCCTTCTTGTCCCTATCTGCCAGATTCCCCTGGCTCTGCTTAGTGTTTGGCTGTATTTGCTCCCATCTGTTGCTAGATTACAGCCCTCTGATGACAATTGGGCTTGGAACCATTCTATGAGTATAGCAGAATATCATTAGGAATAATATCATTGACTTTAGTTTTTTTTCAGTCATGTTTGGCTCTGTCTGGGGTCTCTGGGCTATCCTGTCTCTAGTGCCTGGCCATCCAGGCAGTGTCAAAAATGGGCTGCCTCTCAGTGCCTGGTCCTCAAGTCAGACCAGTGTGAGTTGGTCGGAATCATTGTCCCAGCACATCTTTCAGGGAAGACAGAACCGACAACAACATAGATGTTCCTCAAACGAAGACTAGATAAAGAAAACGTGGTGCACTTGTGAATTACACTCAGCCGTTACAACAACGACATCATGAAATGTGGAGGCTAATGGGTGGAACTAGAGAAGATCATTCTGAGTGAGGTAACCCAGACCCAGAAAGACACATATGGTATGTATTTTTATAATCCACTTAGAAGTGCACATTATCTGTCAAGTAAAGATCAATCATACTACAATCCACAGACCCAGAGAAACTAAGCCACAAGGGGAGCTCATGGGGGCCACATGGATCTCCTAGGAAAGGGTAAGTGGAATAGATTTGGAGGGTATACTGGGGGCTGGTGGGAATGGGAGCAGGAAGGATCTGGGGGGAGAAAGGGAGAGCCAGAAGGAGAGTGTACTGAGAAAAAGGACTGGAGCTGGGGAACATTTGAGGGGTGATGTAGAGAACCAGTACAGTGGAAACTCCCTGGAATCTACAAGAGATACCCGAGGGAATTCCCCTAGTATGGGAAAATGGATCCCAAACTAGCCATCTTCTATAACTACGCAAGGCTCCTAGCAGCAGGACTGGTACATCAACCCAGCCACAAAACCTTTGACCTCTAATCTGTCCTGCCTGAACAGATTGGTTTTCTGGACAGGTGTTCTCAGCTTTTCTGCTCCTTCTCTGATTCCTGTACATCTGCACATCAGAGTCTCCCCGTGCATTTGCTGTCTGTGTGGTGCTCTTTATTATTAGTTCAGTGCTTGCTAGCTTAGTGGGAGAGGATCATGAGATGTGAAATAGCCACAAGCATCTAGATTGGTCTCAGAGGTGAGTCTTTATCAACCATCTGACCACCTCCAAGGATACTGGAAGATACTATACCATTTTGAATGAGATGCTCA
>NC_022020.1:38970616-38972813 GCF_000317375.1 Microtus ochrogaster | reverse complement strand
TCTCTAGCTCAGGCTGACTTGTGATTCACTCTTTATCCTAGTCTGCATCAATCTTCCTCTTAATTTCCCAAATTCTTGAATAACAATGACACCTGGCTTTTAAATTCTGCTATGTGTTGGAAAATTACTTGCATTCTCTGAGTTCCAAGTTTTCACTAAAATGGTAGGCAGTATATGTGGACTAGATAATAAAACATTTAGAAAATAAATACCTTGCCTATAACAGTGATAGTAGCAGATAGTAATCTAGTGTTGGTAATATTAACAGTATTGCACAAAGATAATGATGACTCCAGAAAACTAGTTTTCAGTCATGACAGTTTTATACATGAACTCACAGCAGCTCAGACCATGTAGAAGACCTGCAGAAGATCAAGCCAACCAAATCCCTGTATGGACAAGGGAGGAGTTAGGACCTCCCACCTCTAGCTGAGGGGCAATATGCAAGTTGTGGTTACTGGAAGAGAGGGATCCTTTTTCTATCAGGATTGCAACCCTTTAGAAACTAGCATGATCCAGGAGTTGGTCCCACACCCATGTATATACAGGAAGGAGTAAGAGGATGGGTGCAGTGGTTTTAAAGAAGAAAGAGAGCATATGATGTTGGGAGGGAAACATGTGGAAAGGAGAGGTAGTAGAGAAAGTGGAGCATCGGGGCTGGCACAGAATTAGTCAAACACATCATATGTTGTTTCAAACTTCTCAGACAATTGAAAGAAGAGCACATGATGGAAGTTCAGAAAAAATGTAGTGAGGGGGATAGAAGAGGAAATAAAAGGGTGGTATTGGGGCATAAATTTGATCAAAACATACTACATCTTTGCATGAAATTCTCAAACAATAATAACAAAAATCTAGGCTAATTATTTGT
The DNA here is from genome assembly GCF_000317375.1 of Microtus ochrogaster. NCBI lineage: Eukaryota > Metazoa > Chordata > Mammalia > Rodentia > Cricetidae > Microtus > Microtus ochrogaster. The sequence goes on along the minus strand of NC_022020.1, from coordinate 38,971,942 downwards.
ATTAGTTTTTATTGTTAGTATAAATAACATGACCAAAGCTACTTTGGGATGGAAGAGCTTATTTCACCTACAGTTCCAGGTAACAATTCCTCATCGCTGAAGGAAGTCAGAGAAGGACCTCAAGGTAGGAACTTCAGAAGAGAAATGCTGCCTGCATGCTCGTGATCAGCTTCTGTTCTTATACAGCCCTGGCTCACTTTCCTATGCGTGGCACTGCTCACAGTTGGCTAGGTCCTTCTTCATCAATTATCAATCGAAAAATGCCCCACAGGTATGCCCATGGGCAAGTCTGGTGGAGGCAGCTCCTCAGTTGGAGTGCTTTCTTTCCAGGTGTCTGTAATTTGAGTCATGCTGGCAAAAGCCAGCTAACACAGTAGCATCCCTTCTTTTTAAGATGCATAAAAAGCAGTTGCACACACAATGCTGTAAAAAGCATTTGTATACAATGTAGCAAAAGAGCGAAGGGTGGGGCAGGCTCAGCATGGCCCTCTGATTTCACCATACATGGTTCCTATGACTCCCTGAGTTGACATAGGCCACAGACATGAACAAAGACCCCAGCTGCAGCAGGATAACTGACCCAGGCTTGGCCATCAGCACCCGGTTGGGCTCAGACAACATCCTGGGTTCAGGTGGACAAATACGCTACTCAGATCTGTATAGCCCAGCTGCCGTATGGGTCCCCAGACTCCAACAGGATCGCAGGCTGTGGCCCCACCCCAGGCTTAACTGTAACCCTTAATGGCAACACCAGCCTCAAACTTCAACATAGATCCCAGCTGCAGTAGGACAATGAACCAAGACTCGGACCAAGACTTGGCATTAGGCTGGGTCTGAACATCACAATGGCACTAGGTGGCAGCAGAGGCCACCCAGAATGGCATGGTCCCAGTGACAGCACATCAACAGGGCTCCAGGTGGTGGCCCAGACTCTGGGACTCTGCATGAACCTCATGGTAACAAGAGCCATTATCATCAACACAGATCCTGGCTGTAGTAGGGTCAAGGATCCAAATATGGCCCCCAGTTACAACCCTGACCCAGACCAGATAGTAGTATGTGCCACTGAGATCTATATGACCTTAGGCACTAACATGGTCCCTGGTGGCCATGGGAAACCACATGGCCCTCTGTTGCAACAGAACCCACAGATGTCAACTCAAACCCTGGCTGCTATGGGTCTCTTAGCAGCAGCCTGGGCCTGGATGACAATGTGGCTAGAATGGCAATACAGGTCACCCCAATCAGTGTGGCTCTGGCAGTGGCATAGCGCTGGGACACATACATGGACTCGGGTGGCAGCCCAAACACTGGGTATCCCTGTGG
>NC_022020.1:38878775-38970024 GCF_000317375.1 Microtus ochrogaster | reverse complement strand
CTCCTGATTTGTTCAAGGTGGATCTCAGTAGAGCTCTTGCGAAAGGTTAAAGTCCTCTCTGTTATTTTCTCATCCCTTCATATTTAAGTGGCTAGCCTAAGTCAGTAGACTTGACTCACGACCGTGGATTTAGCACAAAGTTCCTGTGCCCAGCGTTAAAGAGCTCGAGTTAACATGGTTAGGACCAGCACTCTTGAACACGGAAGAAATGTGGGAAGACTTAGGAAAAGCAGCCCAGCTTGAAAGTCTCAGTATAAAAATGTTTTAAAACTATCTATATAATATACATACTAGAAAAAATTTGTATATATTTTTTTCCAAGTTATAAAATGAAAAACTGAGCGCACTTGAGACTTGGCTTGTGATAGTCAAGTATGACCTCTGCATTGTTCAGTTTTTCTCATCATGAAATCAGAAGTGATGGTATTGCCCTCCTGGGTTTGTTGTTGTTGCGTTGCATGTCTGGTTTTAGCTACTTCCTATGCCCCAGCCAATTTACGTTACTTTTGTTCTGTTCATATGCTTTAAAATATTTGCCTTGGAGAAGAAACAAAAACCTAAAAATGAGATTTTGATTTCAGTATCTAGATCTAAACATCCCGTGTGTATCTCTCAAGGATGTGGTATTTAGACAGTGTGTTTTGTTTAAAATGTTCTCTGCTGGAAATGTCACTGGTCACACATTTGGGCCAGGAATGAAGGATGGCCACCAGTGTAATTTGATAAAGTCGGGTGTTGTCAGCCACAGAATCACCTTCATTTCCCATGGATATTTACTGGAAAAATCTTACATTTTTTTTTTTGTTTTTATGTTAGCATTTTCAAATAATCAAGAACAGGAAGTATATAATAGATGGAACAGCCTACTGGATTATTAATTATTGTCATTTCATCAAGTGTGATTTTATTGAATAGACTCTTGTTGATAATTCAAGGGAAAAGGAGAATGGGCTTGAGACAGGATATGTGAAAAATTCAGAAGGAACTGCATAAATGGAGGACATACAGGGCTTGAGAGGAACATGGGATTTTAAGATTTTTTTAAACCTCCGAAGATAGTAATAGTCTGACAGAGAGTATTTCACTGAAAACAGGAGAGAATAGTAACTTACCAGTTTACACATTGTTTACTCCTGAAGTTAAATTGCGCTAAACATTTAAATCATCTATGGCTTTGCCTGGCTTTCTTCCAGCCTCAGCGCTGGGCATTTCCTTTTCTTTCCGTGGTGTGACAGATCTGCAGCCCGTCTGCTCCTCTGAGGTTCATAGAGTCTTACATACCTGTGTCTGTGGACAACAGGATCCCTGTCCTTCATCAGTCCTTAGACTTCAATGTCTTCTCAAGGCCAGGCCTAAAAATTTGTTTTTCCCATATTTCTTTTAGACTGTACAGTTTGAAACACTTTAACAGTCCAAACACACACAGAGATATTCTCTCTCTCTCTCTCTCTCTCTCTCTCTCTCTCTCTCTCTCTCTCAAAACTCAAATAAATTCTAATACTTAAATATGCCAAATATTTAGATCACCTATTAAGCCATATTACATTCAATTAACCTAGACTTTTCAAAAAGACTTGTTCATTTTTATTTTATCTGTATGAATGGTTTGCCGACATGTATTTAAGAGCAGGAGGAGGAGAGAAGAAGGTAAGGGAGTTGTGGGTGATTGTGAGCTGCCACCAGTGTGCCTGGAACTGAATCCAGATTCTCTGCAAGAGCAACAATTGTTCTTAACTGTTGTTGAGCCATGTCTCTAGCTCCTACTGAACTAACTTTTATATGCTCAGTGGTTAGTTGATTGAATAAGCGATCAGTATATTTTAAAGGAGTGAATAACCATAAGTTAAGTAAAACTTAGGTTAAAGAACACCTTAGACAAAGCTAAACAAGAGAAATGAGAAACATTAAGCTCAGCATTTCCCTTACAGCCTGGGGCAGGTAGAACCTATTTAATGTGCTAAGTACACAGGGGAGAGCGCTTTCTCTTCAGAACGCAGAAATCTTTCACTTTTTACAAATTATAATTGTCTGGATTTGTGTGATGGCTTCATTAATGCCCATCTTATTGAAACCTGAAAAACTTACAAGCTTTTTCTTTTCTTTTTTTAATTTTATGCTTAAAATTGAAATGACTGAAGAGTTGCCACTGTGCTAATGAAGCTGAAAAGAAAGCAATTAAATATTCAAATGTCTGAAAAATGACATCCATTAAACTCACATTATATTGCTATTAACTGAGGGATCTTTTATGCCATACAATAGATGTTTGTGATTATCATTTCAGAAAAGGTAAAATGGCATTACTCACACATATTTATTTTTGTCATATTTACAGTAAGTATGTTTCTTTAATTTTTATAGAGCACATTGGTCACAAGTAGTACTCAGTGTTTTGTGAAGTACTAAATATAGTTAATATGCATAATGTGGGTATACATGTTAAAATTAGTAGTATCTAAATAATAGTAATTTATATCATTATATATTACTTTTGTATTGTTTCCTTTATTTACTCTATCTTTAATGTGACGAAGAAGGGTTGGGGGACACATATCAACTGATGCTGATATGATGAGAGACAGTTTTCTTCATATCATGTGAAATCTAACTAAGGGAATCAAGTCATTGGACTTCATATCTTCAAGGAATGGTAGGGAAGACTGCTAGAGGAAAGGAAGAGGTTAGGGTATTAAAGAATGTCCTTTCCTGGGTATGCCATGGGCATTGACTTCTTGAAATAACAGCTGCTGTAGTTTGTTGTGGGATATTTTGAACACATTCTGATACTCCTGATACTGACATTAAAGTCAAACCTTGAGTCAGGGGGCTGAGCTAGAAAAAGGATGGCAGCAACTGACCATAGAGAAGCCAGCAATTTGGATAAAAAAAGATGCAAGGAAAGGAAAGGGCAGGGTCTTGAGTTTGGCATTTCATTTTGGTTCTGGGATGAGGGAAGACTTGTCTTGCAGTATCTCCAGCCAAAAAGAAAAGCCAGCTAGTTGCTGTTCAATCTCTGTGAGATATCAGGTTATCAAGCCAGCCTTTGACTCCTGTGTCTTATTGACAAACAGAACAATAGAGACTTAATTCAAACCTAAAATTTCAGTTGTACTTGGGCCATGGACTAGAAGTCCTACCAAGCTGAGGTCTGAGTGGCTAACAGAGCCCCGACTGTGGGGCCATGAGGCCACACAACAATAATTAAAGCATCAGGCAAAGGTGTTCAGTGATAATAGGAAGGGAAAAAGAGAAGGTAATGGGGTGTGTGAATATGATCAAAATATATTAGAGCCATACATATCTGGAAATGTCACTGTGGAACTCATTATTACATGCAATCAATATATGCTACTTAAAAGATGAATGAAGTAAAATCATATAAGATCCATCAAACTTGAATGTCTATGGAAAAAATGGAAATAAACAAAACTGACCCACAAGAAGCATGGATTTTTAAGTAATTTTTTTCACCCTGATATTTATTATCTTTTGTTTTATTTATCTAATGATTATTGCAACAAATGTTAGAATCAGATAAAATGATGTTTAAAAAGTATAAAAAATATGCTTATACATTTGCACATGTGCACACATAGAAATGGACAGACCTTCAGTAATTAATGCAACAATTGCCAATTATGGAGTTGATGAGGAATGAAAAACTCAAAATTAAAATGAGAATAGGAGGAAATAAATATTATTTCAAGAAACACTAGCTGAACATTTTCCATGTTTAATAGAAATTATAAACTTAGAGATCAAAGATTCTCAATAAAAGCCAAATGAAATGAGATCAATGAAAGTGTATTATCCTATATGCTGTGAATATTAATTTTTAATTATAAATAATAAAAAATTTATAGGTAGGACAGAACTTAGAAACAAAATGAAGAAATATTAGTTCCTCAACTAAAATTATGAGAGTCTGAAGAAAATATAATGCCATGCTTTAGGTTCAGAAACAGAAAAACAAACATTATTATTAGAAAAAGGTATCATTCAATGTCAATGGGATATGCATTTTTCAGACCACACTGTCAAGCCAAGGGAATCTTTTGCCAACAAAGCTGCAGTTTACAAGATCTTAAAATTATTCAGGCAGAAACAAAATGATCTTATAGAATACTTATATCTATAGAGAAAGTCTGAGTTATTCAAGGGCTGTGTGATATTTTGTTTGTGTTCTAACAAATTAGACTTGCTTGGAGTCAGAGGGCTGAGCTAGCCACTAGTTAACCACAGAGGTCTGGAGGACTGTATAGAGGGACAGGCGTGATAAGGCCAGATGGAGAGAGGATCTGGGTCTTTTTGGACTGAGGAACTGGAGAGGTAGAAGCAACTGGCGGCTGCTTTGGTTCCCTGATGTTTCAATTTCTTAAGATTTGACTCCTGGTTCTTATTGAAAAAGAAAATTTAGATTTGTGATTCATTCTAGAGAACTATTTACACCATAACTGCTTATTCTGAAAAGAATATAAATGTCTATAGAAAGTACACTTACTCATAAATAATAAGCAAACACTACAGAAAGATAATTGGTCCGACGACTCCGGGCAAGCATGCTCACCTAGGCACAACACTACTGCTCCACATAGGAACTCACATAGCCGGTGGACCCATGAACTAGACCTTCACAGGCTCAAGTCAGATGGAGTTCCAGCACTGATATGGGAAACGGAAACTCTCTGAAATTAGTGGCCTCTAGCAAATGGAAAAATCAGTTTTCTTCAATGAAATCTGACTAGATGTATCAACTACACTCCAGAGAAGACCCCATGCCCAGAAGCTGTTAACCATCACTGATATTTTGGGGCACTTTTTGTTTCATTTTGCCTTGTTTGAACTTTTGTTATTTTCTTTTTTGTTTGATTTTCACCTTTGTGTTTTTGTGGGCTATTTTTACCTTTTTGAATTTGTTTCTTGTTTCTGTTTGTTTATTTGAAACACACACACACACACACACACACACACACACACACACACACACACACACACAGAGTCAATATTAAACCTGGTGGTATAATCAGGAGAATAAGTAGGCAAAAATTACCTGCAATCATTCAGATTTTTGCATAGAATTGTATCTTTTCAAACAATTTGATTTGAAGTGGAAGAATTGAAAATAATAACAGATTCACAATCATAATTGGATATTTGTCATTCATCAATAGAATATATTTTAAAAATTCTATAAGCATAATAATGACTTGAAATTATTAAATTGAATTGATTTAATAGGTACTTATGGAATAGCATGTAAATACATGGGAACTATACAGTATTCACACATACAGATAATCAACAAATCAGTTCTCCAACATACTTAAACCGCTGAACAAGTGGTAACATTCAGGCAGTCAAATAATTTCATTACTTATTTATTTATTTAGTCTTAGCCTTTAGCAATGAGTAAGATGAATGACATTTTAAAAATTATACACACATTATAGATTGAGAAAGTCACAATTTTATAGCTGATGCTAAAATATCTCTAAATTTAGCCTAGATAACTACTAATATAACTGAGGCAGTCAACAATTACACACTTCTTGATGATAAACAAGGCTACCTATAAAGTAGTGTTTTTTTTAAATACATTTTTTATTATGTGTAGGTATGCATGCTATATGTGGGTATGTGTACAAGAGTAACAATGTCTACAGGGACCAGAAGAGAGTATCTGATTCCCTGAAACTGGAATTACAGGTAGTCGTGGGTCTCCTGACATGGGTGTACAGTACTGTACTTAGATTCTTGAACGGTTAGCATCTTACAACCCATAGATACACTGCTGAGAGGCATGTAACTTTAACAGCACTCCTTTCTCCTTATAACAAATAGTATAACCTAGTAGAGAACATATAGTTTTCTATGTTTAGTACAGGAGAGAACATTGTTTTTCTTTCCTGTTATTGTGAATTCCTGAAAAAGAAATGTGGGAAAGAAAAACGCTGATGACAACTTATGCCGGAGAGGTTGTAGGGGAAAGGGAACACTTCAGGACTGCTGGTGGGAATGTAAACTGGTACAACCCCTTTGGATGTCAGTGTGGCGATTTCTCAGAAAATTAGGAAACAATCTTCCTCAAGACCTAGTAATACCACTTTTGGGTATATATCCAAAGGATGCTCTGTCATGCCACAAGGACCTGTGCTCAACTATGTTTATAGCAGCATTGTTTGTCATAGCCAGAAAATGGAAAGGGGTTCCACAAACAGGTAAATGAGTCAGAGACAGTCCCTGCTCTCACTGTTGCGGGTTCCATAAGAACACCAAGCTACTGTCCATGTATGTAGAGGATCTAGATCAGATCCCTACAGGCTCGTTGGTTTCTGTGAGCCCCCATGAATCCATACTGTGGGCTGTGTTCTCGTGATTTCCCCCATACCTCCTCCTGCTCTTCTGCAGGAGGTGGGATTCTGCATCTGCACCCATCAGTTGCTGGATGAAAGCTCTCTGGTCTCTTTGATGACGATTCAGCTAGGTTCAGGTACCAGAACACTTTGTAGGCAGGACAAACTGTAAACTGAAGGTTTGTGGCTGGATAGGTGTTCTAAACCCTCCACTCAAGGCCTTGCTTGATTACAAATGATGGTTTGTTCAGGTTCTTGAGTTTAAAATTACCTAAATGTCAAGTGGAGAAGTAGTGTAATACTGTGGATTGCCTTCAAAATATGAAACTCATATGTATACAACAGTGAAAGAGAAAGCGAAAATTCATGCAACAATACTTATTTATCACTGCTGTAATCACCCTTCTTCTCTGATAACTGGTAAAGAAAGAATTGCACATAAATATTGATTCTAACCCAGAGGATGTTTTAAATTTCAGCAGGGTTGAAAATGTGTTGTTGGTAAAATAAAAAAAATAAATCTATTTATTCTCTGCTTAAAGAGTAACAATCAATAAATTTATTTTGACTAAGTATTTTTCTAATGTTCTATTTTCAGTTGTTAAAATATATAGTATTTTTTATGAAGGATCTTCACTGCATTATGAAACTCCTGGGTGATAGAAACCTTTCTAAAATCATTTGCTGTTGAAAGTGGAAAGGAACATTTGTATTGAGAACCGGGACTTGGTAAAGTCAGAGACAAGCCCTATCATACCACAATGATGGCAAAGCAGAACCCATTGATCTTCCTAATGTAATACGATCCAAGGTCCAAGGCACACAGAATCAAAATTCAAGAAAACTTGCCAAAATCATTGAAGAATGAATCTAATAGCTCATATAGATGAAAAATCTATCCTTTCAGGGAACACAAAGTGACTGGAGAGCCAGTGTCACTATGAGGAATCAATTGTGTTGATGCAGAAGACAGGGAGATAAAGCTATGGGAGAAAGACGGCATTCATGTTCAGCCTTGTGAAATGGAAAACTGTGAGATGAATAGACTCTCAGGAACCATGACAACAAAAAGCAAGCCATGATTCCTTGAATGGCTAATTACCCATTTAGCCAACCCTGAACAATGCTAGGAAAACGAGAGGTGTGAGTGCAAAGTTTGTCTTTGAGGAAAAAAATGAAGAAGTCTGGTCCTTTTGTTCAGTGTGATAACTATATTATGCTCACAAATGGACTTCAGTTTGAGACATTCATGGTGAAGATGCTACTATGGAAATGTAATGAGGCCTGTAATTTATTTTAAATTGTCTTTTCAAACAGTATAGTTAAAACAAATAATTTTAACGATTCTCAAATCAAGGTAACATGCATATAGTTTTCATTTTTCTGGTCTCTCTATTCTGCTTTAAAATTTCTCATCATCAAATTGAAAAGAATAAAATCATTTTGTGTGTGATCATAACTTCATACACCTACTTTCTCCCTTCTACATAATCTCTAGATATACAAAATTAAATGTCATGAAAGAGAAAAGTCAATCATTTTTATATTTATTTATCTCTATTATTAGATGGAATATCATTAAAAATTAACAACTCAAATTTTGAATGATAAGTACTAACACAACCAAAAATCTTGTTAAAGAAGGGAGGGGGAGAGGAGTGGGGGGGAGAGGAATGGGAGGAGGGGGGAGGGAAATGGGAGGCTGGGAGGAGGCGGAAATTTTTTTTCAATAAAAAAAAAGAACGAAACAGTAGATGGACTATAGAATGGAGATTGTGGGAGGGAACAGGAAGAGAGGAGAAAGGGGAAACTGTAGTTGGTATGTAAAATCAAACAAAGAAAAAGAAGAAAGTAGAAATTGTATAATACACAGCATTTCATCAATATCATTAACTATATCAAATAGAAAATTGACAAACTCAGAAACATCTTTTGGACAAGAAAAATGTAACCTTGTATCTCTACCAAACAGTACATATTTTCATAAATTTAAATGATGCTAATAATTTAAAAAAATTAGTATGCAGCTAAGAATATTGGGATAATACAGACCATGTAAAAGCAGGATGCATTAAGATCTATACTTCCTGTTTTATGTGTCTAACACCAGCCATCACTACAGAAGTTCATTTGATAAATCAAAAACTGGCAAATGGTGTTATATTAAAGCAAGCAGCTTCCATACTGTGAAGAGATTCCAGTGAAGTCAAGACGTGAAAAATGAGAGAAAACGTTTATCAAGTCCTACTGTTAAAAGAGATTCAAATCCAGAAAGCATAAAGAACTCAAATAATTCAACTTTAAAAATGGGGTAATCATCTGAATTCACACTTAGAATACATGCATAAGCAAAAAGACATCATATTAAATGATACATTTAATACTAAGCAAGATATAGAGTCAACCTAGGTATCCACTGATAATAAAAATGAATAAGGACAATCTGGTTTACACACACAGTTGAGTAGATTCAACCTTTATAACCATGAAATTTTGCAAGTTGGTATAATATAAATGGGGCTTAGATACATAAGTGAATTAACTCAAAGGGAGAAATGCAAGCACCTCATGTTCTACACAAGGAAACATAAATTTTTCTGCCATAGAGGAATAGAATAGAATACCTGCCAGATTTTGGAAAGAATGGAGAGAGGTATAACGAAAATATAAGTAATTTTCGCAACCCTCAATGAAAAGAATATTTGCTAAAGTCCTGTCTTGTAAAGTAGGGTTATTGTGGTTGAGTATCGTTTTTCCAAATAGCTAGTAGAAAGATTCTTAAATGTTCAAACACACAAATATGACAACTGTGTAAGGTAATAGATATACCAGTTCTCTTGATCTGATTATTAGATATCTTACATATGTATTTAAATGTTTCCCTGAACCCTTTAAATATGTTTAATTTTATCATTTAAAAATTAAAATGCCCTTAGAACAACCAAAAGCAAAATCAATTTACAGATGAAGCCAACACTTAAATTATTATGTTGGAGTAGTAACTTCTTTACAATTACATAATGCAGCCTACATGAGATAAAAGAATGGGACCAGGGAGATGGCCCAACAGTTAAGAGCTTTCTGATTTCAGTTCCCAACATCCATGTTGGGCGGCTTACAACTGATTATAAACTTCAGTTGCAGAAGACCCAACGTCCTCTGATCTCCCCTAGGCACTCTCTTGCATGTGGTGCATACAGGCACATGCACATAAATAAAAATTAACAATTCTTGAAAAAGAAAAAAAGTAGAAAAGTAAGGGGTTTGGGTGTGTGCTGGTTTGAATGAAAATGATCCCCATGGTCCCACAGGGAGCAGCAGTATTAGGACATGTGGTCTTCTTGGAGTAGGAGTAGTCTTCTTTTTTTTGTTTTGTTTTAGTTTTTCAAGGCAGGGTTTCTCTGAGGCTTTGGAGCCTGTCCTAGAACTAGCTCTTGTAGACCAGGCTGGTCTCGAACTTGCAGAGATCCACCTGCCTCTGCTTCCCGAGTGCTGGGAGAAAGGTGTGCACCACTACCACCAAGTAGGAGTACTCTTATTGGAGAAAGTTTGTCTCTTGGGGTGGGCTTAGAGGTTTCAGATGCTAAAGCTGGGCCGAGTGTCTCTCTTCTTGCTATCTGCACAGCCAGATGGAGAACTCTCAGTTACCTCTTCAGGACCAAGTCTGCCTGCACACAGTCATGCCTCCCACCATGACAATAATTGATTAAACCTCTGAACTCTAAGCCAACTTCCATGAAATGTTTCCTTTTATAAAAGAGTTGCCAAGGTCATGGCGTTTCTTCACAGCACTGTAAATCCTAAGAGAGAAGTGATTAGCATCTGACTCAGAAACTAGTCTGTCTTTATCAGAGGTTTACCACAGGTGCAAAAAAAGCAAAGTAACCAAAGAAATCCTAAAATCATGTTTATGGCTGGCCTGTTGACGTGCATTAGTTGTGTCTATGATACAGTCCCAAACTATACTCAAAAACACTTATGGTAATCAAACCTGAAACTGTATGTCTTACAGTTCATGAAGACCGCCAAGGGACTTATACTAACTCTGAGGATAAAAGATGTCCTGAGACAGCTTCTTTCTGTGTGAATTAGTGATTGCATATATGCACCGGAGGTCAATAACTAATTGATCCAGCCCAATGAGCATATTAATGGCACAAAGAAAGCCCCAGATGTGACAAGAGAGGTGAGAACTTCTGCAATTCTTGTTTGGCCCGAGATGTCTGTCTTCTAATGTTATTAAATTTTTGGTAAAACTTAATTGTATAAAACAGCATGTTTATGTTTATCTACTCAGACAGGCTAACCCTCCTTGGTTGCCAGGGACTCCAAATGTTTTGTTCAAAGTGTTTCTGCCTCATGATCATCAGCAAATCCTACTGTGCATCTCTATTGTCCATCACTTTAATTCATCTCTAGGAATATTCTCCTTCACCAAAATCTGTCCATTACTTTGTTAGTCCATGATTCATTTACGACTTACTTCTTATGCAATCTGTTTTCAGGTCTCTGTATAAACTGTAAGTTTTCCCATGAATCATTCCTTCAACACAGCATCCCCTGCCCTCCTCTAAATGTGATGACCCTTACCAAAAACAAATTGCCATGGCTTTGTCCAGTGTGTATGGCTGACGTCAGAATGAACACAGAATGAACATTTTGTTCACACCCTAATTATACCTTACTACAGAAAAAGGGCACATTGACACAGCACTTCAGGGAGTACTTACTAATCTGCAAAGGTCAAAACTGAAAGTGAGATTCATTTGTCATCTCTAATTCTATGCCACCATCAGCCAGGAGCAGGATGAATGGCTCTAGAAATGGAGCATTCAGAATCCATCCAAAGGGGGAAAAAACCTGCAGACAAAAAATCCTCAGAAATATTTTAGGATAGAGAGAAGCACCAAGCTAGTGTTAGGGTCACCAGGGCAATCTTACTAACATCAGAAGCAATAGAAACACTATAGTAGGAGATGCTTTAGAAAGAACAGTTTTACTTTATGTCATGATGGGTCTTTAAAATAAGCTACCTCAGTTTCCTATCATTGATTAAATTAGGAAAATTACATATACTGTATACAAAGGATGTCCTCCAGTTCTAATATATGAGCTTTGCATGTGTGCAGTATATGCTAGAGATGACTGAAAATCAGCTTACTCTTGGTTAGCCTGTGTCTTATAGCATATGTGTTTATAACCACTGCCTAAAGGTTAGCCATCAAATTTGCTAACTTGGCTTCCTATAGTGACTTTTCATTTTGTTGTTTGTCTGTTGTGGTCTAAAGCATGTGAACATTTTGAAAATAAGACATATGCATTAATTTATTTTAAAACCTAAATCTAAGTTTCTGACTGGAGTGGAGAGTTCTGGCTATGTCATCAGAACCTGGTCAGAATGTATTGCTAAAGGTTTGCTGATGAAGATGTTTGAGCCAGTATCATTATGCATACAAAAATGCTTTCTTCTAGTTTGAAAATATAGTGAAATAAAAATTTAAGCCCATTTAAACAAAAGGTTGTGATAAAGTCCCATGACATCTATAGACATTACAAAATAGTTTATTTTTAAAATACCCCATTAGCATATATTGACTACAAAAATAAGTTTTATTATGATATATATGTAATGTAATCTGTTCACCCCTTACTTCACCCTCCATTTTTTAACCTCCCCTATGACTCATGATTCTTCTCCTATTCTCAAGTAGTCTCCCTTTAAAAAAATGGAGATTTTTGGGGAGGTGGAAGTTGTAGCCCCTTTGTAGGACTTTATCATCTATGTATCTTCAGGCCATTTCCATATCCCAATGTAATATTGTGGACCCCTCTCATGCTACAAGACAGATGAAGTGCTTTTATTTTGGCATCTGAGTTACTGACATATAATCAGAGTGAAATATTGTTTTGGGGCATGTTTGTATTGTCTGGAGTAAAGGATCATTAAGGAAGACCAAATAGCCATTAACGTAGGCCGTTAGATATAATCTGAAGAGAGATTCATATTTGAAGTCACCAAACACATTTAGGTCTTTATGTCACTTTTTTTTATGATTAAGCAACTCTATGTTCCTATGATTTCTTGATTATGGAGGAAAGAATGTGTAGTTGAAATGGAAAAACATTCTAAAATGGGCAATCAATAGTTTGAATCATAATTTAGCATATTCAAGAAAAGCAGGCAATATGGGAAAAGTGATCCTTATTTTAAAGATCAGGAATTGGGTGACAGAGAAATTGTCTTTCTCATGTGACAATGGTTTTTAAGACACAAAGTCAAGGTTGAACATGCTGGTGTTTCAACTCAGTCCATCATATTCTCTCCAATCTATCTGAGTGAAATTCATAGTACACGAAAGCAAGTTGTTTTAAGACTACACAGAGAAATTTGCAGTCAAATAAGGCATCTCTATAATAGGATACATGCTGATTCTTTCCAGCATGCTCTGGTATAATGTAACTGGAGAAGTGAAGATGGCATTAAAAAGAAATCCCATACTATCTCAGAAATGTTAATATAATGGCATGGTGACAGTTTAGAAGTGAGATTGGTGAGTTCACATGAGATTGATTCTTTAAGAGTGAGGTCTGGTTATTTTGTTAAAGTTGTTAATATCAAGGAGGCAAAACAGGATATTTTAGGGCAATATAGAGAACCTGTCAAAATAAGTTTTCTACTGAGACAAACTTTGTATACCCTTCAAAATACATCATTTTAGTTTTAATAACTTTGCTAGACATGGACATAGTCAACCAAATTGTTATGAGACACATTAGAAATATTTCTTGACTTTGATGGAATCACTAAAACCCTTATGCACAACACAATGAGAATTTCATTGATGTTTTTATTTTTCAGATTTCCTGTCAGTGAATACATCTTATAGGCAGTGAGTAGTTATTCAGTTTCTTTGTTGTTTCTCTGTTTTTTAACAATCTAAGTATTGGGTTAGTGAAAAGGGAATTCAACTGATTGTTGTGTAAAGAGTAGTAATATGAAGTCCCTGCCAAGTACAACATTCAGTACATTGGTACAGAATTATGCCATGCACTGTGCATGCAAACGAGAATAGCAGTTAATAGGCAAACACAAAAAGTGTAAGAACTCAAGTCTGTGATAATATTCTGGAAAATGAAAGGTGAGCATGGAAAAAAAATCCAAACATAATTTGTCTTTGAAAATAAGAACAGAAAAATGTCATTTTTCTATATCATTTCAAATGCTTTATTGCAATAATTACCATATAGGATATCATTTAATAATCATATTACTATTAGAAAATGGTCTATTTAAATGAATGGAATAGGGAGATGGTACAAAGGTAAATATGTGTGGAAAACAGATGTAGAGAGGTAAAACTGAGCATATCTACATTACGGTCATTAATAAGAAACTTGGCTAACTCTGAAGAAGTGGGATATCGTCTGTGGACACTGTAAGTGATGCCCACATCTCTTTAGGACTAGATTTTTATCTCCCAAAGGAGAGAAATCTCAACAATATTTCTCAGTCTTCAACCTTCCAAAGAGTTTTGCTCCTTTGAAGTCAGCCACCTGGCTGAAGGTGAAGCCCAGCTTCTGATATAGCCTGCAGTCAAGTATCTTACAGTTTGTTTTTGCGGTCTGGATTTCATTGAAGAGATGATGCAGCTATTTTTCTATCCAGACATACATGAAATGTTCAACATGACCACGGAACTCCCAAAACATGAGAAGATCCATTGTGAAAGCATTAGTGCACTGTTCTAGAGAAATCACATTTACGATCCATTTTTTTTCCCTCTTCCAAATGAATCTTACTGTGTAAGATTAATTATTATAAATTTCATGGTACCAATTTTGAGAAAATGTTTTACCCTTTAATCCTTCTTTTCTTTACATATCAAGATAAAACTCCTTGGCAAAGACAAAAAAATATATTGAAGACACACATCCAGAAGGGGAACAGATACAGTAGCTAACATTTATCAAAATTTGTTTAAAATTAAAAGATTACAGTCATAGATTCATTCAATGCTTTTCTTGAAGATAGATCATGTTTATCATTTGATTTCTTTTCCTTTTGAATAGAATATCTACGAGGATTTGGAAGTGGTTGATCAGCAAAGAGCACATAGTCCTTTTGTGGAGAACCAAGGTTTTGTTCCCAGAACTCCAATTAGATGCATCAAAAACCACCTGAATCTCCAACACCAGAGGAGCTGAAATATTCTTATAGACCCTATGGGAACCTACACTATCAAGTGCAAAAAACCAACAACCTAGACCCATCATCACTTCATCAACATAATAATAAAATAACAGTAATACATGATAATAAAAAGAAAAGTATATAAGCTGAACAAGTGGTAGAGATCATCTCTGTTTAAAAATAAAGCTTCTGTGATTAAACACACACATATATGTATGTTTGTGCACATACACACACATATTCTCACAGTCTTTCAAGTTCCTCTTATGCATAGATCCATGAGCCTTAAAGAAATGGTTTTCCAGACTTTTCACTTAAGGCAGGGAACTCTAAAGTCTCTTACTATCTGTACATTTTTCAGTTGTGAATCTAATAATCATCTACTGCAAGAAGAAGCTTCTGTGATGATGGTTTAGAAATGTTCTGTTCTCTGTGTATAGCAATACCATTAGGAGTCATTTTATTTCTACATTTTATAAACAGAAAAATAATAGTAGCTTCTCCCTTGGGCCCATGGCATCTCTATTCTCAGTTTCGTGTCAATTTTAACAGTGTTATATGTTAGTTTCATGCCATAGAATGGTCATTAAATCCAATCAAAAATGTTTGCTTACTTACATAGCATTTCTGGTGCTATAGTATTAGTATGTCTTCCAAGAAGGTTTCTGTCATAGGACCCATAGTTTTATATTTATGATCATTTTTCTTCTCAGGTAGAGTGAAATGCCCCTTCTAGTACCACAATTGTTATTCAGTATGAGTAAAGTTTATATCTGGGTATGATCCTTGTATCCCTAACCTCTTCAAAACCTTTATCATAAAGGTGTGTTGAATTTTGTCAAATGCTTTTTCTGCATCTAATGAAATAGCATATGTTTCTTTTCTTTCAGTTTATTTATATGATGAAATACTTTGATAGATTTTCGAATGTTGAACCAGCCCTGCATCTCTGGGATAAAGCCTACTTGATCGTAATGTAAAATTTTTTAGAATGTGTTCTTGGATTCTGTTTGCCAGAATTTTATTGAGAATTTTTGCATCGATGTTCATGAGGGAGATTGGTCTGTAATTCTCTTTCTTGGTTGGGTCTTTGTGTGGTTTTGGAATCAGGGTGACTGTAGCTTCATAAAAAGAGTTTGACAATGACTCTTCTGATTCTATTATGTGAAACACATTAAGGAGTATAGGTATCAGCTCTTCTTGGAAGTTCTGGTAAAATTCTGCATTAAAAACATCAGGTCCTGAACTTTGATTGGTTGGGAGGTTTTTTCATGACAGCTTCTATTTCCTCACGACTTATAGGTCTATTTAAATTGTTCACCTGGTCTTGATTTAATTTTAGTAAATGGTACTTATCTAAAAACAAGTCCATTTCTTTTACATTTTCCAACTTTGTGGCATATAAGCTTTTGTAGTAAGACCTAATGATTCTCTGAATTTCCTCAGTGTCTGTTGTTATGTCCCCCTTTTCATTTCTAATCTTGTTAATTTGCGTGTTCTCTCTCTGCCTTTTGATTAGTTTGGATAAAGGTTTGTAATTCTTGTGACTTTCTCAAAGAACCAGCTCTTCGTTTCATTGGTTCTTTGGATTGTTTTCTGTGTTTCTATTTTGTTGATTTCAGCTCTCAGTTTGATTATTTCCAGTCTTCTACTCCTCTTTGTTAAGTCTGCTTCTTTTTTTTCTAAAGCTTTCAGCTGTGTTGTTAAGTCTCTAATGTGAGGGGTTTTTTTTTTTTTTTGTTGTTGTTGTTGTTTTTTTCAATTTGGGCACTTAGAGCTATGAACTTTCCTCTTAGCACTGCTTTCATAGTGTTCCATAGGTTTGGGTATGTTGTGTCTTTATTTTCATTGAATTCAAAGAAGACTTTAATTTCTTTCTTTATTTCTTCCCTGACCCAGGGGTGGTTCAGTAGTTGACTGTTCAGCTTCCATAAGTTTGTAGGCTTTCTGGGGGTAGAATTATTGTTAAATTCTAACTATTTACTAAAATTAAATCAATATCAGATAAACAAGATAAATAAACCTGTAACCCCTAAGGACATAGAAGTAATCATTAAATCTTTAAAATAAAACAAATAAACAAAAACAATGAAAAACCCAAGGACAGATGGTTCAAACCCAGAATACTACCAGAATTTCACATAAAAGTTAATGCCACTACTCCTCAAATTATTCAAGAAAATAGAAACAAAAGGAACATTGACAATTTTATTTCATGAGCCCACAATTAACCATATACCCAAACCACACAAAGATTAAAAAAAAATCCCTTATGAACATAGATGCAAAAATACTCAATAAAATGCTTGCAAACTGAATTCAAGAATGTATCAGAAAGAACATCCACCATGACCAAGTAGGCTTCATTCTAGATGAAGAAATGATTCAATATACAAAAATCAGCAAAATGCATTCCACCATATAAATAAACAGAAAAATAAAACACATGATCATCTTGTTAGATGCTGAGAAAATTTTTTGATAAAGTCTATACCCTTTCATGATAAAAGTCTTAGAGAGATCAAATATACAAGAGACATACCTAAACATAATAAAGGCAATTTATAACAAGCCCATAGCCAATATCAAATTAAATGGAGAGAAAATCAAAGCAATTCCACTAAATCAGGAACACGACAAAGCTGTCCACTCTCATCACATATATTCAATATAATACTTGAAATTCTAACTGGAACTATCAGATAACTAAAGGCGATCAAGAGAATACAAATAGTCCTGGAAGAAGTTAAAGTATCACTACTTTCAGATGATACTATAGTATGCATAGTTACCTCAAAAACTGTACCAGGAATCTCCTACGGCTGATAAACACTTTCATTGAAGTGGCTTGTTACAAGATTAACTTAGAAATATTAGTATTTCTTTTATATACAAATGATAAATCACCTAGAAAATTAGGGAAACAACTCTCTTCATAATAGTCACAAATAATATAAAATAACTTGGGGGACTCTAACAAAGAAAATGAATATGTTGTATGATAAATTCTTCAAATATTTGAAGAAAAAATTGAAGAAGATATCAGAGAATGGAAAGATCTCACATGTTCATGGATTAGTAGGATAACATAGACAAGTGGTTATCTTACCAAAGAAAATTTACAGATTTAATGTACTTCCTATCAAAATTCCAACATAATTCGTTAAAGATCTTGAAAGTACAGTTCTCTACTTTATATGAAAAACAAAGAAACAAAAAACAAGATAGTTAAAACAATCCTGACACCATTCTTAATTTCAAGTTGTACTACCCCGCCCCTCCAATCCTAAGAGAGAGCAAGTCACCTTGCCTGATGGAAGGTCCAAGGTACTCACACGACATCTAGGCTGAGCAAGGTACACATCCAAAGAGAATAGGATCCCCAAAAGCCAGTACATGCAACAGAGATAAATCCCAGAGCCACTGTCAATCTGCCCCAACCATACAAGTGTCAACCTCATTAAGAGGAACTAGCTTGGTCCTATGATTGTTCCTTCCCAGTCTAGCTGGTGTTAGTGAGCTCCCATTAGCTCAGGTAGACGGTTCCAGTGGGTGTAACCATCATGGTCTTGATCCCTTTGCTCATATTCTGATTCCTCCCACTATTCAACTGGACTTTGAGATCTCAGTCCAGTACTCCATTGTAGTAATATGAGTGGTGGGGCTGCGTCCCCAGCACCCTGGCCGCCTGCCTACCTTATGCCCGGAAATAACAACACACAAATTGTATTCATTTAAACACTGCTTGGCCCTTTAACTCTAGCCCTTACTGGCTAATTCTGATATCCCGATCAACCCATCTCTAATAATCTGTGAGCACCGGTCTTACCGGGAAAGACTCTAGCCTACGTCCATCCAGGGTCTGAGCTTCATGTGTCTGCCTCAGAGCACAGAGCTATCGCATCTGCCCAGGAGAGGGGAGCATGGCGTCTCTGAGCTCACTTCCTCTTCCTCCCAGCATTCTGTTCTATTTACTCCTCCCACCTATGTTTTAACCTATGAGGCCAAGCAGTTTCTTTATTGCTTAACCAATGAAATCAACAGATTGATATATGACACTCCCACATCACTCCAATACGGATATCTGCTTCTGTTTCCATCAGTTGCTGGATGAAGGTTGTATGGTGATATTTAAGATAGTCATCTGTCTGACTACAGGGCAAATCAAGATTGGGGTCCCTGTCCTCTATTGCTTAGGGTATCAGCTGGGGCCATTCTTGTGGATTCCTGGGAATTTCTGTAGAGCCAGGCTTCTTCCCAACCCCATAATGGCTCCCCCAATCAAGATATCTCTCCTTGCACTCATAACTGTTCCCTCGCTATCTCAACCATGCCATTCCCTCAAGTTCTTCTCAACCCCCCACCTTCTCCCCTCATCTTCCCTCTCTCCCCTTTCCTCTGCCCCCCTCATGCTCCTAATCCTGTCAGGCGACCCTGTCTGTCTCCAACCCCTAGTTGGGTCCATATATGTTTTTCTTTGGGTTCACCTTATTACTTAGCTTCTCTAGGATCATGAACTAAGATTGACAAACCCTTATCCATATTAATCAAAAGGTAGAGAGAGAACACTGAAACTAACAAACTCAGAAATGAAAAGGGGGACATTAGTTACTACTTATTTGATTTTGCAAAAGAGGTAGAAACAAACTGACATTGAGAAAGAAAATATGAAATTGGATGGATAGAAAGGTGGGGAAGACCTTGGAGATTTTGTGTCATAGGAAATAATTTGACAAAAATACATTGTATAAAATTTTTAAAATAAATAAAATGAAAATGTACTAAATATATAATATGGAATTGTATGTGTCCGTAAAACACATTGAATGGCCATTTCAGGGGAATGGATGTAATTGTAAATCATTATATTCTGTGAAGTAAATAGGACAAAATAAGACCATACTGTGCATTTTCTTTCATATGAGGAAGCTTGTTCACTCTAGGCAGTGCCACTCTTGGGCAAGTCCTTTGAAGTATGATAAGGCACTATGCACCACTTACTTCTCCATGGCTTCTGCATCAATTACTGCTCCAGGTTCTTACCCTGCTTGTTTTGTTTTCTTGCTTCTGTTTCCCTCAGTGATGGAGTGTGAGTCATTATTTTTAAGATGAAATAAACCCCTTCCTTCCCATGTTGCTTATGATCATGGTGTTCTATCCCAGCAATAGAAATCCTAACTAAAACTCCATGTAAAAATCAGTGTGTGCAAATTACTTAAGAGACTGATAGACTCTTCAAGGAACCATGCATCTCTTCTAATTCATATTTCTATTGCTTAAAATATTTATCTAACATTGTAAATGTGCTATTACATAAAATAGTTTTTTATAAACAGCATAGATTCAGCAGTTTGGCTATTGCTTCTATAATTTGTAAAGTCCTTGAATTACATGTATCATTCATCAATAATTTATAATTGTCACTTTTACATTGTCTATTTAATAACAGACCAGGTTCCCACAATTTCTATTTTTTCATCTATTGACCCAGAACCACAATTACGTAGCTTAGTTTTTAATTCTTAACAATGGGCTCACTCTAGATATTCTTGTTACAAATCAAAACACTGGGATCATTCTAATCAAATCCCTTTCATGACTCCAACTCTAATGATGCCTATTGAGCTGCCAGATGACTCTCATATCAATATTGCTGCTATGTTGATTGTTTGAAAAGAATTAATTACCCTGCCTCAAAGACAAGAAATAAGAGCCATGGAAAATGAATAATATCAATAATGAGGAAATGGATTGGTAGGAACAAAGGAAGAAAGGTCAGCTAATTACAGTTCTTTAAACATGAAAATATTCAATTTGATTGAATATTATACAAATTATTCATAGCCTCTACATAATGGAAAATATTATGTTGTAATATTTCTTAAGCTTTTCAACCTAATGAAGACAAAAAAATTTTCGAAACATTATTCAAGCAGTAAATAATTTTTCCCTCAATGTTTATTTTCCTTTGACTTTAGAAAATGTGTTCTTATGTCTCCTAAACTTGTAGAATTTAAATTGTATTTTTCTCCTTATATATAAAATTTTCCCACATGTTTACCTATTTATTTAACATGTATGTGTACTTCATCTGAAAGTATTTCTGATCACTTGCATGCATGTCTGGTGCATGTGGAGGCCAGAGGAGAGCATCATATCCCTTATGACTGGAAATACAGAAGGTTGTGAGCTGTCATGTCAGTATTGGGAATTGAACCAGGATCCTCTAGAACAGCAACTATTGCTTTTAACCATTGAGCTATCTCCCAAACCCTAAAATATAGCTTTTATTTTAAAAATTAAGATCCACGTACTTGTGATGGTCTGACATTTTTTTTTGTCATGTCTCCTTTCATTCCCAGGTGCAGGAGAATTTTATTTCAATGCTATCAATATATAAAAATATTCTAGCTTTTATCTATAGTAGAACACAGAAGAGCCTTATTAGCTATGAGCTAATTTGTTTTTGAACAATTTTATTTTGAAATTATAATTCTAAAGTAAAGAAACTATTCATATTAAATCATCACCCTTTACCTTGTAAACATTGACAAATTTACCTGATGACATCTCAGTAGCTCTTGCTGGCTTGTTTTATGTCAAATTGACACAAGTTAGAGTCATCTGAAAGGAAAGAATCTCAATCAAGAGAATGAAATTATAATATCAATCTGTAGGCAGCCTATATGTCATTTTCTTATTTAGGGATTGATAGGAGGTGTCCTAGCCCATTGTGAGTGGTGCCACCTGAACTGGTGGCCTTTGACTCAAAAGAAACCAGGTTGAACAAGCTATAATGAGCAAGCAAGTAAGCAGCATTCTTCCATGGCCTGCGTAGCAGTTTCTGCCTCCATATTTCTGGCTTGTGTCATTTTCTGCCCTCACTTCCTTTGATGACTGACTAGAATGTGGAAGTATAAGCCAGATAAACCCTTTCCTTCCCTACTTGTTTTTGGTCAGGGTGTTTTATTACTGCAGTAATCCTAGCTAGGACAGTCTGGGTACCAAGGAAGGGATGTTTTGTACCACCTTTTGGCTTTCATTCTTGCTGTTAACTCGAATATCTTAGCAGACACCTTTTCTTTCCTTGAATTTCATCTACAACACTATACTTGTAGTAGTGCACTTCCTACAATACAGGCCAGAAGACAATGAAAAGGAGTTAGTTCTCCCCTTCCACAAAGTGGGTTCCAGGCAGCAAAGTATTTGTAGCCATTGCTCTTTCCTGAAGAATAATCTTGATTACCTCTTGGGATTTTAAATTATTTTTTTGTTTCCAGAGTGGGTAGATTGAAGACTTTTATCCTCTTGGAACAATACTTGGAGAAGCTTATCATTGATATGGATTTTCTACAAACTTGAGATGGTTCTGGGAAAACAATAATGAAGTTAGTTCTTCCTTGTCTCTTTCTGAAGCAGTAACTGATGCTTGTCAGTCTGTCTTACTACAGAGATGCCTGCTCATCACATTGGTTGCTGCTGTATTCATAAAAGCTAGAAATTGGAAACAGCTTAGATGTCCATCAACTGATGAATAGAGAACAAAAAATTGTATATTTACAGAATGGAATTTTATTCAGACCTTAAAGCAAAAGAAATTATAAAATTTGCAGGTTGGATGGACAATAATTTTAAGGAGGGAACTGAAACTCTAGTAGACAAACATTGATGGAGGAAGGCCATTGGTTAAGTAATAAAGAAACTGCTTGGGCTCATAGGTTAAAACATAGGTGGGAGGAGTAAACAGAACAGAATGCTGGGAGGAAGAGGAAGTGAGCTCAGAGATGCCATGCTCCCCTCTCCGGGGCAGACTGGATAGCTCTGCTCCCCAGGCAGACGCACGCGATGAAGCAAGCCGCCAGGTCAGACATGCTTGAATCTTTCCCAGTAAGACCGGTGCTACACAGTTTATTAGAGATGGATTAATAGGGATATCAGAATTAGCCAGTAAGGGCTAGAGCTAATGGGCCAAGCAGTGTTTAAAAGAATACAGTGTCTATGTAATTATTTCGGGGCATAAGCTAGCAGGTGGCCAGGGTGCTGGGAACGCAGCCCCGCCACTCCTATTTCAACAAAACATTTTACGTTTTCTCTTATATGTGGATGTTAGCTTTTAAGCATTAGATATATGTTTTATGTAGAAAATCCAAAATGGTTAGGTAGTTACTAACAAAACCGAGATGGGGGGATATCTTCCAAAGAAGAAGGAATAGAAAGTAGTTTTATAAATGGCATATTAGAATAGAACGGGAATATTAACTGAAGATGGGGAGGTGAGAACAGGGTAGAAC
Organism: Microtus ochrogaster; assembly: GCF_000317375.1. NCBI lineage: Eukaryota > Metazoa > Chordata > Mammalia > Rodentia > Cricetidae > Microtus > Microtus ochrogaster. Next base: position 38,947,189 of record NC_022020.1, on the reverse strand, counting down.
AGGGAATATGGGAAGTGACTAACACCATGGTCTTTTGAAAGCTTTAATGATGCCTACCTACTATTGTATAAGCTAAAATATATAAATATACAAATGGAAGTTAAATGGAGTTACCATATTTTATGGCCCAACTAGACATTATATATTACCAAATTAACTCCAAGTACTAGGAACGGTTTGCATATTTTTGAGTCATTGCCAAAGGATTTCCATAAACCAACCACAAATATTTGCAGATTATTGCCAATATTGTTGTTTACCAACCACGTCTTGACTGTGGGATTCTATTGCCGTAAAACATGGCAAAACTCAAACTGTAGCTTGACTACAAACTTCTCCTTATTGATTAGCATTCATAGTGATAGAAGATAGTGTAGAGGCTACCACAAGAGAAAATAATCACTAATTTCATCTCGCTATGAACTCTACCAGCTACAAAAGCAAGATAGACATACTGATACAGTAGGGGCATAAATGTTATGAAAGTTATCAGCAACTTTTTGATCAGATTTAAGACCAAATATAAGAGATGGAACCTGGATCTGACATTGTTAATGAAGCCAGTTGTCTGAAATTAAACATGTCATGGGTACTATGCAGAATGAATGCAGCAATTAAATGACTTCTAATGACATATTGTTTTATTCCTGAATCCCGAAGAGAGAAGTTTCTCATAATTAACACAGAGACCCACAACTGCACAATGTGAAGACAGTGTGAGACTCTGGAACATCCACCAGCAAGTGGATTGTCTATATCACACCACTCCCTTCAAGATAAAAGAATCTATGCGAAAAGCAAGGAGAAAAATTACAAGAGTAAGAGATAGATGTGGAATCCAAGGAAACAGCATTTTCCAGACACGGGAGGGCTGATGTACATATGAACTAAGAGAGAACATGAAAGCATGCACAAAACCTATACTAATTCAAGCCAGGCAAAATTCCAACATGAATAAGAAAAAGTTGGCCCAAAGATCCACCTATAACCAAGAAGATGTTTGCAACTGATAACTAAAAAGAGACAGAAACTCAGTTTTCTTTAGTGCAATGACACTGGGTACATCCATCACACCCTAGGGCAGGTTAATGTCCAGGAATAGTTGGCCAATAAAAAATGGAATTTATGTCTTTGTTTGTATTTTTAATACTTTTTTGTCTTAGTGTTGCTTTATTTTATTGAGAGAGAAATAGAATATGAAATTATATGTGTAGAGAAGGGTTATCTGGAAGGAGTTGGAAGAGAGGAAAGAATATGATAAAAAGAGTGTATGAAAAATGTTTAAAAGTTTAAAAAAATTCCTGACAATCTTTTTGACTTATCTTTTCAAATCTAGAAATGTTTAAAATCTTAATTGCTTAGTTTTTTTTTTTTTTAAATCTTGGCTATTGGCTTGAAAATAGCAAAACTAAAGTCACTGAAAATAAACACCACGTTAAAACCTAATCCGTGCCTTTAGATGATTAAAAATAGATGGGTTAGTAAAATATTGATATAACCTTTGACTCAAAAATAGAATGTTTCTCCACATATATTCTTCCACTCTATTATGGAATTTATTTTTTTAGCATTTTTAGAATACTTCAAAGTGAAAGCTTTGAGAAAGAAAACATTTATAGATACCTTTAGCCCAGATTTATTTTTGAGCAGTGAAGTCAACCAATCCTCAAACTCTGGGTAAGTTATTTTATTTTACTTTGTATCAAAGTTCTTCCATTGTCGTGCACACCAAAACTTTGCCTATCCATTGCAGACTTAATTTTTTAAACGTGGACATGAAATTAATGAACATTTTTTTCTCTAAACATCTCTTCATTTTCCCAAGATTTTCTGGTATGTTTTATTAGAATGACTTTGGACACTTTTAAAAATAAAATTAGGCTTGCTAACATATCTTCACATTTAATCCATAGACAAACCACAAGAATTCTATTTGAAATGAAGTTTTAATTGTGAATTTCAATGATGCATCATCAAGTTTTGATGGAGACTGTTAAAAACCCACTTCTACATTGCTTCTACCCTATGCCTGTTTGAAGTTTTTAAGTGAATCCTAAAACCGTCAGTGTCAGATGTGACCCAGACTTCTTCCTCCCACTGAGGCTTGTGCTTTCAGAAGCTGTGAGCTTAATTGATCCACTTTCATCTAATATGATACTTGGCTTCCATGTTGTCTTATAGTAACTGTGTCTAAAACAGAAGTGTCAGTTGCCTATTGTCATCTGTCACATTAAACTACATTTATTAATGCAATAACTCAGTTTCTCTCCAGTCTTATTACTTCACATATTTTAAAAGACATACTGAATCATGATTGGTGTTTATATTTTCAAAAGTGGTGTGATTGACTCTCTTACTCATCTAATTGAATTTTTGTTTGTTTGTTTAAGGCCACTCAGGCTTTTCTTCACATTTGCATATCCAGAAATTAATAGCAAAGAATCAATGTAAGACACGACAAGGAGAAGTTCTGTATTAAATGATTAAAAATTTTCCTACTATATGGCTCCATAAATAAAAAATTAGCAAAAATAATACATGTTAATTATTAGTCTGGCTTAATTTATGCTAATATTTAGTACAGATTGATTAGAATTCATATTTAATCTTAACTTATTTTTAAGCATAAATTAATCCCATAGGGGTAATGTCTTAATTAGTTAAGAGCACTGCTGCTCTTCTAGAAGACCTGAATTTGATTTCCAGCACCCATATTGGGCAGCTCACAGCTTTTTGTAATTCCAGTATTTGATGCCTTTTGACGGCCCCTGAAGACACATACACATACAATCACAAAGACATATATGTGAGCACACATGATAAAGTTTCAAAAAATACTTAAAGGAATTAGATTCCAAGCTACAAAGTCCTTTTTCTTATTTTTTCTCCTAGTTTTTCTTTTTATAATCATTAAACTATCATTTTTGAAGAGCTTTTTGTCTTTGTAGGTTAGAGATTACCCAACATACAGTAAAACACCAAACTGTACTAGAAGTTAATTTTGTTTGAATGTGGGAGCTTAGGCAGTTTGGATGCTCACCTTACTAGACCTGGATGATTGTGGGTGGTCCTTGGACTTCCCACTGGGCAGGGAACCCTGATAGCTCTATGGGCTGACAAGGGAGGGGAACTTGATTGGGTGAGGGGGAGGGAAATGGGAGGAGGTGGCGGGGAAGAGACAGAAATCTTTAATAAATAAATAAACGGGGAAAAAACAGAAATTGACTACCGGTTATGCATAGATTTGTTAAATAAAAATGAAATAAAACAAAACTTTTGGGCTTTCGAAGACATTGCTGATGTTGTTCATCTTCTGGAAGATAAGAACACTACTAGGAATTCCAGAAATGTTCCTATCATCCTTCTTCTCAGACCTATTTTCTATTGATTGCTTACTGTTTTTGGAAAAGAATTTAGTTAATATGTTTAGGCAACGAAGCACACACAATATGGTGGTCTTTAATAACGATGACCCCCATAGGCTCACATATTTAATGCTTGATCACCAGGGAGTGACTGGTTATCACTATTTAAAAGGGTTAGCAGTGTGGTCTTGTTGGAGGAAGTAGGTCACTGGGTTTGGGCTTTGAGATTTCTGAAGCCCAAGCTAGGCCCTGAGGCTAAAGATTTTTCTGATGACTGTGGATCTGGTTATAGAATGCTCAGCTATTCTATAATAATGTCATGGGGATAATGGACTAAAACTCTAAAACTATAAGCAAATACTAATTAAACACTTTCTTTTATAAGAGTTGCTGTAGTTATGGTATCTTTTCACAGAGATAGGACATTGACTAAGACAGATGCTTGGTACTTGTTTTTATCTTACAAATGGTGTCAGTTATCTATTGTCATTATGTTTATTTATTTGTTTGGTGTTTATTTTTGCTCTTACTAGAGATCAAATTTATGTCACCAGGAATGTGAACCAAGGTAATTTACCTGCTGAGCTATCTTGCCAGACTGACCACCGGAAAAAATGGGAGGAAAGATGATTACACCACTTCTTTGATGAGGGTGAATGACACTTCATTCTACTAAGAAGACACTCTTTTTTCTAAAATCTGCATATCAATGGACGTTTGTTTCAAAATCCTGGCTACCATCCATAAATAGTGTTGTTTCCTACTGTGAATATTTCTGTACTTAACATGTAAATATCAACATGTATTTAAGATTTGATTTTATTAATTAAATATAACATACTGAGGTGAGATTCCTGGATTATGTGGTGATTTCATCTTTCATCTTTTAAAAGAAACTCCTTACTGTTTTCCAAACAGTTTCCTTGTTTTACATTCCCACAAACAGGACACAAAGATTTTGGTCTCCACATCTTTGCTAACGGTTGCTTAAAAAATCATTACCTTGACACAGGTAAGGTGGAATGTTACCACGATTTTGATTTATCCCCCCTAACAGTGAACATACTTTCTTATGAGAGTTGCTTGTTTATATAACACTTTATGTCAATCAAGTCACAGAAAGACAGATATTGACAGATTTCAATTACATGAAACATATATAGTAAAAACTCATAAAGGTAAAACATATCTTAGGAGGATCATGGGAAGGGTAAAATGATCATTTGCTGTTATGTGCCTGGAAAGTTATGGCCAAGAAAATGAGTATGTTTTAGAGACTTGTTACAATATTGTGCCCAGTAGCACTGTGGTATTCCATTATAATTTGGTTGATAGTAAACATTTGCCTTTACATCCTTTTATTTCTATTGCTTTCAATTTCTCTATGATATTCTGTTGTATATATTTTTAAAGGACGTATATTCTGTGATCCATCAGGGACACAATGTTCAACGTGAAAACTGTTCTTGGTCCTTTCATTATAAAACTTTGCCAAAAGATGCTGGGACTTTATAATATTCATAATTAAAATGTAACATACATCTCATATGAAAATTGGTTCTTATAAGTGCAACTATTAGAGGCAGCATTTTTCAAATTATTTTACTAATTCTGATTTTCCCAATGTTCAGAACAATCTTATTATGGCCGGAAGCCAGTTTTTTTCATTTTAACAAAGGAAGACAATTTAAAATTTTAAAAAAAAAGACTTTCAAATTTCATTTTTACTTCCGAAGGACCTATAGTTTTTTTTTAAACTGTTTTCCTTCCTTTTTTCTTGATTCTTTTAACTCTTAGGTTTTATGGGGGAAATCACCTCTGAGCTTACTGCTCATCTTTCTATGTTCTCATAGTCTCTAGTTTGTCTTTCTTTTAGAACATGGCTTTTAGTGTGATAGGACCATGGGACTATTCATGTTTGTTCTGATTAATCCCTCACAGGCAATATTGAATTTCCACAATGAACTCCTTTTGTGGAGACTTTTGTGATGTATTTCTCCACAGTCAACCTTAAATGAACTATGTTGTTTGTAGATCTAGGATGTTTGTGTTCAATTCATTTTGCATTCCAGTCCCAAAGTATGACCTCAATGTTCACTTCTTTATGTGAACAATCATTTTACTTTTATATACTTGAGTGTTGTGAACTCATTCACTAGAATCAAGTAAAATCTTCTCTAAGGTAGGGATGTAAAGGCCCATTTGGTCTGGTAATTAATTCTGGTCCTGTGGGTAGTAGTTGGAATTACAATTTCAGTACTTAGATGGATAAGTTCACTGTCTTTCCCTTCTCCAAATTCAATTGTCTTTTGGTGGCACGCAACCAGTTGTCTGCGTAGGCATTAGTCTGGACTGGGTCCTCCAGTTCACAAGTTCTGTAGTAACCAGGTCCTTCAATTCATCACATAAGCCTCAGTCTTTGCTTAATTCTGGTACAGGTCGATTAGCATGACCTGCCCATTAGACAGACAACTATGCTTGATTAGCAAATCCACCTAGGAAAGAGATCACTTTTGATAATCCAACCCATCTCCACAATATGGATGTCTTTAGCCTAACTAGTCAATGCTTTGTTCTTCAGAGGCAGGTTGCAAGTTGCACAGGCTAAATTTCTCTCAGAAGTGAAATATGAATCAGTAAACTTTTCAAGTTTCTCAAATGTATATTCGGTTCTTTAAATCATTTCCTCATTATAAGAAATTTATTCCATTCCGAGGAGGCAGAAATCTTTAATAAATAAATAAAGAAAAGAAAAAAAAGTATAGTGTTACCCTTGAAAAAAAAGAAAGAAATATCCTTTAATGCAGAAAAAAAAGAAGAAATTTATTCCAGCAACCCGAGCCTCGTCCAACAGTTCTGAAGGAACTACCTAGGTTTTATCTTCGAATGTGGTTACAAAGATGGAGCAAAGAAGTTAAAGTAGATTATCTGAACACCACAGAAGTTTAATGATTGACTGAGAAATTTTCTTTTCTTTTCATTAGGATATACTGGAAAACAGTGAAATACAATTGTTCAAAACATCGTGTATTCCTAAAGTGTACACCTGTCTCATCTAGTAACTGTGAGCCTTTGAGAATGTACTCCCTAATCTCAGCTTCCTTGACAAGAAAGAGTACAATAATAGGAGACACCTCACTGAATGATCAAAGAGAAAGATAATTTATGATCATAGTAGTTGATGTCTTACAATGCTCAATAAGATTTTCCTTTGCATCCTTGTGTTATTGAAATATAATACTGGATCTCAAAACTCATGAATAAAAACCCGATAAAATATTAATATTAAGTATTATTTTATTGTTTGTATAATTGCTTTTCCCTGGTATAAATTATTGAAAAAAGTTGATATTGAAAATCACATATATCTCTGAAAGAATTTTATCTCCATCCATACTTTCTATCATGGCATACCCGCTAAAATATAATAAGGTACTGCTTTAATTCATGCCAGGAGCACAGAAAAGCATATTAAGATGTCAAAAAATTGGTTTTGAAAATGTCCACTATTTTCATCATCACAGCTGAGATTCTAGCTCAGTGTTAACTTCTTGGCTTCTCAGGTGCCACAGATCTAGTAACCCCTTTGATCACTCCATGTTCCTGGAGATTGCCCAGTGCTCCCAGGCTTTGCTCCACTCCCTTGGAGTTTTCTGCCTCAGGCCTGCTCTAGCCTAGGTTACCAGCTTTGACCTGGTTCTGTAAATCCTGGTTTGGACCCGTTCCTGCAGAGGCTTGGAGTTGGTCCTGCAAAGGTCTCTGGCTCTGGTGTACTCCCTAGGAGTTCCCAGGCTCAGATGGGCCCATACCAACAGGGGACCTACCTGGCTTAGGCCTAGTTCCTCAGAAATCCTATTTTCAAGCCCAGACCCACAGGGGCCCTGGCTTAGGTTTACTACCTTGAAAGTCCAAGATTCATGTCCAGACCCTCAGTGGTCTCTGGCTCTGGCTTACTCGCTCAGTGGTTGGTTGCTCCCCTGTTCCTGTTCCTGTTCCTATTCCTGTAGAGTTCCCTTTCTCTGGTCTGCTCTGGCCCAGGTCACTGGCTCAGTCCTGATCCGCCAATGTCCCTGTGGAGCTTGCTTCTCAGGCCCACTCTGACTTAGGTAGCTGGTTCAATCCTACTCCTGTGGAATTTGTTACCTCAGGTCCGATCCAGCCCAAGGTGCAATTCCATAATTAAGTTTTCATTTCAGCTCTCTGGTGGATAATCTTGATAATCACTAATTATAACCACTAGAACCTGTGTCTCTCCATTATTTACCCATTGCTATCAGTCTTATAGTTTTACTTCACAAAACTGGCCTTTTTGCTGACCTCCAGACAATCATAAAAGCTCTTATTTTTAAGATTTTTCTACTTTACTTTCTTTGCAACTAGTATTTTCATCCTTCAAAGGGTACCAACCTTAATACAGGTCATTCCCACCAATTATCCTTCAGAGAAAAATCCCTTCTCCAATATAAAAATGCACAATTCTATTCTTTATTCTTATATCCTTTTAAAATTTTTCATTACAAACTGTTAGATTTCCATACTAAATTATGTTGTATGCTTATGTATTTGGAATTTGTTCATTTCTCCCTTAAATTAATGTTTAAAAAATTGAGGCTAAGTCCATTCTATGTTTTATTGCTATCTCCATCACTTTTGGGAAAGAAAAGCAGGCTTCATAGTAAGTACTTAATAAACATATACTAAACAGGTAAGTACTAAGGTTTCGAGATATATTTGGTTAAAAAAAATCCAAAATGGGTGCTTCTAATTTTCAGATGCAAAACATAGTTTTACCAGATTATCAAGCTAGAAAATCTAGCTAAAACTAAATATACATTTAATTAAAAATAAATATACACAGTATAACCCAAATGTGTATGAGATACACCTAACTGAAAAATAAATAAACAATAACAAGAGAAGATATGGGCAGCTAGTATTTAAGAAAGAATTAAGGTACAGAATTCATTGGGGTAACATTTACTTGGAGGAGAAACACTTTCTAAGCTATAGGATTCCAGCGAAGAAGCCAGGTACCTGAAAATCAAACACTAAACTTGCCTAGAAGAAAGCAGCAGCAAAACAGAGACATCAAGTGGAGCCTGCTGACTAACACACTGAAAAGTTGGATAGACTTGTGGACAGGATCCTGGAGCCCTGATAAAGGGCATCCAGGGGGAAATGTAGCAACAAACATTCCAGCCTGTGAAGGGAGACCGATGATGAATGATCACCAGTATGGGCGAGGCAGCAGCCAGAAACAGACCCGAGCAGCAAGTGTTGAGTCTTGCTTCAAATAAGCTCAGTACTGGCGTGGAGCAGAGGATTTGCACTGATTCTAAATGTCTATAGTTCCCAGTAGAAAATATTATGTGCATATGCCAACATAGCATATAAATACTGTCATGTAGAACTTTAAAATATCTCTAATTTGAATAACCAGAAACTGATTATTAGAAATATTTAAAACTTCAAAGGAAATAACAGAGAAGAAAAGGGAAAAAATACAATTGGATTTGAGCTACAGAAGACCCAATCATTCCAAGTTTAGAAGCATCTGTCAATATGTTTGTAGACAATAAAATAAAACAGTCATTCTGAAGAAGATATTAACTTGTAAGACTGATTAAATAAAGGTTGAAAATAAGAGCCTTCTAAATGAAAATCAAGAATACAAAGGTAGGTTTTGTAACAGGTTAAATCCTTCAGAACACAAGCAATTACAGGAAGTCCACCTGGTAGACTATTTTGGGGCCCCATCGATGGGATTAATCGTCTTAAGTCAGAATAAAGTAACAAATGAGAACACTCCAGGCGTTAACATGTCTGTAAATGGATCACAAATAAGGACAGGCACAGTTGATGATGGAACAGGATAAAACCAATGTAATTATCCAGAATCAAACAATTATACTACAACTACTAACTATATAAAAATAAAAACACATAATGCATCTCGGCATAAATAATGTGTTTCAATACAGAATTCAAAACAAGGCATCAAAAACGAAAAGAGAAAATGTTAGGTTGCACACCTTCCAGACAATTTTGCCTTAAGGGGGCAAGACGATGCAGCTTTGAGAAGACTTAGCCATGCCATTCCTGCAGCATTTCTTTCTCCAGACAGAGGGTTAATACTTGTTTTGTCTCTGTATGTCCTCTTGCCTCATGCAACTTCAGACAAGCAGAGTTCTCTTGCTGTCCAGGCTAAGGCAACCTCCAACTATACGTTCAACTTTCTTCTCTAGTATCTTTCTGATGCTCCCTCACCCCTACCCAGAGCCTCACTATTAGCAAAAGGATAAGCCTTGTGGTGTGGAACATTCCTGCTTTCCCAGAAACCTTAAGAACAAGGAACTTATTTTGTCCTGTGGATCTGAAGTCTCTCCATTTAGAGCCCTGTCCTGCTGTCTGTGGCATGACGCTAAAATCTCTGAACAAAGCTCCTGCCTGCAGGATAATTAATCACAGCACCTATCTTTCAGGCCTGCTGAAATCATTCCAAGTTTTATATAATAGAAATATGAATAATTTCCAAAACATTTTAAGAGAATTTGCCCAGACCATCCATTTGTCAAAGGTCTAAATGCATAAGACAGTCTTTAATCAGAAGGAAAATGGTTTCATAAAGCCTGTTATCAGGATACAGGGGGGAAAAGAGTAAAGAAAATCAAAAGAGATTCAGCCAACATAAAATCAATACCAACTTTTACTTCATTTATAATACATAATATTTAACACAGAGAGCTGGGTATAGGCTGCAAAATTATAATCTTAGAATTTAAGAAGCTCAAACAAGAGGCTTGACATGAATTCAAGGACATTCTTGGTTATACAGTGAGTTTGAGGCCAGAGTAGTCTATAGTGTGAATCTCTGTCTAAAAACAAATAAACAAGAAGACTAAAAAACAGATCAATAAAATAATAAGTAGTAGGAAGTTAACTGGAGTTAGTGTATATATTATGAAATATTTTAATTGTTTCAGATCCATAAATTATACATACTCATTGTAACTTCTAGGCTAAGCCACATTAACTAACTAGAAATGCATATCATTAAAAATGTTCTATGACAAATTTAGAAGTGAAAAGTCACACGATATTATCTAATTGTCTCTACAAACAAGGATCCTTTACATTGCTCTACTTGTATCTTGCCAGTTTGTGTGTTGCCAAAAATATGTGGTACATTTACACAATGGAGTACTACATAGTAGGAAAAAATAATGAAATCTTGAATTTTGCACGCAAATGGATGGAGCTAGAAAACATCATATTGAGTGAGGTAATCCAGACCCAGAAAGACAATTATCACATGTACTCACTTATAAGTGATTTTTAAACATAAAGCAAAGAAAAGCAGTCCACAAATCAAAATCCCAGAAAACCTAGGCAACAATGAGGACCCTATGAGAGACCTACATAGATCTAATCTACATGGGAAGTAGAAAAAGACAAGCTCTCTTGAGTAAATTGGGAGCATGGGGACCATGGGAGAGGGTTGGAGAGGAGGGGAGAGGCAGGGAGGGGAACAGAGAAAATTGTAGGGCTCAATAAAGATCAATAGAGGAGAGGACAGTGATTCTGCTTGCTGCTTATTCTAATGAAACACTTGGGTTTGTACTACGTCAAATTGTCAAAACTATAGGAGAAGAAAATAATATTAAAACCCATGAAACGCAGGTGTCAAGACACATATAAGGCAAACACACCACTTGGGCAAAATGTTTAGTAGGAACCCCAAAGGCCCTTAAAGGCATGGGGTCATGCATTTTAAGCTCTGAAGATAAATAATTGTCACAAAGATTTTTATACCAAATAAGTTTATTATTCAGAAATGAAGTAGAAATTAGGACATTAAGAATGGCTATGTATCACGAGAAACATCAAAAAGGATGGTTAATATGACTCTACACTAAGAAGATGAAGACAATCACTCTCACGAATAATGTTTCAAAAGAAAACCTAGGTATAAATGAGAAATCGGAATGAAACCAGCATTAAAAATACAGTAAACTGTCAAATATAAGGAAGGACAAATAATATTTGCAACAACCAGAAGAACATGCACACAAAAATGCCAGGAGGCCAGGCGATTGGGGCGCACGCCTTTAATCTTAGCACTCGGGAGGCAGAGGCAGGTGGATCTCTGTGAGTTCGAGACCAGCCTGGTCTACAGTGCTAGTTCCAGGACAGGCTCCAAAGCCACAGAGAAACCCTGTCTCGAAAAACAAAACAAACAAACAAAAACAAAACAAAACAAAATGCCAGGAGAAGTAGACTGTTTTCAACAATGGCTTGGGATGTGATTTTTCTTCAATCTCCAGTTATAAGACATAGACTTGCTTAATGAATTAAACATAAGACCTGGCAATACTGTGCCTGCAAGAAACTCACTTTACCTACAAAGACACACAAATACTGGCATGAAAAGATGGAATACAGCATTGCCAAAGACGGAATCTCAATGCAAACAGAAATAGGTATCCTTATATTAGACAAAACAAACTTCAAGACACAAATAGTAAGAAAAAAGAAGTGGGTCACTTGAGAAAAGGGGGTCACTGAAAACAGGTACAGAGACAACTCCATTCCTGCCAGAATAGCTCCTGCCTCCAGGATCTACACTATAGCATGAGCAGTTTCCCTGTGACTTGATTACAGTTTGAACGCTACACCCTGAGGTGACTCACAGAAATTTATAAACCTAGACACTTTTAAAATACATTGCTGGAAACATCAGGAAGGCAAGTTATTACAGAAGAGAAGTAATTGCTACAGGCTATCTGCTGTCTTTCTTAGCTTTTCGGATGGTGGAAGCCAGAGATTTTCTTTAAGAGACAAGCAAACAAAAACACTTAAGGTTTTTAGATAGTCAAAAGGATATGAGGTCAGAAATAGAGGTGGGTTTACAAAGGGACTAAAATCAGCTAATAATAATTAGAATTTTTGCAACCTTTTAATTCTTCATAAGCAGGTCAGTCATTGGCCTGGTAGTCTTTAACACAGTTCTCTTGATGCTTCGGTGCACAATGCACTGGGTAAGGAGTTATATTTGGAAGACGGGCATCAAGTTATACAACTGATACAAGGAGCCCCATGGTGCTATGGGCTTTACCATTGAATGAAAGGAGGATGAAATGTCTTATAGCATTGAAATAAAAATCGCTACCTCCCCCCACATTTAATGACAATTTGACAATTCACTGATTAGTGAAGAAGTACCAAAGGCAAAATAGGTGATCTGAACAAGAGCAAAATAAAACCTTGAGAGAATGAAATTGTTAGACTTTCAGCTGGTTTAACTCCAAGCAACAGATGGCCACTTCAACTGAACAGAATCTAAATGATATGCTCAACTATGTTCATAGCAGCATTGTTTGTAATAGCCAGAACCTGGAAACAACCTAGATGCCTTTCAATGGAAGAATGGATGAAGAAAGTGTGGAATATATACATATTAGAGTACTACTCAGCAGTAAAAAACAATGACTTCTTGAATTTTGCATGCAAATGGACTGAAATAGAAAACACTATCCTGAGTGAGGTAAGCCAGACCCAAAAAAAGGAACATGGGATGTACTCACTCATATTTGGTTTATAGCCATAAATAAAGGACGTTGAGCTTATAATTTGTGACCCTAGTGAAGCTAAATAAGAAGGTGAACCCAAAGAAAAACCATTTCTTCTCTTAAACACCTGCTGCCTTGCCCACTCCTTCTGTATGTCTCTCTATGGTGTTCTTTTGTTTCTCTGTCTCTGTCATTTTCTCCCTCTTCCTTACCCTTTTTCTATCCCTCCTTCAATCATCTGGAAAAAAATGCTTTTATATTTGTGGTAAACTAAAATGAATCAAGAACCATCTCTCTTGAGGCAGGCCAGCACTGGTAGTAGCATAGCAATCTGGGGCTCCACTTTCTTGAGTTACACATACATACATCCCTTTCAATGCACCTAACAACCAGTTCAAAACTTAAGATCTCAGATCTTAGAAAAACAGCAGGTATACCTGCCTAAACAAGGGAAATAGTTTGCTTCCTTTAGAAATTTCCTGGCAATGTCCTTCTTCTAGTAAAAAACATGATTCTGGAACAAAATCTGGAAAATATGGTCGACGGGCTAGTTTGGCCTGAGCTGGTTTGGGATGCATTTTCAAAAAGGTAAAACTGTGCCTTCAAGTGATCTTCTAGGATAAAGCCTCTTTATCGTCCTTGCTTATGCATAATTGGGCAAGTATATGATTAAAATGAGAGTCATTACGAGAAGAAATATATTCAGGGAACAAGGTATTGTATAATCCAAGGCTTACAGTAAAAACAGAGAACCACAGAAATTATAACCATAGTAACTGAACTTCTCCTTCTCTTAGATCTCATAAAAGAAAACCCAAACAATGAGAATCAGACATTCAGGGCTCTTGAGGACCTTTCACTCATGTTGCCCATTGCCAGCCTTTTTGTGTTTATGAAATTTACCTATCCTATTTTAGTTTATACACACACACACACACACACACACACACACACACACACACACACACACACACACACATCTTGTGACTCCCAGGAATCATAAGAGGGCATCGGATAGCCAAGCACTGGAAGTACAGACAGTTGTAAGCAACCATGTGTGTATCAGGTCACCTGCAAGAGCAAAGGTTGTTTTTAATTGCTGAGTCATCTCCCCAACCATCTCATTGCCAATCTTGACACTGTATTTCTGATTTGCTCTATCTCATTGTTTTGTATGAAATTCTGTGTGAGTTTTGATTTCATTCTTTACATGATTTTATTCTTCAGCAAGAACTTGGAAACACCCTGCCCATAGTTTAATCTCTGGTAACAATGTCATATAAGGACTCAGTACAATTCTACAAAATAGATATAGGAATACTTAATTTTTATTGTATTTTCCCCTCCCTTAACTCATTCCAGATCATCCTCAACTTTTACCACCATCCAGATTTAAGTTATTTCTTGAAGAAACAACAAGGTGAAAATTCAAAACAAGAAACAAGGAAACACCTGCAAAAGAAAAAAAAATGACAACACAAAACAAAAGCCCACACACGGAGACAATGGGAACGTTCTATTGGGAACTCGCCAAGGCCAGCTGGCCTGGGTCTGAAAGGCCTGGAATGAAGCCAGAGCTGAACATAGCGGACAATGGGGACTACTGAGAACTCAAGAACAATGGCAATGGGTCTCTGATCCCACTGCACGTACTGGCTTTGTGGGAGCCTAGGCAGCTTGGATGCTCACCTTACTAGAAATGGATGGAGGTGGGGGTTCCTTGGACTTCTCACAGGGCAGGGAACCCTGATTGCTCTTCGGGCTGAGGAGGGAGGGGGACTTGACTGGGGTGGAGAAGGGAAATGGGAGGCAGTGGCGGGGAAGAGACAGAAATCTTTAATAAATAAATAAATTTAGAAAAATAAATAAAAAAAAGCAAAAAAAAAAAGAAAATTTCTCTTGCAACATTACTACTTCATTCTTGTCCTACGAGACTGTTCTGCTGGAATATAGAGGTGATTTCTGAAATAAAGAATCTTTTTAATTGCCTTAATCATATAAAAGCTTTACATCCCTCATGCTTCTCTGAGTTTGTTTTGTTAGAAGCTGTAAAGTTGTCAGCTAATATTGCTGGCACTAGGGTGGTTCTTGCTTATCATACTGAAATTTATCTTCTGCAGAGAGAACATGCTACACAGAGGATCTTTTTGGATAGTTGCTATACCAGACAACTTGGGGATATTCTACATTCCTGAGTTCTCTCTGTGTCCTGTACATCTTCAGGAATGTCTGCTGTTTTAGCTCTTCTTAGAATCATGTTCTTTGAGATGTTGCTGGTTTCCCTTTTCTTGTTTTATTGATTTATATTGAACTCTACATTTTTTTTCTCTGCTCCCCTTCCTGCTTTTCCTGCCTTCAACCCTCCCCCAAGGATCCCATGCTCCCAATTTGCTCAGGAGATCTTGTCTTTTTCTACTTCCCATGTAGATTAGATCTATGTAAGTCTCTCTTAGTGTCCTAACTGTTGTCTAAATCCTCTGGGATTGTGATTTCTAGGCTGGTTTTCTTTGCTTTATGTTTAAAAGACACTTATGAGTGAGTAATATACTTGTCTTTTGAGGTCTGGGTTACCTCACTCAAAATAATGTTTCTAGCTCCATCCATTTGCCTACAAAATTCAAGATGTCGTCATTTTTTTCTGCTGTGTAGTACTCCATTGATTAAATGTACATTTTCTCATCCATTCTTTGGTCGAGGGGCATTTAGGTTGTTTCCAGCTTCTGGCTATGACAATCAATGCTGATGATATGATAGTTTACAAAAGTGATCCCCAAAATTCTGCCAAGGAACTTCTACAACGCATAAACACTTTCAGTAATGTAGCTGCATACAAGATTAACTCAAAAAAAAAATCAGTAGCCCTCCTGTACACAGATGACAAAAGGACTGGGAAAGAAATCAGAGAAACAACACCTTTCACAATAGCCACAAATAGCTCAGTGTAACTCAAATCAAACAAATGAAATACTTGTGGTTTATTTTTTTCATTTATTAAATGTAGATTTGCTTTCTGATACTTTATTTAAATTTATTATTTTAAAAAAAACATAAAATGCCCTGTACAATGCTTTATTCTATTTCTTCCTCTCATCCATTGTCAAGTAAAAATGCTCATTGCTTAAGTTTAATTTATTGGTTCAGATTAATTTGATACTGTGAGTATGAACTCTTCTTCTAAACTACAATGACTCATAAGTGGAAAGGTTGCTGCTAGATGAATTGAGTCTATTAATTTATGACTATAACATAATAATTTATCCATCTAACTTTTCATGCTTGACAGATGGATTATGAATCATTCTCACTTTGATGTTTAATGTGTTATCATTTTTCATTGAATAATAAATGATGTATAATCACACTTCTTATTAATTGCCTACAATTGTCTAATTTACTTCTTCTGAGCACTTGAGAAACTCTGAAAAATGAAAAATCATTATTCAGAATAATAATGCATATATACATAATTCATTATTAATTTGCAATTTTTCCATTTCTCGTTTTTTCTTAATAGATGCTATTTTGAGTGAACAAACCTGAGAGCTTTCTGGCTCCTTGTGGTTTTATATAGATTTCAGTTCTCACATGCTCTCTATCACATCCACATGGACTCTTCTCCCCTCTCTCTACATACATCAGTAGAACCTTTGCTCCTTACTAAGAGAGTTTGATGTGCTCGCAAAGTTATAAAACTTCTTGCATGTCTTTATATTTGTATCCACAAACACGGGCAGATTTTACCAAAATTTCACCCAAGCATAACTTCTCTGATGAACATTGGTTGTAAAATGGCAATGTCTGCATTCAAAGACTGTATTATACAGCAGTCATGCTTATAATAGCAGTTATAGTAGTCATGGTTACTTCCTTTCTGCAAAAAAGTGAAGAGTATCTAGGTCTCAAAGAACTGAGACACAACAAAAAAATCAGATGAGGTTGGGGGGTATTAGAGATAAAGAGTAACAAACTTGGATGAGCAAGGCATCTTCCAGTTCATAATTCTGGCAACAGAAAGGCAACAGCTGGGAGCCATTGATGAATGACAAGTTTGTTAAAGATGAAATTAAACAATGGTTTTACATAATTCCATTCCAGAGTATTTGCTTACATTACTACTTCTACTTTAAAAATATCAATTTATCTATTACCCTAATATTAGCCATTGCAAGATCTTTGATGTATCAAATCCTTTAGAAATCATTTCTAGAACTTACCATTCCTCTCTGTTCTTTAATAAACCTTCACTGTGTTGATTCTTTTTTGTGCGGTTTTCTGGATTACACTTGTATTGGCAGGTCCATAAATTTCCCTTCTTTCTGCTTTTCTTGGGGCCCTTCATAAACATTTTAGTATGAATCATTATAACTAGCCTTCCTTAAAGTTTTATTACATACCAGGAAATAAGGGAAATTTAGGTGAACATAATAAAAAGGTACGGTGAAAGAGCTTTTATTTTGTAAAATGGATAATAAAAATTAAATACTTGAATAGCTGCCAGAAGTTCCTAGTTAGGCTGACATGGATACATCAATGATGTTTATGTAAACTAACAGACAAGCTGTATTTGATGGAAGGCATTCTGATCCCTGTTCCGCTATACTGACTGAATCAGTTCACATGCATATGTCACCAGCATCTAGATATTTATGTTTATCAGCTGTCTGCCACCCAATCCAAACCTTTCATTAAGAAAGTTACATCATAAAAAGGATCAGTAATTTAATGAAAATGACCTTGTTTGTCATCCTGTACCAAAGAGAGTGAGAAAGATGAACCGAAGATGTGAATAACTCTGTGTGATTGAATGTGAATAACTCTGTGTGATTGAGTGGGGCTTAGTTTGTAGAAGCAAACTTACATAAATCAGCAGAATCAAATAGGGATAGTAGTCTAAACACTTTTGTTCATTAATTAATTAACCCAAGCACTGTTTTATGTCCATAAATTCTGCATTTCTGTAGTATCTAGTGTGCTTTCTGTATGTGTAACAAAGTTGCTCTTTTCCCTCAAAACTGAATAGTATTGATTTTCCACATTCTTAGTCTTGGAGAGGACTGGGCTAGTGTGGTGTACATGCAGGTAATTTCCATGTGATTTGACCAGTTCCGTAAATGTATGTCCACAAACAAGGAAAAATAAAGAAAATATTTCATAAAATTATCGTTGTTTTGCTTTTGACATGTTGTCAATATAGATAGACGTTTTATGGTATGACATCATGTCCATTCACAAGTCAGAATTCTACATTATCTATGTGATTGCCTTGAATTATAGAAATAATGGTTTTGTACAACAGATTGCATTGCAAACAAATTAGTACCTTATTGGGAATCTATTTTTATGTCAAATATATCTATGCTTACAATAGATAAAAAGATTAATAAAGTATATCATTGTGTAAAAGAAAGATCCTGTTTGAGTAACAGGTATAATCAATTATACATCATATACCACATTTTTTATTGTAAATCAAAAAATCAAATAGGGAATGTTCCACTATTTATGTTTAGATGTTTTCCTTTCATTTTGACGAGAAAGACAATTATTTCTCCAGACACATGTTGTTGGTTAGGTTTGCAGTATAATTCATGAATTTCAAATTGCTTCATACTGTGCAAGGCTTACAACCAGCTCAATGTTTGTTGGTAACCCTAATGTTATGAATGACATTATTGCACTCTTGGGGTTATCTTACTGGTCACCTCTATGATTCCTGTGTTTTCTGTGTTTTATAGATAAGTAGGCCTATTGATTATTTTCCTCTTTTGTCAGCTGCATAGCAACATTAGGTACACTGTTCTTCACAGAGGACACTACCAGATCAGTACCAGATCAGTACTTTGAAGAACAGTGTCAAAAGTGTGTGCATTGTCAACAACAGAATTTTTCCTCCAAGGCAAGGCAAATAACCTGAATTATTTTCAATGTCTCTTGGTCTGATCAACAATTCAAAGGGATATTTCTCATAACTAACTCTGGAAGTTTTGCTAGATAACTTATAATTCTTTGAGGGAAAATTACTACCCCATGTGTCATAGAGCCTGCACACATATGCACACATCCACACACACTTACACGCACATATACATATTCATACACTAATAACTGTTATGTAAGTATTTTAAGTAAATATAAAATTTTCAAGTATCTTTAGTGTTATTTATCCCTCTTCTTTCTCCATTCCTTGGTCCTACTCACCTTTGCTCCTTCCAGCTGTCCATCTCCAGTTTTGCCATCTCCCTCTTCATAGAACATGTATCTAAAACTATTGCTTCCCACTATCTAATGGTTCCTATTTACTTACCTGGTTTCTTTGCTTTCCTCAGGTTATATATTCACATCTAAGAATTTGGAGCTATCATTCACAAATTAGAAAAGACATTTGGCATTTGTCTTTTGGGGGCTGGGGTACCTCCTCAATATAATATTTTCTATTTCCATTCATTTACCTTCAAAATTTATTTTATTTTTAAAGCTGGATATAATTCTATTGTGTATTTGCACCATATTTTGTTACCCATCCATCAACCTGAAGACGTTTAAGCTGCTTTCATTTCCTAGCTCTTGTGAATAGAGTGCCGATGAATAAAGCTGGGCAAATATTTATAGACAAGGATTTCAAGTCCTTCGAGACTATGCCCCAGGAGGGGTACAACTTGGCCTTATGGCAGACATGATTTTAACTTTTAACTTATCCACATTGATTTCCACAGTGACTATATTGATCAGAGTGGTAATCATCAAGCAAACAAGTAACTGTTAGTTTTAGTGAGTATTTGAGGAACTGGGAACCCTCACTCACTTGTGGTTGGAAAGCAACATGGATTAAAAACTGGTATATTGACATTTTAAAATGTTTTATTATCCTCTGTACAGTATCGTTTTATTTTGAGGTAAGGACCGATGCATAGTTGTCTTCACTGAAGCTAGTCAGGTATAGAGGGAAGAACAGACACGCCTTTCTCTCTCTTCTCAATTTAGAACTACAGTCTATTGTATGAATAACCCTGTCTCCACAGATCTTCAACAGTTTTACTTTTGTTGTAACAAATGAAAGTGACCAGACAAACCACCTAAAACACATTTTTGTAATTATTTAATAAGCAAAAATTTTACAGTCATAATATATCTAAAAGACTCTCAGATATTATCTGATTCATGGCGGTAATCCAAGCAGTTTGGGAGATTGAGGCAAGAGAAATGTAGGTTGTGTAGGCCTGTCAGAAAACAAAAACATAAACAGATGTCTAGGTAAACAAATTCTAAATAAACAATACAACACTGCCTGTCAGGGACCTGGGAATGCAAATGCAGACCAAACCCACACGCTACTGGAATAGATGAAACACACACCAAGACAGAAATAAACAACTGGAGCTTGTATTGAACAAGTGTATTGCAGGCCGTATTCATTTTCTCTTTCTTTTTGTAAAGGAGGTATTTGAGAAGACGGTATTCAAATAAACAACATAGTGTAACATTGATTAGTCAGAGGGGAGAAAGGATCTGAATCCCCTTAGGTGGAACTAGACTGGAACATTTTTCAGAGCAGGATGAATATTCAGCCCTCAGTTATGAATGCAACAGTTATAAAGAGATGGAAAACATTTAAGTAGATGCCCAAGGCATAAAACACACTGCATATTAGCCAGTGAGGGAAAACAAATACAATGCTATTAATTATCTATTCCTTTTAACATTAGTTATTCCCACATTAAAAGGAGATGAAGAATTCAGCAGAACACTCCCATTAACACAAAAGAAAATTCTGGCGATGCATCGAGAATGTGATGAAAATTAAAGAAAAAGAAAACATGTACAATCTGTCCTCATTATGGTTGTGCATTAATTCTTTGTTCAATTACATTGGCAAAGGAGACTTTCAAGAGCCAAGCAGATTAATGCTTCTAAAAGTTTAAGCTCCTTTATCTTTAAAACACAGAATCATCTGCTCTGCCTCCATCTGGTCCCCTGTTCTGTGTCTTATTTATTTGCAGTTGCCTTATGTATTCAGCCCTCAGCTAATTCAATGTGAAGCAGTTCTTTGGGAAAACATTTGCTAGTGCCAGCTCACTGAAGAGGCTAACACACTCAGTTCTCTTGAACCCTCATGCTTTCTGTCCCTTGTATACAAAGATTTGCGAGAGTAGCCTCAGCTCCCCTTCAAGTGGTTTGATTTGTACATTCCTTGACGTTTCTCTCATGAAACCAACCATTTCCCTTTCTCTCCAAGCTTCCATTTCCCGCTGTACTGATTTATTTATTTTTTGAATGTCCATGAGTGTCCAACATCAAGTCCTAGGTATTAAAATCAGCTCATTGTAAGTCATTGATTATCCAGATGTAAAACTTTACAATGACACATTAGTATTGTAGTGAATTGGCAAGTTGATTAGTTGATGACATGAAAAGTCTGCTTCATAAACTTGGAATAGAGTATCACTTTGTACATTCATAAGGATCTCCTCAAAGTATTTTTTAAACACAATATCAACATAAAATTGCTTTTAGCCAAATATATGAATGAAACCTAAGTAAAAGAATAGATAAGTCATTCAGATGTTAATATACTAAACAGATATATTTTAACTTGTCTTAAATATGTCTGAATAAATATTTCAGGAAACAAATATCTGATGTTTTATGATGACACTTTTAGAAGCCTTTCCAGTAAAGCTAATGGTTACTTTACACGGATAAAGCAAAGACAAGAATCTTTTAGATATATAATAAGTTATAGTTAAATCTTTCTTACATTAAGTCAATATAAATTCATATCTATGCCTTTTTGTAGGTATACTTGTCATCTTATACAAAGCACACTCTAAATTCTCTTTTTTATTTTAAAAGTTATTTAAAAATAGACTTTTTATTTTGCTTTTATTTATTACTTATGAAATATTTCAAGTTTAGAATATTTTTTAGAGGCAGAAACTTTTTGAAAAACTGCCTCAAATAAATTTTGTTGCATTGCTAGAAAATCATCAAATATATACAGTTCTCAGTAAAATGATACAAAGTCACAGGGCAATTCAAAGCTAGATCAAAATAAGATACCACTTATCCCCACTGGAATAGCCATCCTTAAAAAACAATAAAAGAGAAGCAAAATAAACTTTAGTAAAAATGGAGAAAGATTGACTCTCTTTAGGGGACAAGGTCACAAAAGGTGGAGACAATTTTCTTTCTTTTTTTTTATGGAGCTATAAATATACAAATTTTATTGTATTGCTCCCAGGCTCATCCTGGGAAGAGTAAATGCAGGAGAAAAGGAAAAAGTAATGATCACCAGAGGAGGATGCTCCTGTTTGTCTTACTCTGGCTTCAGAGGACTGAAGCTCTAGGACTTAGTTTGTATTTGTATGTACATATGTGTGAGTATGTGTGTCCATATGTATGCGTGTGTATGTGGAGGCCAGTGGTCTATGTTCAGTGTGTTCCTTTTTTTTTTTTGAGACAGGGTCTCATTGAAGCTAGAGTTCATCAATATGGCTGGTGAGCTCCCATGCATCCTCCTGCCTCTTCCTTTCTCCGTAGTGTTGGGATTTCTAGCCATAAATAAAGGACATTGAGCTTATAATTCACAATCCTAGAGAAGCTAAATAAGAAGGTGAATCCAAAGACAAACATATAGGCATCCTCCTGAATATTAACCTTCATCAGGGGATGAAAGGAGACAGAGACAGAGACCCACATTGGAGCACCGGACAGAAATCTCAAGGTCCAAATCAGGAGCAGAAGGAGAGGGAGCACGAGCAAGGAATTCAGGACCGCGAGGGGTGCACCCACACACTGGAGACAATTTTCAAAGGCAATCTTTCTTCCATGAGACTCAAAATTTATATACTACCCTCTCTTTGCATCACTCTTAAAATTTTCTGTTATGGGAAACTTCTACATTCTGTATTTTTGTTTACTTCAGAAAATATAAAGGCTTATGTGATTATATACCATTTTATTTCTAAAACCAAATCTGTTTCCATCTTCCAGATCATCTAGAAAACATGTTTTAACCCACAGGAGTGTTGCTCAGAGTCTGTTACAAGTATGACAAACTTATTGCTATGGCAAATACATTTCTTTATGAATAATTGTTCCAAGTCATATTTCTTTGTTTTAATTCCTGTGTTTAAGGAGTTGTCTCTATTGCTCACATAGAAAAATATTAACTTAAAATATAATCCATTTGGTATTAGACAACCATTTTAGAGGTTCTCCTGAAACCATATGGGCTGATCACAATGCATTTATAAATTTAGGAACAAACACATTTATGCACATATTTACTCAGGGATATATATGTGGATATTCATATATATAATATTACTTTAATTTTGGGATATTTTAGCTAATTTGAATTTTTTACATAAGCTAAATTATTTAAAATGTCTGTTCTTATGTTACTTAAATTTTACTATGTTTTTTGTCATTTTATTATTGATAGACAGGGTTTTATCAGTTTTAAAAAGTGATATTTGATGTTAAGAAAATATAGAATTTAATTAGTGAATACCATATTTAATCCCAGAGGCTATGTGTACCAGGTTTTATCATTTGCTTTATTTGCAACCCATCAACGAGAAAATAGCATGATGTAGATATTTTGTTTTAATGAGTATCTAACTTATTATGAAATGAAAACTCAGGAGAGCAGGAATAATAATATTTCAGGACACATAATTCACACATATATTAAATAGATATTTGACCCATTGGAATATATAATTCGCTAATTGACTTTAGATAATACATTTAACATTTCTCAGTACTAAGGAGAGGAAAATCAAGCCACAACAAGACCCAACCATACTCTGGTAGAAACAGACATAATAGGAAATACTAAGAATATCAAAAGCTTTTTGGTTTGAAAGAAATAGAATTAAAACATACTTCTTTTGCTAAACTGACACTTGGAAAGTCATGAGCAGATACCATACTAGTAAATGGCAGACCAAAGTAACAATTTGACTGATGTCTATCTTGGTGAAACAATGAGTTGATTAGTCTTACTTACAGTAGCAAAAATAAGGGGTTACTCAGAGTACTGAGGGTAATCCCAAAATAGCCACAGCAAAAAATACCCCATTCAAGGAAAGATGTCAGTTTCCCCATAGCTTCATAGATGGCCACACTATTTAGTTAAATGAATACCCTGTATTTATTCTAATATCTTTGGAGACTAACTCAAACTTGCATCAGAATTTTAGGTTGTTTGGAAAAGGGTGCCAGAAGATGTGGCTGAAATTTTAGCAAGGTCTCTAATGATCATAATTATTTCTTGTTTCTATGATAGAAGGCTAACAGGCCTAATTTTGAAGGTCTCTTCAGGGTACCCACAGCTTCCTCAGTACTCATATCTTGTTCCATAGTTGTGACAGGCTCCAAGCAAGTGTTATTGATTATCCTTCATTATGGGTCACACCTGAAGGGGTATCAGGCTTAGTAACCAATCTCTACCCCCAGGAAGAAAAGTATACATTCTGGAAGTGTAATTACCTACCCCTAGGACACCTTCAGTTATTTTTCCTTGCATGTCACTCTATTCATATGTATCTGCTAATGTACCTTGGTGCCACCAGGAACCAAAGTATAATTATCCCCAGAATTCCCCCAAACTCAAATTTTTTCTATGTAAGTGAGAGACCAAAAAGATTTTCAATTCAATAAGAAACATCTGGTCAACCATACATAGCTCTCTTACAAACAATATTAGCCCCTCTCCTCTGTTAGGGGAGCAGCTATTAAGGTTTCCACCATGTAAGATGTAATTCCTGCATAGAAGTTGATACAGTGGAGCTCATCAATAGCTCCTTGTAGTCCACCTCATTGATGACTGGTCTTTCATCTTTCAATGCAATCCATTTATTACTTTCTGTCAATATTTACCTTGGAACCCATAACTCAAAATACATCTTGCCATGTTTGTTTTGGTCACTGTAACACAACCCTTTATCTGCACTGGGTCTTCTCATCCACTCCTTAATTAAACTTATCTAACAGATAAGACCCTGACAAGGAGGATGCTTGTCATTGCTTGATCATTCCTGTCTTATATGAGCAAATCTTTCTTAGCTAACATCTGAGCTTCAGTTGCATGTCTTATCATTCATGGTAGGGTAATGCAACTGCTACTGAATCTTACTTAAACTCTTATTCCAAATATGTAATTTTCAGAGACCACAACAACATGTTTCTTGGTACATTAGTCATTTGTAAGTTGTCTCCGTGCTTCCTTAACTTACCATATCTGCCAAGGATATGTATCACTCCATGCACAAGAGAAAGATTCCACACACTCCAAATGCCACAAGGGAGGAAAAACCCTATAGGAATTATGCCCATGGACACACAGGCTCAGCAGCTTATCTATTGTTGTCTCTGCTGTGAGACAATTGTCTTATACTCTGTAAAGATATGTCACTTGTATTGCTTTAATAAAACACTGATTGGCCAGTACCAGGCAAGAAGTTTAGGCAGGGTCACCAGGCAAAAATGTAGGTGGGGCAACAAGAACAGGAGAATTCTGGGAAGAGGAAAAGCTGAGTCTTGTAGCACGCACCATGGCGCTGTCATGTCGTGGGCATGGAGCCTGGGCGCCGTTTGCTGTTCCATGTCAAACTTGACAGAACTTGTGCGCATGCGCACGAGCTCTCCCCAGCACCGGGGAGTCTTCAGATCAGGCCATCCGTTCTGGCCAATCATGTTTTAGCACGATCGTTCCATTCTGGCCTGAGCCATTGGGTTGATGACAAGTCAGGGCTTTGTCTGGCACCGTATATATTCTTCTGCTTCCACGGGGACAGGGTCTTCTTGCCTCCTTCAAACCTCAAGTGTAAGTGCTCCAATAAAGAGTGTGCTGAGAAGAATCCTGTTGCAGTCGTCTCTTCTGCTGGCAGGAGCGGCATGCTGCAGAGTCTGAAGACGTTACCCTGATGCAGAGGAAGCAAGATGAAAATGCCTCACTGATAAAGGAACCAAGCCACATGGCTAACAAAGACAAGAATTGTGGGCTAATATAAGATGCAAGAATTTGTTAATAAGAAAGCCTGAGCTACTAAGGCAACCAGTTTATAATTAATGTAAACCTCTGTGTGTTTCTTTGGGACTGAACAGCTGTGGGACTGGGCAGGACAAAAACCCCTGTCAATAAATGGCACCAATGTGGATAACTAAATCCACTTAAAACCTAAAAGAGTTTGTTAAGTAATTCTAAACACAAAAGGAAAGAGTTAAGCATGGCTTCTTGGCATCAGCATTTTCTCAGGTGGGCTCTGTTTGCTAGAGGCAAACAAATCTCATTTAAGAGAGGATTTCAGACTCAGATTTAGCTGCAAAACCTTGCAACTCTTTTAAATGGCTCTGCCACAAAACACTTAAATGTTGTTTATGAATAGCCAACAATATGCTTCTTGGTGGTAGCAAGACTTTGAAACTCCACAGAGTTGTGGCATAACCTGCTGGTACCTCCGCCATGAGTCTAGACCCTCAGAAACCTAAGGAATGAGATGGATCCATCTGTCAAAGCCACAGCTCTAATCCTGGCCATATTGCTTAGCAAATTGAAGACTCATGTGGCCAGAAAAAGAGAGATATATATTAAAGATAGAGTCAGACTAAACAAAACCTCTAAACATTTTACAGTATGTTAAAAATATATGTAGGCTTGGGAGAAAAAACAAAAATGATAATGTCCATTAGGAGAGAGAGAGAGAGAGAGAGAGAGAGAAGTTGGCTGTGGTGGCACACACCTTTTATCCCAGCACTTGGGCGGGAGAGGCAGGCAGATCTCTTTGAGTTCAAGAACAACCTGGCCTATAGCATGAGTTACAGGGCAGGCAAAGATACACAGAAAAACCCTGTCTCATAAAAACCAAAAATCAAAAGAAAAGAAAGAGTTCAAATAGATGGAAAATACACAGAGAATATTTTTGTGTTGTTTTTGAATTGTATGACTGCCGAGGAAGGAGCAACAGCTGCTAAAAGACATTTGCTTATAAATGCTGCCAGATTAATCCAACGTATGTATTTTGAAAATGTCTTGACTTCAAAATTTAAGTCAAAAGAAATATTACTTTGGAGAAGAAGTTTTGCTTTTGTTTCCACAAGAAATAAGAGGCTGTGGATTCATTCTGGATTAAGAAAAATAAGGTTTGATTAAGGAAGACCCCATGAAAAATCTCTAATGAGGGCAGATGGCCCAGATGATCTAAGATTTCAGAAGACCTGTTGGAGTTTCTGATACGTTCTACATCCAGAACAGTTTCAAAACTGCTGGCTGAGGTGATCAAACCTCACAGAATACTCCAGTCAGGACTTGACCATAATTCTAAATTTTCTTTAGGTACCCATAAGATTATCAGCACTCCTACTCAGCAGGAAATAGCATGGAAAATTATGCCCACTTTTCCCAAAAATGAATTATAGATATTTTTCTTTGTTTAGAGTGTTAAATGGTCAGGAAAAAAAAACTTTAAAAAATGAGATAGATTCAGGGTTTTTGAAAAAAAAAAAAAGGATGGAGAGAAGTGCTGAGGGACAATTGTCTTATACCCTGTAAAGATTTGTTGCTTGTATTGCTTTAATAAAGTACTGATTGGCCAGTAGCCAGGCAGAAAGTATAGGCGGAGTGACCAGGTAGGAATTAGAGGCAGGGAAATAAGAACAGGAAAATTCTGGGAAGAGGGGAAGTTGAGTCTGCAGTTGTAACACAAATGCAGAAAAAGCGTGATGAAAATGGTTAGCTGATAAAGAGTACCAAACCAAGTGGCTGACACAGACAAGAATAGTGGGTTAATATAGGATGTAAGAGGTAATAAGAAGCCTGAGATAATAGGCTGATCAGTTTATTATTAATGTAGACTTCTGTGTGTTTCTTTGGGATTGAATGGCTGTGGGACCAGGCTAGACAGAAATCTCAGTCAACAATATAATCATGGCAGGTACTATGCCATTGCTTGTCTTTAACTCCTATTTGATTTTGTATATTCTTGTTCAAATGACATGATCATGTATTTTATGAACATGACCAAATGTCTACTAATTCTGGATAAGGCATCAGGGACTGATAAATATAACTTACCAAGTATATATTTTGGTGAACTAAACAGTTAATTTAGCTTACTTATAGGAAAATAGACCACACTTAACAGTCACATCACTGAAAAGACTCACTCATTCATGGATAATTAATGACTTCCTCATAACCATGTAGATGGCACTTCTCCTTCAGTTAATTTTCTGTTCTTTGGGTCTATTTACTGTATCATCTTCAGATACCACACACAGTGGGGACAAATTTATGGATAGTTGTAAGGAGGTACAGGGAGTAGCTATTTTAGGTGAGGGTCTAATGATTAACTAACCATTCTATTACAGAAAATCGATAGGACCAATCTAAATGTTTTGGCAGGTAACCACAGCTGTTGAATAAGCTAATAATGACTGTTATGCTCAAAACATAGAATTTACAACTTCTGATTGAAATGTAATATGCTAATGTTCTATGAAAAATCCTTGGCCCTTTCATGTAAAGTAAGCCAAATGTATGATTCCGCAATATAGTTACTTGTCATTAACCCTAGAGAAAGGAGAATTTATCCTTACCCCAAACTGTAGCCATGAATATTCATGGTAGATCTGTTTACCATACCTACAAATAGAAAAGACATGTCAAGTTCTTTAAGAGCAAAATGGTGAATGATGACACAGCACAGTGGAATTCTCTATAGTGATAAGCAGTGAACTACTGGAATATCAATTAATTGGATTAATCTTGAATGTATTAAACTAGAAGAGATGAGAACATAAAAAATTTCATTTGTTAAATTATATACATGATGCTTTTGAAATCACAAATCTATTGGATAGAGAAACAAGATTGATAAAAATTGCTGGAAGGTATACGGTGACGAGGAGAAATGATAGGAGAAAGTATATTTTTACAATGATGGACTATTTCCCCATTTTAATCATGTCATTGATTATATGCATTTATATATGAGCCAATTTTCATACAAACAGCCTGTGTAATACAAATTTTTTTCTATAATTTCAAAAGTACAATGAGCATAAGAAGCTTGAGAAGTAAGTCATCTTATTTTATTTAGTTTGCTTTATATTCCCACATTTTTCTTTTGTATGTTTGTTTTCTCCTGTATTTTTATGGTCAGCATACAAACTACTGAGCTCCATCATGACATCCTTCTCATTCATACCCTTTATCTGCTTCCCTCTCCAGGCAGTTTTCTTTATTGCTCACCCAGTTAATCACACTTGCTACTGTGTGTACTGCATGTGTTCCTTTACCATCTCTATTTCTGTTTCCTTAACATTTCCCCTCATCACTGCCTTTCTAGTTCTGTGACCCACACGTTCTCAGATACAAATACAAACAATATACCTAAACACAGATTTCATAGATGAGAGAAAAATCTTTATTTTTCTACTTCTTCCATCTTTTAGAAAACAGGTAAGTGCTATGTGTCTCTAATCTGCTAGCATGGATTACTCTAAAGTATTTATCTTAATGGATCAGAGTTCACAATCAATATTTATGTATGGGATTCTGGCAATGGCATGTTTTCTGCCTCCTGATCTTTGTGACACTGGTATAGATTTTAGTTCTATAATACTACATGTATGATACATTCAGAGTACCTATATAATGCTTTGATTTTAATTTTTAATATTTAGTCAGAATATGTTTTTATATTTTCAATTCATTATCATTTCTAGAAAATTATTTTGTCCCTATGTAGATAGCATTAACTACTGCCTGTTTTTTCAACATTTCTTTCTGGTGCTCAGTGATTGATTTTATCTGATAATATTCTGACGATTCTAATTTTTTGCCTTGTCAACTGTGTTTTTGTTAGGTTCACAGTGCTTGGTTGACAGTTTTTCCTTTCCTCTCTTCAAAGAAAGAAATCCATTATTTGTATACTTTCTGATTAGAAGTCTGATTTCATGCTCTACACAAATTTTGTTTCACTTATTTTCAAGTTTTTGATCCTCATGTGATAAATTTTATGCTTAATTCTGTGATAATTATTCAGTGGTCATATAGGTTGGGCACATACCTTAGGAGCAGCATTTTGTGTTTGTGCTCATTCAAATTGTCTTTTCTTCAAAAAGTGAAGGTGATCATGACAAGAAATAACTCTATCTTCTCTCTTCTCGACAAAAGCTGAGAGAATCCACAGTGTTCCTGTCTGACATTCTAACCTTGCTCCATGACCTTCAGCTAAGCATGCCTAAGAATACATTTTCTGTTTTTTTCTTGCTGAGCTACTTTTAAAATGAACATGATAACCAATGGGAATCTCCACCAAGAGGGTCAGAGATAGGCCTAACTCCACGTGCTTTCTTGTTTGAGGGTACCACTTCCAAATGAATCATAGCATTTTCTTCATGTTCTGCAGGTAATAACTCTTTCTTCATTCTGTTTTCTCATTGTGTAGATTGAATGTATGCACCCAGAGGAAAGACCATTGTGTCCATAACTTACCATGTCACAGTGTGTAGGCTTATGAACATATATTTTGCTTTAGATTCTTAGGAAATTTTTGTGCCATTTCCTAGGGTAATTCTTTTACCTCTCCCGCCTTATGATCTCATTCAGGATAACATAGTATGCAGACTTTAAACTGCCTGACTGGTTCTTCAATACACTTGGAAATTGGTCTTCCTTCCTTTTTCTGTCCTTCCTTCCTTTCTTTCTTTTTCCTTCCTCCCTTCTTTTTTCTTTGACATTCCTTTCTCCTAGTGATTAATTTTAATTTTTTATTCCAATGTTATTTCATCCCATATTTTCTTATGTGCTCTAACCTGGTGTTAATCTTACCCAATATATTAGTTCTCTTTCTTATATTTTCTACATTTTTATTTACATTCTTAAAATAAATTCCTCATATTTCTTAAACAGACATATTTCTTTATGTTCTTAAAAGCATTTGTAAAGTCTGCTGGGGTGTTTCATTACTTTTTAGCTAAGCTTTTGTCTAATCCATGGTAATTTTTATTCCACTGATTTTTTTTCTCTCTTGCTCATTCCTTATGTGTTCTGCTACTTTCAGGATTATTAAATCAGTTTCGGGAGTGTGCTAGGGATGCTAGTTTTTATTTTTTTTTAATAAAATTAGGTATTGTTCTAATATGAAGTCAAATGAATTGTGATGCATTTGCCCTATAAAATCTTGCTTTTATGAATTTGTACTGGCAGGTCTAGAACAACCTCTATGTTAGAACTATTTCATCCTTGCTGCAAAGATTAGCCCCTTCTGAGGAATTGATCCAATACCTAATGTACCATAACATATTGCTCCCACACTTAGGAGAATAACCTGTGTCTACCCTTTGTGAGCCATCACATTTTTTCAATCAGTTGATTTCTGGTGATTACACACACCCAGTAGGCCAGCATAGCTTACTTGGCTAAAGCGCAGATCAATACTCTGTCACAGCCAGTCCAAATCTCCAGGGCTTATCCTCTTTATAATTCTCTAACATTCGTCCTTACAAAATTCTTCATTTCTTGAACCTCTGTCTCTCAAGTTCATCTCCTAAACTCACTGAAACCATTCAGTTTCATCTATCATATGTATGGCCCTGTAACTGTTTCCTAGCAACAAACTGCTGAAATCCCTTACCCAGGGAATCACAATTTTTTGGAGCCTGTTACCAAATGCCTAAAGCATTGTTTTCTGTATTTTCTGCTTTGTTGTTAGCCATTGGGTTTTTATAATTATCAATCATTCAGTGCTAGAGTCTTATAGAAAGGAACAAGAAGCTCTTTGGGAAATTAAAATATATTTTAATTACAGTATTAGCAACTCTTTGTTACAGGAACATGTACACATGTTGTAATATGTATGTATGCACAAGTTGATATGTATGGACAGAGAGAAACAGAAATAAATAACACAAACCATTTAGAATCCCAGGAGGGTGAATGATTTCTCACTATTTCTGTTAGTATGATCATTTTCATAGGAGTGACATGTTTGTATTGCTATTACAATTTGATTTAATTATATTTTACTGTGGCATGGAGTAATTATTGCATAGAATGCTTATTTCAAAGCCATATGACAAAATAAGTATTTATTTTGTGTCTGTTAAACAGAAAGTCTACTGAAAAGAATGGTGACTGAAGCCATGTGAACACCAAGCTCTGTTGTAGGGAGGTCGTTTGTTTGTTTCCCAGCTGCATGGTAGCTCAGACCCAAAAAAATTACACTGAAATTATATTATTTAAAACACTGCTTGACACAATAGCTCTAGCTTTTTATTGGTTAACTCTTACATATTAATTTAACCCACCTCCATTAATCTGTGTATCACCACATGGCAGTACCTTACAGGGTAAAGTTCTCTCTGGCTCTGCCTCCTTTCTCTCAGCATTCACTTTAATTTTCCCTGTTTACCTAAGTTCTGCTTTATCAACAGGCCAAGGCAGTTTCTTTTTTCACCAATGATATTCACAGCATACAGAGGGGAATCCCACATCACCTCCCCTTTTCTGTTAAATACAAAGGAAGGTCTTAACTTTAACATAGTAAAATTACATTAACCAGTTATCAAGCAAGATTTATAGTTACAATATTTATATCTATTTTATCTTTTATTAAAACTAAGGAAAGCTATAGTATTCCTATCTACTCTTCAAATCCATCAAAGACTCCAAAAGTATATAATATTACCTAAGTAAACAGAAAGTGCATTGTAAGCAACTTCAAAAACTCTAGAATTGACAGAGATATCTCACCGCTTGGAGTCACCCAAAGTTCTTATGTATCATTCGGGAAAACATCTTCAGCCAACAGGCCCATAGTATTTGGCAGACTTTTCCATAAAGCAGGAAATTTCAAAGACATTTCCACCTATAATGGTAGTTTGTTAGTCACTTTCTTCTGTGTTCTGCAAAATTTCTAGCAGATATTCATGTATTAGAAACCCCAGAGGATTGTCTCACCTTTAAGCAAGCTTAGCACTTATTTCTTTGTGCATCCTGCACGTCCAGTTAGCATCAAGCAGTCCAGGCAAGAGCAGTTTCTTGTACAAATGGCCAACCAACTCCATAAGAAGTCTCTTTGATGCTCATTTTCCTCTTGAAGTAGATTGTTGCTTCCAGGAACAGATGTGTCTTACTGTCATAAAAAGTCCTAAGATCTTAAACATTTTAAATGCCATATTTTGTAGTTTCTGAAAAGTTTAAAGAATGCCTATCCATCTTAAATACAACTCTGCACATCTAGAAAATCTAACTAATGTGACTACAAGCTTGACTATTATAGATGATTATCTATTAACATATATTTATTAATTATACATTATATTTTTATATGAGCTGCAAAAATACAATACCTTAATCAAGATCAGAAGTACACATATAATAAAATTGACCTTAAATTTGCATCAATAAACCAAATCTCTATAGCATATCTTCCTTTTAATGTAAAGAAACATTTACAAACAATTTTTGGAATTTTAGCATAGTTCTCTCTCTCCAAACTTCTTCCTGCTGTTTATTGTGTGAAGTAAATTTTTGATGGTTGTTCAAGGTGACCTTTTAGGTGGTCTTGGTCCATCAAACCATATTAGCCTGGAATGAATCTACAGGTTCTCATCCTCTGCGGAAACAAAATAAGAATCTCTTTTCCAAAGCAACATATCTTTAGACAAATTCTGAAATCAAGATACCTTTAAAATATATATGTGGGTTTAGTTTAACAGCCCATACAATAAAATGTCTTTCTGTACATGGTTCATTCACAATCAAAGAGTTCAAAGAAAATGCAATAATATACATAATCCAGACGGCCTGTATATTCTCCATCATTGTATGGCTTATTTTTCTTTACTGCCTTTATCTATGACTGTCTATTCTCTGTCTCTTTAAACACTCTGTTTTATATATTATAAACAATTAGCTTCTCTTTAACTTTCTGTATGTTTGTTATTATCTCTCCCAAAGCCTACATATATTTATCTAACACTGTAACCCATTTAGAGGTCTTTTCCATCTGAATTTGTCTTTATTGCATATCTGTAATTTTGACCAGAAGGGCTTCTTCAAATGCTAAGCCCTTTTTATGAACTTAAGCAGCGTTTTGCTAGGGGAAATACACCACTGCCTGCTTGCTTCACCCAGTCCATCATGGCAGAGCTGTTTGTTGCCTCTGAGAGCCATGCCCACAGCCCCATTTTTAGGCACACAGCAAATTTATGTTGCCATTAAACAAGTTGTAGCAGTCTGCTCACAAACCCCACTTACATGCTTCATGGCCAGACTTCCAGAGTTTGTGCTGACAGCACAGCCCAGAAAGCCAGCATTTAAAAACTGTAAAAAATATAAAAGCAAACCAAGACAAGAAAATCATATGACTATATTATAGTCTATCAGAAAATAAGTGAAGTGACTTATTAAGGAGATAAAGTGCTTGAATTGGTTTCCTACAAAAAGTAGTAAATAAAACTCAGAGGAAACATCAAAACAGCAATATATGTTACAAGCACTCAGATAGATGGTGATCTAGCCTCTATTTGGATCCTATAAAATGTAAAATAGGTAACTGTGAGGTTAGTTACTGAAAGCAACAATAAGAAACAACATGAACAAAATAAACAGTTTCTATCATAATTTTTAGTGTTACAGCAGAGATCTTTGCATTTTAAAATTTAGCACTATATGAGTACTCTGTTTAAAATAATCATACAAATTTTAAGCTACTTTTGAATATTGAGGCATTAAATTTTAAATACCTATAATTTGCACACATTTACATGTCAATAAATATTTTAGTGGACTCAATTATATGTTATGCTATCAGAGACTCTTCAATTATGTAATGAACTCTTAAAATGCATTCAATATTATATTTTATTATGGTCCAAAGTTGGCAAATTTGTTTCAAAAGTAGTTATGATTTAGCATACCAGAACATGTACAAAGGCACAAGTGTTGCAGACTGATTGAAAAGACAGGTGAACTTAGGGAAAGAAACACGTGAACCTAAATCTGAAAAATAGAAAGTATTCACAATGAATAGAAACAAATTAATATTTAAAAGATGAATTTCTTTTTTGAATTAAATGGCTTAAATATTACCTGCTTAGTCTTTCCCCATAATTCTCTAGTAAGACATGAAGCTGCCTGTGTTACTATGGTTTTAGTCATGTATTTGATGAACTTCATGAAGCTTTCACAAACTTTGTGTTCCACCATTATAAAGGAACCACTTTTTCCTAAGTTGTATCAGAGAAGAAAACTATTTATTGCCAGTTAACCTATTAATTATCTTATTTCACTGGGGTAGAGAACCTGCAAAGAAATTGGAATATTCTTTCTCAGTAATGTATCTTACTCTATTTTAATGTACATTTTCATGTCTTCTATCAAGACTAGCATCTAATTTCATAACTCTAAATTTGGACTGGCTTTGTGATATGGGAGGACACATTAAATATAGCAAAGAAAAAATCTTGTGACTTTTAAGTCTAGGTCTTAATAGCACCTTCACTCTTCAATCAACCCCAGGAGATATTTTTATATACTCAGATGCTTCACAAACAGAATGAAAATTGAGCCTTAAGAAACAGGTGCTAGGTCCCAGTGAAGGATTACATTGGAACAAAACAGATGCATTTGACATGAATAGGTCTAAACAGCTGACTCATTAGCTCAGTAATAAATAAAATGATTGTTTTAAGATACAACTAGGTTTTAAGACAGTCTGCTATGCAACAGTTGTTAAATGACACAGAAACTGATATAACAGGAACCTAAATTATATGGCACTGAATTTGAGATCAGAAAATGGTGCAGTGGTGGTGTAGAGAAGTCTGAACAAATTGGGAGCAAGCTGAAAAGACAGGGGGTTGTTGGCATCTTCAAAAGGGGGAACTGAACTAGTCAGTGCAAGGAAGAGTCACACAAAATACAACTTGATAAATGGTGGAAGTTTCAAAATACACTTAACATGATTTTTCCATCTAGAGAAGGAAACTCATGGAATGTTAAAAGTGTCTATTTCCTTCTAGCTCTGAATGGAAAGACATTGCAGGAAAGAATTAGAAGCCACTTAGAGCTATCTATGGTGACTCTTTTAGTCAACATCAGAAAGGCTTCCTCTACCAGTAGGTGAGAGAAGATGCTGTGCCACACAGCCAAATACTATGCAGACAGAGTCTAAATTAGAGGAATCCATTGGTGGAGATTTGAGAACCTTGTAGAAGAGGGAGAGGAAAGATCATAGGAGTCAAAGAAAATGGAGGGTACCAGGAGAGCATGGCCCACCAAATCATTTAAGTAGGGCTTATGTACTCTCACAGAGACTGAATCAGAAATCATGGAGCCTGCGCGGGTCTGCACCAGGTGCTCTGCATGTGTTATGGCTCTTAGCATTGTGTTTCTGTGGCACCTATAACAGTGGAGCCTGTATTTGTCTCTGAGTCTTTGCCACTTCAGGGACTCTTTTCCTCCTGTTCTATAGCTCTGTCCAGCCTTGATATGAAGCCTATTGCCTTGTGTTTTTGTATTTTGTTTTGTTCTGTTTGGATGTCATCTCTTAGAGGCCTGAACCTTTATGAAGAGGAAATGAAGGGGGAGTGGATCTGGGAGAGAGGGGAAGTGGGGCAGAACCAGGAGGAGAGGAGAAAGAAGAAACTGTCTTTGGGATGTAGTGTGTGGCAATCTAATTTCAAATAAAACAAAACAAAGAAACAACATAAGTAGTAACGCAGAAAACAAACAGAATGAAGGTTCTTAGGATGACAGACTTAAAAGTGGTTTTGTACAAAAAATAATAGTGTATTTATAGAGCTTTTCATTAAAGCAACATTTTAGTATTATACTGAAAATATTATAAGCTTTTGAGTCAGATTTGTTAGTAACAGTCTTGTTTATGTCAACCTACATCCATTAGTTCAATATGGGCCTTTGCCACATGTCCTACATATACCAGAAGGCTGAGTCCTCCTATTCTTGTCATTGTTGGAGGAGACATTACTCCTAGGAATTCCTTGTCTATAGTCTCTTCTTTGATGTCCTATTCTACCACAATTAAAACATTTGGCATTTTAGTGTCTCCTCATAGCATTGGAAATCTCTTCTCCTACTCAAGCTTCAGTACTATGGTCAAATGTTTCAACTTTCATTGTATGCAAGATCCATTCATCTATTGGTGCTGACCTTACTTTTAAAGGCCCGAGGATCTTGTTACATTCTAAGTTGGCATTTTCAAAAGTCAAGGAATCAATTAATATAGCTCTAGCTTCAGGGTCTGTCACTCCTAATTGTACAGCCTTAGTTAATCTTTGAAAGAAGTTAGTAAAGGGTTCTCTCTGGCCCTGTTTAACCATATATATATACACATATGATTCAGTCCTCTTTCATGGTTCCTGAATCCTGCCCCAAGCATTTAAAGCTGCTGTGCTACATAGGGATAGGGTGCATTTCTTGGAGCAAGCCTGTTCCTCAGAATCAGAGTAATGACCCTCACCAAGAATTTGATCTTGGGAAGTCTCAAATCTTTTGTTTTTATTTTTTTTCAAATCTTTTTGTTTTCCCCTCTTTCCCTAAAATTTTTGCCTCTTCTATCCAATAAAACTTCCAAAGCAGCTAAAGTCCATTTTCTAGTACCACTGAGGTTAATTGAAGCCAATTAACCTTGAGGCCCAGGTTTTCACCATTTTCCTGACAAATGGTGAATGTAGCCCATAAGAAACTGTTGCTTGTATTATTTCTTTTAGATCACTCACATGTATTGGTTCCCATGCCTATTCGTTGAATACCTTAGGGTACTTTGTGCCAGATGGTCTTTCTGTGGAAATTAACAGATATGCAATTGAAATTTTGTGTAAGTCATCCAGGGGTCTGGCATGTACTGATGAGTCTAAAACCTGTTCTTGTACCTTCTATCCCTGCTCAGCAATTTCAATAAATTCCTCAATCTTTTCAAATCTTTTTTACTACTGCCCTTTTAAAAGTCTGAATCTCCTGTCCAGTGTTCTGTTCTAATGTCCTCACGGAGGAATCCAACTTGTTTAGTATAGATACTGTCTTATCATTGGACATATCATAACTTTTCAACAGACTCTGACAGTTATATTCAAGAGTACAAATTCTTTCAAATAATTTTGTCAAATTGATGCTATCCTTCCCCATAGTATTGGACTATTTTTAATGAGATAATATTGAAAACAAAGCTAATTCCTAGAATAAAATAAAAGGAAGGAAAATAGTGTAAGCCTTGAACACTACCTTCCATACGATAAGCAAAATAATTATTGAACTCTTGGATATTATCAGTCATTTTTTTTTGTAGTTTTTCAGATCTTACCTGTCATAAAGCAATTGCAATGAATTGAGTAGGTGTATTAATAGCTATCAGCCAGCAGGTGTTGCAGTTGCAGACAATTGGCTGAGACACTAGCAGCAGCAAACATCATGTGTTGCTTACTTAAGTACTGAAAAATATGCTTTTTTTTTAACAATTTAAGAACAGTTATTAAGGAAATCAATGATTCCATGAGTTGGGGCCCAGGATAAAGAGAAAATCCAAAGTTTCTGTCAGTGTAAGTTGTGGACTGTATGCCCAGACAATAAAATAATCACTTAGAAACTATATTATTGTGATACTGTTTGGCCAATAGCTTAAGCATATTTTTGGCTTTCTCTTATATCTTAAATTAACCCATTTCTATTAATTTGTGTATTGCCACATGGCAGTGGCTTTACTGGCAAGTTTTCTGTGCCTCTGTCTCCTACAGGTGGCTACATGGATTCTCTCTGACTCCACCTACTCTTTCCTCCTCTATCTGCTTGAAACTCCAGCCATGCCCTATTCTGCTAAGCCACTGCTCTAAAAAGATTTATTCATTTACCAATAAAATCAACACATAGACAGAAGGACTTCCCACAGCATTTCCCACTTTCTGTTTAAACCAAAAGGAAGGTTTTAACTTTAACATATAAAAAGACAAGTATCAAGCAAGAATTACAGTTATAACATTTATATCTACTTTATCTTTTATCATAACTAAGGAAAACTTTAATTATAAATATTTATTCTTCAATTCCATCAAAGACCACTGAAGGATATAATATTACCTAAGTAAACAGGAAGTGCATTGTAGGCAACTTCCACAACTCTAGAATTGACAGAGACATCTTACTGCCTGGACAGTTACCCAAAGTTTTTCTGTAACATGGGGATATGTATTCTTCAGCCTACTGGCACATAGTATCTGGCAGACTTTTCCATGAATCAGGAAATTTCAAAGACATATCCCCCTTTAAATGTAAACATATAGACAGAAGGATTTCCCACACCATGTCTGCTGTAGAGTTTAAATTTAGTCATGATTTTTTCAAGTCGTGATAGATTCTCTTGAGTAGGAAGCCATACTAAACTAGTATGGCTACTGAAATATGAGTTCCGTTTCAACAGGGAAAAATGAGAACCTAAAAAATGAATCTGCAAAGTATATTGTGATTTTAAAGATTTAATTTTTAAAAATTGGATGAGCATGTATATATGAGTTTTTATGTACAGGTGACAGAAGAGGCATCATATTTTTTTGGATATGAAATTTCCTGTGATTGTGAGCCATCAAGTATGGTGCTAGGAAGCAGGTTCTACTCCTCTGCAAGAGAAGCAAATGCTCTACACAGCTAAGCTAGCTTTCCTGGACATGTTTTGCAATTGCAAATTACTACATTACCAGTCTGCTAAGCATTGGGAAATCAAACCTAAGAAAGATACAAGCACAGTTATAAGAAAGAGAAAAAAATGCTAACAGTGTAGTACAAGAGACTGAGTTGAAAGAACAGAGTGTGCTGAAGTAATTTAAAAAAATAAACAAGATTCTACTTGATATAATGTTGAATATGCAAAGGCATAATTTACTATAATACAAATATGTATAAAAATCATTTGATTTATAAAAAGTTTTTCAGCCAAGTGCATGACAAGCTGAAGTCAGGGAAAAGTTCTATGGATAAGATTGTGTGCACATGATATGTCACAAAATCATTTTACTATAGCAATCAGTTATATTCAGAGTTCAATTAAATATGCAGAATTTGTGATAAATTAATAATCAGAGTAAGTATCAATCCTCAGTGTTCAGACAACATTTGCATAAAAGATTTAACAAGTATGATGTTTTTACACAGTCTTAACCATGCATGATCTTGGAAAAGAAAACAATGGATTTTGTTCTGCGCTAGAAAATGGAGCTTCTACCAAATGATCACAACCTCTCTGTCAAGGACATTTTCATGAAAACTACAGTTGTATAAACAGAGTCTTCGGTAGAAATGAGTTCCTATTATAAATGTGAAAACTGCATAAAGTCAGGGGTGTGGAGGAGCTTAAAGTCACAAAGGCTTGGACTGAGAGCATTAGAGATACTTGGAATATGATGTTCTATAAATCATATATGACTTTGTAATAACTGTGTTTCTTATGCAGCAGGATGTATCACATACATATTTATAGTCACTTATGCTTTCTTGGAGAAATGCTTTGTTCTAGGATGGGCCAAAACCTCTTGAGAAATCTCAGAGACTTCATGTTTCATCTAGAAACTGTTCGCCACAGCACTTTAAAGTCAAAACATCTTAAAGAATGTGATCTGTGTTTTGCTCCCTTCCATTGACTTATTTCATGCCCTGGTCTACAACCCATCTGTATGTAAATTTTAGCTCTATTATTATTCACAATTTATTAAGCACCCTCCATATCATGTCTTAGAGCACATTTGAAATGACCTTAAAATAGAGTGTTGGTAATTTTAACTGACTCACTTTGACAGGATTCCCACCCACTCACTTGATGCCTTATGAAGACACTGATGATAATCAAGGTGCAATTATCCAAAGCAGCAAGGGAAGTCAGCAATGTTTGATGATTAATCATAAAACTGCTGTCAATTATAGAGACAGTCATCTTGTCTTCCCTGGAAGAGGTCTGAAGTAGAACATTTCATTCTCACAGACATTATAGAGACACGTGTCGTAACTGTCAAGCTTGGCAAATCGCTGTGTGGAACAAAATAGCAACTTTTACAATATATAGTCATTTAATAAACCTTGACAGAGAAGTTCCATCTTTATAGATGCTTCTTTATCATTTACCTAGCTGTTTTGTCATGTCCAGTCTAAAATATCTGTTAACTTATAAATGTGCCTGGATATTACCATGACTGTTAGCTTTAACAGACTTTGGAACTTACAGGGTATCAAAGCATGGAATGAAATTTAAAAAACCATGTAAGTTAAAATATTAACCTGTAAAATCTACATTTGTAACAAAACAATATAAACTCAATTAACACTCAACACCAAACATAAAAGAAAAATGGAATAAGAGTCCAAGTAAGATTTTGTGAAGAGTAGGGGCCCTGGGACTACCAATTATTAGTCCTAAAAAAATACTAAGATGGTAAAAGATTGCAGAAAGTGTGTAAAGATGAACAAAATTGCTCTTTTCCATATATATTGCATATTTTTCCAAATATTTGAGAAAAGACCATCCATTATTTTGCTTCAATTTTCAGCAATTTGTGTCATGCAATAGGCTAATATAGAATAGACTAACCATCATTCCCACATAGAAATCAACACACCAAATACATATTCCAAAATATTTCTAAAGCAGAAACTTGAATGGATATAAAAAGTATTTACCTGCATGGCACTCAATTCAGGTAAGTTTCCATAAATATATTTTTAGGG
The DNA here is from genome assembly GCF_000317375.1 of Microtus ochrogaster. NCBI lineage: Eukaryota > Metazoa > Chordata > Mammalia > Rodentia > Cricetidae > Microtus > Microtus ochrogaster. Next base: position 38,905,514 of record NC_022020.1, on the reverse strand, counting down.
CAATCATACATACATACATACATACAGGTATAAATATATTTTTAGGGCAAGGATACATACATACATACAGGTATGTTTCCTTTTCCTTTTCTAAAAAAATATTTAAAATTTCAATTAAGTATCTCTTTCTCCTTTCCTTTTTGTCACCCCAGCCCCTCCCACGTCCTTTCCCTTGATACCTTTCTTGTTTCCTGGGTGCTCCTTCTAAAATTGGTGACCTCATTTTCTTTGGTTATTTTTATATCTAAGTTCATAAATATGTGAGTACAGCCTGCCGAGACTGCTCAGTGTTGCTTGTGTATATGTGATTTCAGGGCTGATCACCTTTTATTGAATACCAAATATAAACTTATCTCTGGACAAGACTGATTCTCCCTCTCATTTATTAATTGCCTGTAATTCTTTGTTGTGTCTTTATTGACTCCCTCAAGCTGAAATCACAAGACAACCCTGGAAATTTAATAACAAAGAATGACATATTTGATAAATATACAACTTATTAGTTTACATCAATTGAAGTCTATAAGAAAGTGCATATATTTAGACAAGTGCAACCTGAGTCTAAGCTATGAGGGTTCCAAATATAAAGATAACAGAGAAGGAAAGCAATAGTGGATTACTTCATTAAGATAAACCATAATATTTTCACCCAGGAGGTGGTGGCACTTTAATCCCAGCACTCGGGAGGCAGAGGCCGGCAGATCTCTGTGAATTTGAGGCCACCCTTGTCTACAGAAGCTAGTTTCAGAACAGGCTTCAAAGCTACAGAAAAAATCCCGTCTCGAAAAATCGCAAAAAAGAAACAAACCATAATCTTTTAATAAGGATGCAAAGTACATGTCATCAATAAGAAGAAAGGAAAACACAGCTTTATTAAAATTAAGAACAGTGGAAGCAAAAATTATGAGTGTAAGATGTTAATTTAAGTTTACAAAAGATTTTCACTCCTATCTATTAGAACAAAGATCTGCATCTTTAGGCTAGACATCAGACTGACAGAATCAGGCCATGCTACTCTGTTGCTTTCTTTAGGCCAAAGTGTTAAGAAGCTGTCAACATTTTGGCCTAACAGAAGCTCCTGTTTTGTAGTCCTAATGAGGACATGGACCCTCCATGATCTCTGTCACATATGCTATACTGACACATATCAGTGATGGGAGACTTCCTACAACCCCTGAAAGGTGTTTTTAAAAAATACTTTTATTCAGGGGATTCGTCTGAGAGACCTCAGTGGGACTGCTGAGGATATTGCCTTGTAGGCTATTCTTTAGAGGCTTCTATTACCTCCTTTGTGACTCTCTCTCAATCTCCACCTGTATTTCTCTGTCATTCTTTTTAAAAGAAATATATGTACATATAAAGCTAACATTATAGGGCAGGGTCCACATCCAAAACCAATGGGGCAACATATAATAAATCCGTGGGTTATAAACAAAACAAGCAAAAAGAATGTAAAGTTGAGTTCGTTGGTAGGTAGAGATAGGTTTTGGAGAAGTTGAATAAGGGGTAAATGTAATCAAAACACATTGTATGAAATTCTTAAAAACAGTTAAAATTTAAATATATATATATATTTAATATATATATACACATTTCACAGAGGACAGCTAAGCCCACTAGAAAACACAGATATTTACACTACGATTTATAACAGTAGCAAAATTACAGTTACAAAGTAACAAACGAAAATAATTTTGTAGTTGGGGATCGCCACAACACTAGGAACAGTATTAAAGGGTTTCAGCCTTAGGAGGGCTGAGAACCACTGCTCTAAATGGAAAGGGAGAGGAGCAAGGGTGCAATGAAGTCCACATGACATGAACAAAAATGAGGAACAACTGGAGAAGGAGAAGGGTTGGGGAAGGCACTGTAGAAGGAAGATAGAGAAGAGAAAAGTACAACACACATTTGTAGTCATATGAAAGAGCTCCACAATATCCTGGAATGGTTTAAAACAAAGGTTTATTTATCTGGGGATGAACTCACAGAATGAGTAGTGATCCGAAGTCCTCTGTGTGCGCTGGAAACTAAAACTGAATCTAACAGAAAATCGGGGCTGCACACACTTTTTGTCTCCTCTTATAGTATATGAGACCATACCTAAAATGGGCTTGTATCTTAAAGGCTATTGGCTGAAGAAGTTCCCACAACAGCATAAATTACTGAAAATGTTATGATAAAATCCATTACATTATTTGCTAATTTAAAAAGCTAACTAGAAAATAATTATATGATAGAGGCTTCAATTTATTATTCTCTCAGACAATGCATCTCAACCGCAGTTTTCCCTCCCTCTAAATTTCTAGTTTAGAATAAGGCAGCTAAAAATATCATTGTTTTTTAACTTTGTCTCATATGCGATAATACTGTAGCCACATGACCTATATGTATTTCCTGATCAGTTATTATTTCATTAGCTCAACTAATAAAAAGAAAATATTTAGAACATATTCTTGTCTTGTTCTAAGTCTTATCTGTTTTTCTTTTCAGCATCACGAATATCAGTGTCTTCAGTGTCACTGTGCAATTGCAATTTGATCATTAAGGCAGACAGACGATTACATAATGTTCGCCAAAAAAAAAAAAGTTGTATAATTCCCTGCCTGTGTTCTGGCACAGCCCATTTTTTTTTTCTCTGACTGCATTACCAACAGATTGTAGACAGGCTGAAACCAGTCTTAATTTTCTCTTGTAATTAAGGCGTCCCATTTCTTGGTCTGGTTATGCTTGCCAGGAAGCACAAGAATTCCTGGAAATGTTTTTGGGAAAATGCCTCAGTGGAATTCAGGCGGCACACCATAGAAACCTTTTACACCATCCCATGAACAAGCAAAGTATTGCATATCCAAAGTAGTATATCATTCTATAACCTGGCTGGGTAGTTCACATTACCCTAACAGTTCTTTAAGGCTGACACAGAAAGATGGTTTGAACATTAGCAGGAAAGAGTAAAAGCACCGCTGACCATCTTCGTCATTTGTTCGCTCAATGAACTTGAAAGGGTTATTTAACCTCAGTGTGGCTTGGTTTCCCATCTATAAAATGGGCAGGGCTATTATGGTCTGTTAAGGACATTTAAAGCATATATTATTTTAGGATGCTTAGATTAGTGTTGGTCCTTATAGTACACCAGGAAAGCTGTATTTTCCTGCTTCCCATTGTTTATTTTTTGTTCAACAGTTCTAAGACAAGCAAGCAGACGGACTTAAAACAATGTGCATTTATAACTTCACGTATTTTTTGGAGCAGAATTCTTTACAAAGCCTAGTGGACTTGTCACTAAGGCCACAAACACAGTATTTGTCTAGGTAGCACTTTCATCTGTCAGAATGACTGGGAAATGGCCTTCTCCTGAGCTCACATGGCTGTTGGCAGAACTCAACTTCTTGTCAGTAAGCATAAAAGATTGTACCTGCCCACAGTTACCCTTTGGTTCTTGCTATATGGGACTCTGTGATGTGACAGATTGCATCAATATACCATTAGGGAAAAGTCTAACAGAAAGAATATACAAAAATGTAACATAATCTATGAAACCATCTGGTCACTTTTGTTATATTCTCTTGATTTAAAGCAAACCACAGGCTCTGGCCACACTCCGCAAGAAAATATTGCCCAAAGTTATTTTAGTTTCACACCCCAACCAAAGTACCTTAGGGAAGGAATGGTTGTAGTGGGCTTACAGTTCTAGGTTACAGCCCATCATTGAGGGGAAGTCAGGGCAATAGCTCAGGCAGCTAGCCACATTATTTCACATGCAAAAGCACAGAGAAACACATGGATACCTATTGGCTACTTTAATCTAATTTTCTCCTGTCTTCTGCTGCTCAGGACCCACTTCCTCTGGAATGGTTCTGCCCTCAGTGGACCTTCAACATCAATGATCAATGAAGACAGCCTCTATAGATGGACACACAGACCAATCTGGTATGGAGAACTACTCAGTTGAGGATCTTACTCAGATGATTGTAGTCTATGGGAAGTTGTCAGTTCAAACTCTACATCATTGTAAATCTAAGGAGACAAGGGTTATAAGTTTCTTTTTAGGGGACATCATCCATGTGTGTTTGGTTTTATGAAGTTGCATCTCACAGAATGAGCTGCTTGCTTTTCCTTGACATCTAGAAAGTTTATTTCACATACCAGTTGTGTGCTGAGGGGACCTTACTGCTACTCGTGAGAGCAAGTTGAGTATCAAGGGGAAGTACACATTCAGTGACTTACTATCACTAAGCATTACTAAGTCATACTAGCCACGCCTGTGACACACACAAGGGAAAAGAGTCAGGCTTTCATCAGAAGGTCGAATAATTGCCTTCACAAACTTTTCATCCTTGGTAAATATCCCTTAAGTTCCTTTATCGGAATTTTTCAACCATGTGATTTTAAACATACTTATTCAGAAATAGCTTATACATTTTAATTCAGAAGCAATTAGGTGTTATTTTTGACAGGAAAACCAAATATAGTTCACTTATAGGTTATAGAAATGTAAATACTAATGACTTCTATATGAGATCTCTTAATTTACTATGTAACCTTAGGATTCCAGGATACCTTTAATATAATAACCTTTGCTACGTTATGTTCCTGAAAAATAATAGTTATCAAATAAGGTCAAGAGATTTTACCCCTTTTGTATATATTTTATTTTTTTCTTATTATGTGTGTGCATGATTAATGTGGGCTCTCTCTCTCTCTCTCTCTCTCTCTCTCTCTCTCTCTCACACACACACACACACACACACACATGGTGGTCAGAGGACAACTATGTGGAGTCACATTTCTTCCTACCTCCTGTAAACACGTATTCTTCATGTTAAACTCAGGTTACAGGCTTGCATAAAAAGAGCTTTTGTGAATTGAGCCATATTTCCGTCATATTTATTCTTGTATATAATTTTTCAACAAGAAAACTGCCTGTAACACGCACATTTTAAAGCCCTCATCTATTTCATGGTTTAATACCACAAAGCAAAAATATATGGTGAAAATATGAATATTTTCTAGTATAATCTCAGTAAAAGATGCAATTGTTCATTTTGTTAGCTTAATGTTTACTGCAACTTAATAGGTTATTATCAAGTGAATCTAGGGGTAATTGTATTATAATAGTAGAAACTTTTTATTAATGAGTAGATAGCATTAACTTTATATTTGTTTTCAGTTATTATTTGAATTTTCACATATATATCTGAATTATCTCTTGAACCAAATTCTTTTTGATAGTTTGTGTGTAAATGAGAAGAAAAATATTATATAGTACATTCTTTAATGGACAAAATTAGATGGATTTGTGTTAGACGCAACCTACGGCTATTATTTGCTGTTATTTAGGCTTTATAAACTTTTTAATATAAAAAAACTCCCCAAACTATGCTTTTACACCTTTTCCCTAAGGAAACGAATATTAACCTTGACCATATATACAGATATTCTCATGACCTGCCTCCACATGGAAGTTTAATGATCCCATCTGGGCATGAATTTAGGAACAGATCTTAATTTGTCAAAACGAATTGAGAAGCTTTCCTCCCTTACATCTGGCACCTAGCACTAAAGAATGATTTTTAATAAACAATTCAGGGCACAATAAATGTCTGAGAGAAGGAACTTGGCTATGAGTTTCCTGTGATGTAGCAATTATGAATGTTTCCCTGAAACATTTGATATACAGTGAACAAAAAAGAGGTGGTAAGGAGAAGAAAGACAAAAGAATGTTTCTAAATGAGGCACAGAATTAATGAGAAATCATCATAAAATTATGAAGAGACTAGACACATAGTATCAAAATCTCCAGAAGAGGCAAATTCATTTTAGGTCTTTCACAGAAAACTTTAGAAAGATAGAGATTTGAAAACAACTTACTTATGGAAACATATCTGTTCTTCCGTGTAATCATCTCCATTCTGCTTGGAGTTTTATTGTGCTTTAGTTTATTATATTTACTTTTGTGTGTTGTACTTGTTGGTTGCGTTTTTACTTACTCAATCACGAGCTTTAAAATATTTTATCACATAGGAAGAAAACATCTCTTCTAATCATCTATATTAAGGTTCAACATATGAGACAAAAGGAAAAACTTCTAAATTAGGGGGTCATATGTGGAAGATTGGCAGAGATTGGAATATGGCAACATTTTATACATTCGTGCCATATTTGTTAGAATTATTTTACTAAGGCAATTGAAAATAATTAGTCACTACTTTGTCCACTTCTTGATTGTCTTGGAATTTACAAAATACATATAGTCAGTAGAAACCGTTTACTCTGAGTAGCGACTTTCATCTTGCTGGAACACACAACAGAATCTCAGCCCTCTCTTACTGTGGAGTGAGTCTAGGGGTCTCACTTTCTTATCCTTAACCAGTAGTCAGCAGGTAGGACATGTTTTCATATCTTCAAAAGTTCTATATTCATGTGATTCATATTATTTCCCAAATAACTCAAGCACATATAATCTACTATTTATTTAAACAATTATTTCCTCATGGTTTTTGTTTACTTTACATTAACATTGGCCATGTATCTAATTACTCCAGTGGGTGACATTGATATACTGCTTGATTCTCCCTGAAGAGTCAATCTTAAAGGCAGCTTGTCCACAATGATTCAAGGCATTCAATAAGCCTGAACATTGCATTTGTACCCAAAAAGTTCAGCATGTACGAGGCAGGATTAAAGACATAGTACAGGAGTTTAAAAGTGATCATGGGTATGTTCAAGAGATTCCAGGGAAGAAACAAAAATGAGATAAAACTTTTGCTTTCTTTCTATTAGTCTCAAAAGTGCATCACGACCTTGTGCTTGAAACTGTAGAAGTGTGTAAAAGTAAACATTATAACAGTTTAATTTTCCTTGCTTATTATAGATAAGAGTCTTCTTCTTAATTACTTCTTTGGCCTTTTAATTATAGATTCAAGGGGGTTTGACTTAGCATGGAGAGAGCCTAGAGTACTGGAGAATCCATTAACAAACTAATGTTGAATTAATTAGGTCCCCAACAGATCAAGCGTTATAATAAATTTTCCTTTGTATGAGTAAAGATATATATCCACTGGAGAGTAGTACAGGTAGTACACAAAGGAGCGCTGCTTGCCTTTTGAGAACAGTTCCTAGTGTGCACCTTACTGTTTTCTAGTTAGTCAGTGTTTTCCTTATTTACCTTCTATTTGCTTTTAAAGTTTCTGGCCAACAATGTTGTCCTTAAAAAAAAAAATCACTGGCTCTTTTCCTGTTGGGAGAGTCCTAGATTTCTCTGGAGGCAGTAATATTGTGATCTGTCAAAGAAATTGGGACTTATGGATAGACAAATTAGCCTTTATTTGGATAAGACACTCAATAGCAAGATAGACGAATATTGTGAAAAAATAAGCAGTCCGAAGGTGATGAGATTTATGTATTCAATTTGTTGAAAGAAAGCATGATGCATTGCCACACAAGATCAGATGTGCCTTCAGATTTATAAAGCAGAGAAGAAGAGAGAAACTAATCTAGTCCTGAGTATGCACAGAACAACAGATATTTTCTCCGTGATTTTGTTTGACAGGTCAAGTTTCTTTCTATCTTTATGTTTTCCATTTTAACATTTTGGGGATTGGGGGCTTGTATTTTTTGAGATTATGATATTATTACATCATTTCTTCATTCCACTTTTCCCCTCCAAACCTCTTGTATATACTTGCCCTCTTTCAAAATCATGGCCTTTTTTTGATTGTTGTTACATGCATATATATATATATGTGTGTGTGTATGTGTATGTGTGTGTTGTGTATTTACATATTAAGTACACACAGGTATGCATTCTAAACACATAAATATAACCTGCTTAGTCTGCAAAAAGTTACTTATAAACATGTTTTCTGAGATGAAATTTGGTATTGGATAATAAGTGGATATGTTCATCCCTGGGCAAGATTCTTCTTTGGCTCAATGTTTTTTTAAATTCATCATTTTCAAAGCTATAGGATTGAAATCTTACAGGATCAAATCTATCAGCTCAAGAAGAATTCATTCTGTAACTTGTTCAGGCTATGACTCGACCATAGTCTATATAAATCCATCATTTTTGTTATCCTTGAAGGAAGGAAATGCAGAAGAAAGCAATATCTTTTCTGCTTTATATAGTTCCATGTTCAAATTCACTGTGGTTAATAACTTATGAAGTAAGATGGTAATTTTATAAGTAAATAAGTAAAATACATTGAAAAACATTATCCAGGAAAGATGTTATGTAGTCCTGTTTTTAAAGAGAAAGGTAGAATAACAAATTTCATGGAGAAACTTGGAGAAATTGTTGTTCTTTCTGAAAATGTGGGTGGTGAAGAGTTTTCAAATGGATGGCTGTAAGAGGCACCAGAAGCTAGAAAGGTAAAAGAAAAGTAAGATGTTAGCCAGTGTCAAATCTATTACAAAATATTATATATAGTGCTGAAAGTTTTGAGGTATGCTAATTAAATTTAAGTTTTAGTTTCTTGCATTTTTGTGACCCAGCATCTCCAATTATCTAAGAATTTTTATCAATTCTAGCAATGAAGTATGGGATCTAATCTCAGTTACTACTTACACATTGGATTAATTTCCTTCTTTGCTTTTCTGACAATCTATGACTATTGACTAACCTTCTGAAAAAGCATTTATACTACAATTTCATTTTTTCCTTAGAATGTTCCAACTCAAATTACAAAGTTTGAGTCACAAGTCAAAGCAACCTCATGATTCCATTTTATGACCAGAAAATGATTGTACAAAACTAAAAACCTACAGTGTGATACAAATAAGACATTATGTTCTTGTTTCCCATTTGAAGAATATTAAAGGTCAGCATGTTTATAAACATTTCTATATCCTCTTGAGCAAGATTATATCTCACTGCATTTTAATTAGACAGTTTAATTGTGTTTGGGAATACCGAATTTACAAAAACTAAATTTGATAGAAACATAAATAATTTATTTAAATCTAGGAACAGAAGGTTATCTTATTAATTAGCGAAGATGCCAATGATTATAATAACCAGGTAAGAACTACAACACAAACCGAACCATTAGGAACAAATTCAACATACAAGAGCATATTTTGCATTAATAAGGAAAGCAATATGTCAATTCCCCAAAGATTTACCTTGGTAATTTTAGTGACCTTAGTTGTTACTTTTGGTCAAGAGTTAGGCAGGGAAATCTAAACTGAATGCTGGGAGAAAGAAGGCAGAGTCAGGAAGAAGCAATGGAGCTGATACCAGAGATAGACATGCAGAAATTTTGCTGGTAAGCCACAACTACGTGGCAATACACAGATTAATGGAGATGGGTTAATTTAGGATATAAGAGTTAGCCAGAAATATGCTTAAGCTATTGGCCAAACAGTATTGCAAATAATATAGTTTCTCTGTGGTTATTTCAGGAGTCTTGGCAGTTGGGAACACACAAGCAGACTCCTACTATACAAACAGAATGAAGGAAAGGTAAAAATGCTACATGGTAGAACATAGATTAATAGAAGCAGCTTGATTTAAGTTAAAAGATCTAGTTAGGAGACAAGCCTAAGCTAAAGGCAAAGCTTTCAAAATTAACAAGAATTCTTCATGTTGTTATTTGTGAGAAAGATGGGTATAAATAGTCATACTAATTAATTAATAGTGTAAAATAATAAAGGTAAGTCTTTACATAAAGAGTAATGTACTGTAAGGAAAATAAGCCATGTAAAGATGGGAAATACCCAGGGCATCTGGATTCTCAATTGTCTTTTGTTGGCTTTGAATTTTTTAAATGCTACTGAACCAAAATGAAAACCAAGACCAAAACCAAAACAACAGCTGCTAAGAGATTTTTGATTGTGAAAACAACTACCCAATTAAATCAGGCTATATATTTTAAGGATGTCTTACCGAATGGAAACATGGTTAGAGGGGCTATAGTTTTCTTTCCATGGGAAATAAAAAAAACTTTGACATTCTCCAAATTTAATAAAGACTATATTTGACTGAAGGAGACTTCCTGAAAATCTTGACTATAGACATAAAGGAAGAAAAAAAAAACTCCAAGAAGGTGACATGTAGGCTGATCCCTTGGCATGAGAAAAGCTCTGAGACTAGATGAGACATAATAAATCTTATTGAGTACCGAGTCCTTATGACAGTTGAGTTATACAGTTCACAAGGACTTATAAAGTTGACATATGCCCTTGACCTGCTCAAACTTAGAAAAGAGAATTATCTTTCGCTGAGTTGTACACATGGCACATTCCATACTTGTGTTAATGAAGATATATACATTACCCTTAAAAGCTTGTGTGTTTTCAGAAAAAAAAAAAAACAGATATCAATAATGGTAAGTAATCCATGTTATCCAGTCTCTCAGAATGCCTCTGTTATAGCTTTCTCAAAATTCATTATTGAATTGGTGTGTTTATCTTGCCAAAGAAAATTTTGTAGGTTATGTGTTCCATATCTTCTCAGAAACATTCATGATTTTTTTCTACCCCAGACAGTGCATTCATAATGCATTCTGGCACCATGAAGACCAACTGACAGGGAAGAAATTTCAAGGATCATATACAGTTTAAATTCTCAGTGTTTGCCACCCAAGTTTATGGACTCTTTGGCAAGAAAATCATATAGTCTTGTCTGTTGGGAAAGGAATAGCATGTGTAACAATAACATAAGGTATTGGGGTCCTCTGGATCTCCTTATCAATAGCTGATAAGAACTCATTTCATGCTTGGACCTAGATTTTTTTTTTAGTTTAGTAAACTTTGGCTTCTGGAATGGGCATTTTATCTATATATGCACAGATTTTTTTCATTTTCTTCATTTATTTTCTAGTTATATGTTTAAAATAATAGGTTTCCTTAAGAATTTCATAAGTTCTTAGTCTTTTTAGACTTTTCCCCAACCTCTTCTCTCTTTTTCCCCCAACCCTCATCCACCTTTAAACGTTTCCACTTTTGTTATTTGCTCCTCTAATTTCATATCACATGTGTTAGGCTATCTTCTGTTCCATAATTCAACATCAATGTGTTCTTAGATAACTACTTTGGATTGGCAAATAGGTATAAAGAGAAATAGTGAATTAAAATAAAGCTAAAAAGGTAAATAAGCATTGTGTAAATATTCATATCTTCTATTCATCACTAATTTAATTATTTAAATTATTTAAGTTTTAATTATTTACCATTAAGCTAATTATTTCTCATTGAAGGCCGAAAAGCTGTTAATATTGTAATTGGTGCTTATTTTAAACATATACTTGGCCTATTGCTTTATATCTGCTACAAATAATAATTAAATTGCAATAGTAACAATCATTTTAACGATTTCATTTCATGTTGTTACATTCATAGAAAACATGTGTGAAAAGAATATTCCCAAATACAAGCCTGAAATTCTGAAAATATCTTTGTGAAATAATAAAGCAACTTTCATAAGATATACTAAAGCAATGATTTAAGATCAAAATGTAAATACATAGTTTGTATGTTATTTTGTAAATAGTACAAAATACAACCATTTTGTACATAGTAACATTAATGATTAATTTACATGCATTGTTTGCTCTAAAATTACTAAGTTTGCTTTCTGTCAGTTTGGCCAGTGTTTAGAAGAGATTGCTTTTTATAAAAACACACTAAGTAATCATGCTGTCAAAGTTTGTGATACAGTATCATGAGCAGAAATTCTTGCACCAGATTTATAGCTACTTGATACAGACTTTCTTTGACCTTCCTCTTGTTCCTATTCCATTAGCAATCACACAATAAAATGAATTATTATAATATAGTGCAATGATTGTTAACATATATAGATATTTTAATACCTGCAAACGTATACTTTAAATTCAAGCTATTTAGAATAGTGTTGGTCAATTCATATATAATAACAGAAGAATCTATCAGAAGGTCATTATAATTGTAAATATATACATAACAAACACAGTCATACCCAGTTACTTAAAACAATATGATGATATCAAAAGCTGCAGATTAACACTAGCACAGTAATATTGAATAATATGTATACCCCATTCTCAGGAATAGCTAAGTCATTCAGAAAAAAAACTTATAAAGAAACATTATATCATAATAAAATACACAAATACAGAGTATATTTGTCATAAAAAGAAATGACTTAACAGAAGTCTATAGAACATTTTACCCAAATACTAAATATACATTCTTTTCAGCAGTCCATAGAATTTTCTCCAAAGCTAACCAGATATTAATATACAAAGTAAGTTTCAACAAAGAGAAAAATTTAAATAATATCTTACATTTTATCTGACCCCAATAGATATAAAAAAGAGGCCATGATAGTAAGTACAGAAACCACAATAGATATAAAAATTAAAGGCTATATTAGTAAGTACAGAAATACTTGTTGACTAAATAACACATTGTTGAATGATATATGGGTTACTGAGGGAAAAATATATTCCACAAAATGGAGTCTAGGTTGGTGTCTGTACTGAACTAGAATTATAACCATACTCAGAAATAAACCTGGAAACTTTTCCAACTATGTAGATTTGGTAACCAACAAAAGAGCTATGTATACCACAGTCATCTGAAACTACTTAAAGTATAAAACAGGAAAAGAGAAAAATAGCTATTAATTTATACAATTATTTTGGTTATTTTTCCCTGTCTACAGTTTTATGTGGTTTTGTTGTTGTTTATTTGTTTGTTTGTTTGCTTGATTGTTCTTTCAAAGGATATGTTGCATCATTAAATTATTAACTTGAGATCCCCCCAAATTTTGCTATAGGTACTTAGTGCTCCAAACTTTCTCCTTAGGACTATCTGCATTGATTCCCATGGATAAGGATTTGGTCTATATTCATTTTCATTAAATTTTGGGATGTGTTTAGATGCTAAAGCTTATTGTTTAACTAGTAACACACAAATGTTACTATATTTTTCTGGGGTTGTTTTTATATTTAAAATTAAAATTGCATAATATTCATTTGTTAACAGAACTGAAAAAATTGAAAAGTTGTATAATTCTCCAATTTTGAAAATTATTTTTATAAAACACACATACTTATATAAATAATTATCTTTTTGTCTGACTATAGTTTTTTCCTCAATTTCAGAATTAAAATGCTTTCTATAAATTTAAATTTAATTATTAGATTTAATTCTATATTTCATTAGAAGTTGCGCTAATAAAATACACTGTTTTTCAACAATGTATCATTTTAGGTTTCAGCCCTCTTGCAAACATACTTGGATCTATTCCTCCCAGGTTTATCATTTCACCAATGCTAGCATCCACAGATGAGTTTTACAGGCACTGTAGTAGGCTTTCTTTAACTTTTAAGATACCCTGTACATGCTACTCAGGAAAGAATTCTACATGTCTCTTGGACAGCTCTAGTTCATAGAGACAAACACAAAGTCATAGTTAGATTTAGAACGATGAAAGGGCACTTGCAGAGTAGTCACAATGAGAGTGATCTAATTGATTCAGAAATTACAAAAAAAAATTGCATAAGCTACCAATCTCTAACAGTAAGAAAGGGCTTCTGAGACAAAGCGCTCACAGCTTCTCATTTGTTTCACTTATAAAATAGTGGGGATCTTTGCTTCGTTTTTCTTCCATTTTCATTAACTAAACACTTTCAACAAAACTTCCAAACCAGTATTCAGACTTACTGAGAATGTCAATTCTCTCACCTAGACGCATACTTTCATATCATATGTGCAAAGTTGAGTTTGAGACAAGCACTTATCACACAATGTAACTGTCCCTGAGAGCAACAACACCGGGTAGTTCTGCCCCTGCCTTCATCTCTTGCTTTCTGCACAGTCACAGTGCTTAGCTTTGTTTAAAAGACAAGACAGTAAATTTTCTTGAGAAGCATTTTATTATAATTGGTGTCTTTGGATTATAGTTTAATGAAGTTCTACAAATAGCTTCTGGAATATTTTATTAGTTTAGGGGGAAACCTAATTACTTATTGTTTTGAAAGTTAAAATGTCTCTTCAACTGGCATATTATTTACAAGATGAATCAATAAATATTACAAGTTGTCTTTAAAGGAATTTGTTTTTAAAATTTTAGTTATTGAGGAACTTTTTTCAATTATTCAGACATTGGCATTGCCCCTCAAAACATTTTGATTACTCCCATTCCTAAGCATAAATAAAATGACCATGTATTTGGAGTTAACTGAAATGCATTCTCCAGACAGTCAACAAAAACTTTAGAAGTTGTTTTATGTGATTAGGTCACATTTTACAAATATTTTCCACCAAATTTATGGCTTATATCAGGAGTAGCATATATATATATATATATATATATATATATATATATATATATCAAAATAAATTTAATAAGATATATGTACTTTGAGTGGCCACAGAAGTAGCACAGAAAGAGGATTTGAGATGACTATAAGGGGTATTCCTAGAAAAGTCTGCACCACAACCATCCTCATTGGCATATTTTCCAAAAAATATTTATTCTGATATTGCAGGTGTAATTGAACAAGGAGAAGTCCTATTAAAATAACAAACAATAGAAACATGTTTTATTTCACTGTATCCAAACAAACAAGCCAAAGACAGGCAAATTTTAAATATTTAAATTTTGTTTGTATATCTTATTTATACACAATGATGGGCCACAAAATGACACTTTCATCAATATGTTTTGAACTTTTTTTGCCACAACTTCTCTTTTCTCTTTCTTTCTTATTGACCTTCTCTTATCCCCAAATTTAAATATTAAATGAGATTCCATAATCAGAATCAGAGAATAATAAAGCTCTTATTTAGAATCTATAGGAGAAATATCTTTAAATAATTTATCTTAGACTATCAATTAATAAAGAGATACTCAATGCATAAAACTAAAACAAATTAGAATTGAGGGTTGAAAAGAAGGGAGATACAACAGTTTATTTTAAAAAATAAAGAGATGGTCACTCATTCTGAAGAAGATAAAAAGGAAAAAAAATCTTACATGGAGCAAGCTCAGTGTTTCTGTTCCTTACTTGGCCAAGGTGGCCCAACTGCTGTTTCAGATGAATAGAAAAAAAAATAATGCACTTCATTTCTTATGAGAAAAAGAAATTGGAAACTTCTAATTCACACACTTTCTAATCCCCCAAAGGTATTTTATTTCCTTCTTTGAATTGGGTATCTTTATAATTTTGATCTGAAGGCAAATATTTTCATAGCTTTAAAATAACGAGGGCCCTTTGAAGACACTATCCAATTTCTTATACAGTCAACACTACCATCTCAATATTCTAATGACTTATACTTTTTACTTTGATGTAAAATTGGATTCCCTCTTAATGACGCCAAATGTTCTGACTGTGTTTTTATTTGCTGATTTTAAAAAGTTAGACTTTATTTTTACTACATCCTTCATGTTTTTGCTCTTTTAGTTCAAATTCATTGATTTCTCTTTACTGCCCATTTTCAACTCTAATGAAATTCTTTGTTTCTTGTTTTTTCAGCTTGATGTTGTTTCTTGGTCACTCGCAATTTCCCCATTATGGATTCATCCAGGCTGCTTTTAAAAGCATTCAGCATATTTTCTTGGGCAGAACCTCAATACCAGAATCATGGGAATACAGAAATAATGTACAAATGAAACTCAAAATCTGTTCAATTTTCATAGAAATTTCACTTAAAAGAATATCATTTTTGGCAATGATCTGATCTGCTTATATGTTTAAGAGAATCTAGGATATTTTACCTTTATAATATCTCCAACTGTTTGTCTTAGATTTGTAACATGAGAGCCTGCTTGTTGGGGTTTCTGTCCTGCCAGGTCCCCACAGTCCTTAGGTCCCAAAGAATCACACAGAAGGTCTACATAAGTTATAAAACTGATTGGTCCATTATCTCAGGCTTCTTATTAACTCTTATAACTTATATTAGCCCATTATTTTAGCATATGTTAGCCACCTGCTTCGGCACCCTTTTTAATGGGGCAGCTCACATCTTCCTTCTTCGGTATCTGGGCAGGATTGCGGAGTAATGGGCTTCTTCCTTCCTAGAATTCTTCTGTACTTGCTGATATCTCGGGAGGGACCTCCAATTGCCGCGTATCATGCCCCCGTGTCTGTGCTCTGTGCGCTAGAACCCTTCGAGCAAGGGGCTGGAGGTTGAGAATATAGACACAAAGACAGACCGACAGGCAAACCTTTAAACACTGATACCAAAGCCCCAAGTGCTCCTTTATTGTGTCCAGAGGCAGATTAAATAGAGATAGCCACGCCCCAGCCAAACCCACCAGAAACCACTCTCCTGCCATCAGGAACTCCTGAAGGTCTCTTGCTCAGAGCAGTTGAAGGCACTCAGATCAGGGGAAAACAAGATGTTTACAAGAAATTCAGGATCTGGGTTCTCACTGCTCCCAACATGTACTCATTGATACGCCTCTACTTCCTGTCTGGTTATCCTGCCTGTACTTTCTGCCTGGCTACTGGCCAATCAGTGTTTATTTAAAACAAAACTGACAGAATACAGACCTGCCCCACACCACTACTGTGATAAAACACTGTGACCAAAAGCAAAGAGAAAAGGACTTATTTCAGCTTACACTCCATCAATGTTAGAAGTCATGTCAGGAACAGAAGACAGAAACATGGAAAGAAGAATAAAAACAGTACACAGCTAAGTTCTAAAAAAGGATGGATTTTTAATTATGCCTGAGGTCAAAAGAAGCTTAAAACTATTCTATCAAGTACATATCAAGATATGATCATCGGTAACAGTCTTAAACGTCATGCAAAAATCATAAATAAGAGCACATCAAATTGCTCAGTAATACAAGTAAAGAACTATATCAGTCTGAGTTGTATTTATTTCCAGATTACAAGTTTAATGTTCAACATTTATTTAATATATATGCAATTTACTACATTAACAAAAAGAAACCATAGTCTCATGTTTACTTAACCAGATGCCATGAGATTTAGATATATCAAAACCTACTCAAGATTTTGTCCTTATATCACAGGTAAATGTAGCTCTCACCCTCACCAAAAAAACTTCTTTATCCAGAAGACAGAGGTTACTACAGATATACAACTGGTCATGGTCACGGGGTGCTAGACATAGTCTATACACTTATAAGGTAACTCCTCCCCCTAAAGCTCATGGAACTTTGTCACAAAGGGGACAGATAGATTCTAAGATCCAGAGGACCTGCAAGTCTGCTGTGAGGCAATGTCTCTAAACATGTCAGGGTGATAGAGATATCCATGAAATATCTCAACAATATTACTGTTTTAACAAGACCTGCATAATGAAAAAAACATGCCAATATGGATGTGGAAATTTTCTCAGGTCTCCAACTCTGGCTGAAGGCAATCAATGGCTGCTGAGGGAGGGTGAATCAGTTTTCTCCAGGAACAAACCCTGTGATAGCTTATACAACTCAAAGTGATCACTCTGAAACAAGCGTAGATACACAACACTAAAAACTCAGAAGGCTTCATACACACACACACACACACACACACACACACACATCCATATTTTCTCTGTGTGTGTAGCAACAATGATTATAGAAAAAGAGAACATGAATTTGAGATGAAGTTGGCCACTTAGGAGGAGTTGGAGTTGAGAAAAAGAGAACATGAATTTGAGATGAAGTTGGCCACTTAGGAGGAGTTGGAGTTGAGAGAAGAAAGAGTAGAAATGATGTAAAAACAGTTTTTTTTTTTTTTTTTTTTTTTTCGAGACAGGGTTTCTTTGTAGCTTTGGTTCCTGTCCTGGAACTCCCTTTGTAGACCAGGCTGGTCACGAACTCACAGAGATCCGCCTGGCTCTGCCTCCCGAGTGCTGGGATTACAGGCGTGCGCCACCACCGCCCGGTAGCTCAAAAGATTTTTAAATAGAAGTGAAAGAGACAAAAAAACTTCCATATTATGGGCTGGTTCAATGGCTCAGTAAATAAAGGTACTTGCTGCCAAGTTGGAGAACCTGAGTTTGATTTCCAGGACCCGGATGATGCAAAGAGAAAACTGACTCTCACAAGTTGTCCTGGAATATCCACAAGTACACCATGACAAACACACACACACAAACACACACACACACAAACACACATACACATTGATAATGATGATGATTAATACAGTAAAATTTAGAACAGAAAATTAAAAGTAAAATATTTTTTCTTTTAAATATTCAATATAATATAATATAATATTGTTAATATAGACAGTATGCTCTGACTTTCATTCATCTTATATAATTGAAATATTAAACCCTTAAATTATAGTTTCTAATTTCTGCCACCTCCCAGAATTTCAAAACCTTATCAAATTTTTTCCTTCTATAGTTCCTCATTAAAATATGATTATATGATATTATATTTAATTTATCACAAAGTCTTTGATAATTTTTTCATTTTGATTTAAAAGAATTAATCTTGTTACTGATACAAAATGAAGGCATAGACTATTTCAGCTACCTTTGAAAACGAATTAAAAGGAGACTTCTGTGTAAGTTGTTGAGAGAGATAATAAACTTCAGCAAGTACAATCTATAAATATTCTGAATAAATAGAGAAGATAATGCAATTAAGAGAGTGTTCGATGTATGGGTTCTGGCTTGTGTCTAAAATTGCGATATTCAGGATGCTGATGCGGGAGAACTGTGAATTAAAGGTCAGCCAGGACTGAATATTACTAGCTTGATCTCCACAGCGAGGGACTAGAGAGAGAAGGAAAAGGGATACATGGAAGCAGAAGGGAGGAAAGGTAGATTATTAGACAGTTCTTAAAAAAATATGTTCTCATTATTGGGCCACATAGACTTTATAGATATTAGTTGTAGGTGCCGCATTTACTTACGGGTCCAAGGTGACCTCATAGGTCTGCAAGGAATTAAATTAGGCCAGTTGGAGGGGTCACAGCACAGCCGAGGCTGTGACAATTTTACTGATAGCAATCAGACCTTTTATAGCTTTATCATAAACAGAGTATAATAGCAGTTGCCAGGATCAATACAGTTGTAGTTGCCAGGATACAGTGACTTTTCCAAGTCATACAGGGTACACAAGATTAATGGCTAAAACCAATTTTCCTGTCAAGTTTCCTCGCATCCTTGATGACTAAGGGAACATACAGAGAAGCACAAAATGGCCTGAATGCTTCACTGCCTGAGGGAGTGCATCCGTCTCTCGGGAACTGGAAGGCACATTGTGCCCCAGGAGCCGGGGACCTGAAAAAACCTATGACACATGCCTCTCAAAGCAGCTCAGCCAGGCCAACTCCATGCAGTTAGCATTTAAAAACCGACTTTCTATAAGGAGAAAAAACATATGCCAGTAATTTGTAGTTGCTTTAACTTATTCCTGGGTAGTTTATCAATGATAATCTTCATTCTGTCTTAGAATCTAGAAATACATCCATGGGCTAAACACATTCTGTCACTATTAAATTCATAATCTAGTAGGAGAGACCGTAAGGAGACACACACGTTTGCTTGCTCGATGCTACATTCACAACTGAGAAAATCTCAATTACTGGAGGGGCAGAGCAGTCATACTGATGCAAAGGACTGCAGTACTTGTGGGGTTAGCTTGGGGTTAGCTGACGGCAGTGATGGTGACATTGACGTCTGTGACCCTGGAGATACTCCTGGTGTGGCTAGTTTAGTTTATGTTTGCTCTTCTGCAGGAAAGATTGTTTGTGCAGAGAATCCAAAGGATGGGAGGTGGCAAGACTGAAAAAAAGGGTGCAAATCTATGACTGGGTTGCATCTAGCTAGCTTTGGAGATAGAGTGCTTATGGGCTTTCCTTGATGTCATGTGCACACATCCACACATGCTCAAAGGAAACTCATCTTTTGTAAGTCTGTTCCTTGGTTCAATATTGGATGATAATGCCATAGTTCCTCATGTTTACTACCATTACAGTTTGTACATTATCTTTGGCACACTGTAACTGCTTAACCTTTTCTATGCATGGTTTTAGACCAGGAATAAAGCTGTAGAACAGACATTTGTACAAATGTGTTCTTTTTAGATCTTAGCCCCATGGCTAAGACACCTTAGACAACACCTTTGACAAATTAAAATCCATTAAATCCTATCAACTCTTGGTAATCCTCTAGGTAAAACGATACATTTCCAAATTCTTTCATTCAAAATTCATTTCATTTTTAATAAAACCAGAGAAATCCAACAAAAGTTCACAGGTCAATTACTGGCTTAAGTCACATGTCTTACTTATGTGGAATAAGCTGGATTTGCATAAATAACATCAAATTTTGAGCTTAGCGTTATATTCTATTAAATGGAATATTGCATTTTGAAAGGAGTAATTTTAAAACAGGATTTTTAGCAAATATACCAAGAATGACATTTTTTATTATAACTGTCCCTGGTATTTAATTCTTCCTGAATTTATTCCATTACGACAATCCCAATGTTCTTTGCTTAGAAATCACATTAATACGAATGTCGAGGATCACACTATTCTTTATCCCTTTACCTGATGTTAGGTGTTTGTAAAATAAGATTTAAAAACATGGTTCTATATCCTGGCAAATAAGCTTTGGGTATCTTTTTCTTTCCTGAAACATGGCATGGGGATGTCCTCAGTTACGGAATATTGAAGAACCTTTGAATCTGCAAATACTATTCATATATTCTCATTATAGATTTTTGAGCCTTAGGGGAGGGGTTTGGTGAAGACATCTCAGTTAGGACCGATAACTCCAAAGTCTCTTACTCTGCGGACATTGTCCATTTGGGGATCTCAATGTTAATTAGAATCTAGTGCAAGAAGCTTCTCTGTTGAGGGTTCAGTGAGGCACACACCGATGGGTTTAGCAATGTATCATTAGGAGTCATTTTACTGCTAGGTCTCTTTAACAGAATGAAATTAGCAGATTTTCTCCTAGGCCCATTACCTTTCTAGTTTGAGGATCTTGGGCTATTTAGCAGTATCATGGAGAAGACATTAAAATAAACCAAAAAAGTGGTTGGTTACTCCTATAACATTTATTTCATTATTATATCAGTATGTCTTGAAGCAGGTCACTGTTGTAGATTAAAGGGTTTGAGGATGGGTGTTATTGATGACTGCCTATCTCTTCCATTAGTATGCAGAGTACTTTTCTGCACCATGGAGGCTGGTCAGTGGGGGTGAAGCTTTAGATAGTCACCGGCTCAGCTTCTGCTTGTTTTACAACATAAGTCTGCAGACATACCGTCACAAGCATGCCCTATTTTATTTACATTTTAATAATCAATGAGCCTACATTAACACATGATCTAATCAAAATTTATAGTTGGTGTTAAGATTCACTCATAATGCTGTGGGTTTGGACAAAAGTGTGATGCCATGTGTCTAGCAATATAGTATCATAAAAAGTCTTTTTGCCGAGTTGCTGAGGAATCCCATCTGGATGGAACCTTCATCTGGCGATGGATGGAGATAGAGACAGAGACCCACACTGGAACACTGGACTGAGCTCCCAAAGTCCCAATGAGGAACAGAAGGCGGGAGAAGATGAGCAAGGAAGTCAGGACCAAGAGGGGTGCACCCACCCACGGAGACAGTGGGGCTGATCTATTGGGAGCTCACCAAGGCCAGCTGGATTGTGACTGGAAAAGCAGGCGATAAACCCGGACTCTCTGAATATGGCAGACAATGAGGGTTGCTGAGAAGCCAAGGACAATGGCACTGGGTTTTGATCCTACTTCATGTTCTGGCTTTGTGGGAGCCTAGCCAGTTTGGATGTTCACCTTCCTAGACCAGGATGGAGGGGGAGGACTTTGGACTTTCCACAGGGCAGGGAACCCTGACTGCTCTTCAGACTTGAGAGGGAGGGGGAGAGGAGTGGGGGGAGGGTGGGAGGAGTGGGAGGCTGGGAGGAGGCGGAATTTTTTTTTTCTCAATAAAAAAAATCTTTATAAAAAAAAAAGTCTTTTTGCCTTAAAAATTCCAAGTAACCAGATGTGGTAGTGTTTGTTTTTAACTCAAGTACTCAGAAAGCTGAGACTAGAGAATCTGTGAATTTGGGGTCAGCCTGGTCTGCATAGCGAGTTCCAAATTTTTTAGAGCTGTGTTAGCTACATTTGTTAGAGCATCATCTTAAAAAAATATCAATCCTCTCTGCAATGGATGTTCTTCTCTCCTAGCCTATGATCACTGGTAACTGTTGATTTTTCCTTCTTCAGATATATTTTTTCTTTTCCACATTCTTATGTGCTCGTTATCTTCCAACATGAAGCTTTTTAAGATTTACCATATTTTCAAAGCTCTTTCCTATTTGTATTTTCCTTAAAGTATCTGCAGACTCTGTTTTTTCTACACTCTACATTTCATGCTCATTTTTAAAAGAAACCATCTTTTATTTGCAGTTAGTTTTACATGCTCTTACTTATGTTTTCTTGTTATTTGTGGAAAATGCTTATAAAACATCTCATTAAATATTTTTCTCTGTGTAGCTTCTCTCCCTTTTTAGTCATGGAGCCTCTACTTGTTTATATAGGGGGTTCATGTTTTCTCTAACCTTAACTGAACTTTTGTTTAATGATTTTCCCCCTAAATCATCCTTTGTCTTTTGATTCCAGATATGATTATGGTTTTTTGGCTTTATATTTTCTATTATATGCATTGAGATTCATAGAAATTTAAAATTTTGTATATGCATATATACCTCATATAAATTCTGTAGGCTTATTTTTTAAGTTACCCCTCTTATTGAAAATAGATTCTTTTCTCATGCAATATATCTTGATTACAGTCCCCCCTCCCTGTACTCCTCCCAATTCCTTTCCACCTTCACTTCCATTCAAACCTGCTCCCTTTCAATCATCAGAAAAGAACATGCTTACAACATATAATAACAAAGCGTAACAAAAAATATAGGAGAAAACTAAAGTCAAAACATCAATGTTGGACAAAGCAAAGCAACAGAAGGAAAAGAGCTCTAAGTAAAAGCACAAGAATCAGAAACCCACTGGTTCACACACTCAGGAGTTCTTTAGAAATACTAAACTGTGTACCATAATACATATACAGAGGATATGGTACAGACCTGTGTAGGCCCTATGCTTGCTGTTTTAGTCTCTGTGAGTTCATATGAACTTTGCTCATGTTTATTTTGTGGGTCTTGCTTGCTTATTGTCCTCCAATTACTCTGGTCCTTATATACCTTCTTCTCATTTACATGGTTCCCTGATCTCTAAGGGGAGGGATTTGTTGGAGACATCTCATTTAGAAATGTATGTTCCAAGGTCTCTGTCTCTGTCTCTGTCTCTCTCTCTCTCCCCTCTCTCTCTCTGTCTCTCTGTCTCTCTCTGTCTCTGTCTCTCTCTCTCTCAGATTAACATGGGGCTTGGGTCTTTGTATTTGTTGCTGTCTGATTCATAAGGAAGATTCTCTGATGATGAATAAATGAAGCACTTATTTCTGAGTATAGCACAATATCATTAGGAATAATTTTTTCACTACTTTCTGTTTCAGGAGCATTAGTATTTGGTTTTACCCTCGTTCTCTGGGATTCCATTTCTTGGTCATCCATCAGTATCAGGTACAGCCTCTATCTCATGACATGGGTCCAAGTAAACATTGGTTCATTACTCCCATAAGCTTTGTGCCAGCATTGCTCTAGTAGATATGATTATGTTGAATTCATCAATCCTTTCTTGGAGTTTTCAAATCTATTCATTACACATAGTTTTTTCTCTTCAGTATTGCTATATTCATATCTTAGAATGTTGTGGTTGAACACTACCTTGTTTTTAATCCATGTGGTTGATTTTACCCAGCGTTATTTCCTCTTACCTTCTTCTTCTCTTCTCTTTGAGAGTTAGTTACACCTGTTAGTAATTGTTGCTAATACTTATGTCTATCACAGCTGTTCTAGGCGACACATTGTTTTATTGGCATAGGGTTTGAAACAGAGATAATTACTGGCTATTGTGGTATACGTTCAGTTGCTGTGAAAAAAATTCTCTAACCAAAAGGAGTTCATGTGTAAAGGAATTTATTTGGCTTACACTTCGAGTTCACAATCAAACATTGATGTAAGTTTAGGTAGTAGCTTAAGCATGAACTCAAAGAAAACCCATGAAGTAACACTGCTTGCTGGCTTATTCCCTGGCTCACATTCAGCTAGCGTTCCTACACGGTCAAAATCCATCTATGAAGGAATGGGGCTAACTACAATGAATAGAACTTCCCTCATCATTAATCAGAACATTCTCTCACTTACATGACCACAAGGTCAATTGAGAGTTCCTTAGATAGCTCTGAGATGTGTCCAATTGATAGCTGAAGCTAACCAGGACACCTAAGTCATAAGCTGATTGTTGATCTTTTTGTTTTCTGCAGTTTATGCTATCCTTTCTATAACAACTTAATATTCTATTTCTTTGTAGAAAGAAAAAACAATTTAGAAAAGGAGGTAGAACTATGTACTTCTTCCATTGAGCCTTATTCACCATATACTTACCTCCATCTCATTGGACATGGATTCCCAGCCATCTAGACCCTATTCTCCACAAGTGAACATCTTCATTGAAGAAACTAGCTTTCCTCTTGTTGGTCACAGCATACAACTAACAGGGGCTCCGATATTTGTCTGTTGCAGGTTCTTCTAACTGATTTTTCCTTGTCCATTTGTGTTGTAGCAAGTACGAAGCTTTGTTCCTATTCTATAGCACAGACAAGATAGTTTGTATAATCTCTCTTTGGAGTATCTCATCTCCTTCTGGGATGAAAGGTACCTTAGAGATTCCCAGTCAATTTCCCTGATGGGTTCAGGAATTACAAGTTGGTAATTTTCATGTTTCTTTCTTCTATGTATTATAGTAAGTGACTCCAAGTACCCAACATTCTACCCTACAAGCTAAAGTAGAAGCTGTTTTAGATTTTAATGGATAAAAAAATAATATGTAAGGCACAATTTTGGCATATAATCAGCAAAAATATAATAATGTATAATGAATCTAAAATTTAAATAATGTCTTTCTTAACATAGGAAAGAGATATGAAGACTAAAATTATCATAATGATAATAATACCACATCTCTTAAGCAGATAATGAAGTCCAAGTTTGTTACTAGTAATAGTCTCTGCCTTATTCAGCTCATTGAAACAGTAATTAAAAAATGTACCTCGATATGAACAAGAAGGAAGAGAGTGCCTATTTCCTAATTAAGAGATCCTACATTTAATCTAATTATGTCTTAGTGATAGTACGTCTCTAGTTTCAACAGTTTGGAGTGTGAGACACAGGAAGATAAATGTTGTATATTGCAGCTCACCATACTTACATGGCTGTGCCTGCATAATATACTTTCAGGCATTAGTAAGATAATATTCAATCATATGTAGTATATTCTTATCTTTTCTAGATAAAGACATTTTTATTTGAAAAGCCAAGCTTTCCTTTTCTAGAATAATAAAAATGGCAAGGACATATCTCAGCTATTCCCTCATTAAAGTATATTATGAATTTTAATATCAGTGATTAACCAGTATATTTTCTTCCCATAAAATGTCAGACTGATACAATTATATCACTAATCATCATTTTCTAATACCCAGGTGACTCTCAGGAGATTCTTCTTTCAGAGTACTCCATACATGAAAACTGAGATATAAATATGGGCTACTGGAAATGGTAAGTGGCTAAATGCCATCTTAGATTTCCCCCAAAATTGTGTCTTTTTATTATGTATAAAAGCGATTTTCAATCAGTAATTTATCAGACCAGAAACACCCTCATCAATTGCTCTTTTGCACACTTTTAAATTACAAAAAGAAAAAAAACACACTAAAGTAGAATAAGTTAAATTATTAGTTATAAGATAAAAAATTAAACATATATTAAGCTGTAAGTGTAGAAAAGCCCAATATAAAGGATAATGGAAGTTATAACAAGAATTAATGACTACAAAGATATTTACAGTTTTGCTACTAGCATGGGAAATATATTCTAGATAGTGATGTGCAAACATTAGAAGTGAACTAATAAACTCAGCTCTTTGGCCTTTGGTACTTGGCTTTAAATTCTATAGTCATTGATAATCTAAATTGTTTGCCCATTGTCATAGAATGGTATCAATATCCACGTGAGTAATACTCAACCTACTTTAAGAAACTAGAATAAATATGAGGAAAATAAATTTGTAAAGATGAAAAAGATTCTGGAAAATTAAAATACAGAATGGGTTTCAATATTCAGTGACTAAACTTTTCTAAGCTCTTAGGGAAAGTCAATGACACTAAACACAAATAGTCCCATTCATCATGATGAACAGAATTGGGCCTTAAGTTAAACCAAGTTTCAGAGTTTCACATTTGAGGCCAATTAACTCAATGCCCCTGAAGCAAAATCAAAACCTTCTTCATTTACAGCAGTCTGCTTTTCTTGAAATATTCATAGAATTATCTTTGCACCTCAGGATTCTATTAGTTTAGTTTACGAATCAGCATATGGTCAATGATAGTTTATTTGTACATTAACTACAAGGTAATAAAATAATTTTATTATTTAAATAGGGATATTTGGTAGACAAAATTAGTAGAAACCCATTTAGTGATTAGTTGTGGTTTTGTTACCCATTTGAAGCCACAACACAGAGCAGAAGAGAGTTTTCATTGGCCATAGATAGGTTTGATCAACTTTATTTCTTCCAAAGTTTAGTATACATATTTTTCATGAATGTATAAAATTTCAGTGAAGTAGACTGAATAATATTCTTTACAGTTTGATGTACTTAGATTATTTTCCTGTATCTTTCAT